>NW_027639633.1:0-308000 GCF_949606895.1 Notothenia rossii
ACGAAGCGAATGGAAGTACCCCCGGAGTCATAGCATGTGTAAATCGAGACGAAAGATCTCTCTCTCCCCCGCCTGCTTGCGAGTGGGAGGGGCAGTTTACACACACACGCAGCTGCTGCATGCAGCAACGCACACACAGGGAGGAGATGGCAGAGAGAACGCACTCCCCTGAAAACTCCCCTTGAATTCATCCAGACTCAGAAAATGTAAAAGTTCACTGTTTGGAGATCCATAGAAAAAGGGTGAAAATGATTTTCTTTTGCCACAGCATGGATTCAAACACGCGACCAACCGCATCCAGGGGCGAGCGTTAACGCAGTGAGCCACTGGACCTGAGTACTCAAACATGCCTGCTTGTGCAGCTTACACACTCAATTCACTAAATGTACAACTTTTTCTCCATCAAAATGAACAAATGAGACATGAAATAACATCTACAGATCAAGACGAAGCGAATAGAAGCGGTCCCAGCCTCGTAGCTGTGAACAGCTGTGATCGCAGGAAAATGCTGTTCCAAAGATTTCTCAGTATATCTCCGGGACATTTCCCTGGCTTTACCACCGTCACAATGGACAAACGAGACATGAAATAACATCAACAGATCAAGACGAAGCGAATGGAAGTACCCCCGGAGTCATAGCATGTGTAAATCGAGACGAAAGATATCTCTCTCCCCCGCCTGCTTGCGAGGGGGAGGGGCAGTTTACACACACATGCAGCTGCTGCATGCAGCAACGCACACACAGGGAGGAGATGGCAGAGAGAACGCACTCCCCTGAAACTCCCCTTGATTTCCTCCAGACTCAGAAAATGTAAAAGTTCACTTTTTGGAGATCCATAGAAAAAGGGTGAAAATGAAAAAAAGTATGCCACAGCATGGATTCGAACACGCGACCAACCGCATCCAGGGGCGAGCGTTAACGCAGTGAGCCACTGGACCTGAGTACTCAAACATGCCTGCTTGTGCAGCTTAGACACTCTGAATTCACTAAATGTACAACTTTTTCTCCATCAAAATGAACAAATGAGACATGAAATAACATCTACAGATCAAGACGAAGCGAATGGAAGCGGTCCCAGCCTCGTAGCTGTGAACAGCTGTGATTGCAGGAAAATGCTGTTACAAAGATTTCTCAGTATATCTCCGGGACTTTTCCCTGGCTTTACCACCGTCGCAATGGACAAACGAGACATGAAATAACATCAACAGATCAAGACAAAGCGAATGGAAGTACCCCCGGAGTCATAGCATGTGTAAATCGAGACGACAGATCTCTCTCTCCCCCGCCTGCTTGCGAGGGGGAGGGGCCGTTTACACACACACGCAGCTGCTGCATGCAGCAACGCACACACAGGGAGGAGATGGCAGAGAGAACGCACTCCCCTCAAAACTCCCCTTGAATTCCTCCAGACTCAGAAAATGTAAAAATTCACTTTTTGGAGATCCATAGAAAAAGGGTGAAAATGAATTTTTTTTTGCCACAGCATGGATTCGAACACGCGACCAACCGCATCCAGGGGCGAGCGTTAACGCAGTGAGCCACTGGAACTGAGTACTCAAACATGCCTACTTGTGCAGCTTAGACACTCTGAATTCACTAAATGTACAACTTTTTCTCCATCAAAATGAACAAATGAGACATGAAATAACATCTACAGATCAAGACGAAGCGAATGGAAGCGGTCCCAGCCTCGTAACTGTGAACAGCTGTGATCGCAGGAAAATGCTGTTTTAAAGATTTATCAGTATATCTCCGGGATATTTCCCTGGCTTTACCACCGTCCAAATGGACAAACGAGACATGAAATAACATCAACAGATCAAGACGAAGCGAATGGAAGTACCCCCGGAGTCATAGCATGTGTAAATCGAGACGACAGATCTCTCTCTCCCCCGCCTGCTTGCGAGGGGGAGGGGCAGTTTACACACACACGCAGCTGCTGCATGCAGCAACGCACACACAGGGAGGAGATGGCAGAGAGAACGCACTCCCCTGAAAACTCCCCTTGAATTCCTCCAGACTCAGAAAATGTAAAAGTTCACTTTTTGGAGATCCATAGAAAAAGGGTGAAAATGAAAAAAAGTATGCCACAGCATGGATTCGAACACGCGACCAACCGCATCCAGGGGCGAGCGTTAACGCAGTGAGCCACTGGACCTGAGTACTCAAACATGCCTGCTTGTGCATCTTAGACACTCTGAATTCACTAAATGTACAACTTTTTCTCAATCAAAATGAACAAATGAGACATGAAATAACATCTACAGATCAAGACGAAGCGAATAGAAGCAGTCCCAGCCTCGTAGCTGTGAACAGCTGTGATCGCAGGAAAATGCTGTTACAAAGATTTCTCAGTATATCTCCGGGACATTTCCCTGGCTTTACCACCGTCACAATGGACAAACGAGACATGAAATAACATCAACAGATCAAGACGAAGCGAATGGAAGTACCCCCGGAGTCATAGCATGTGTAAATCGAGACGAAAGATCTCACTCTCCCACGCCTGCTTGCGAGGGGGAGGGGCAGTTTACACACACACGCAGCTGCTGCTTGCAGCAACGCACACACAGGGAGGAGATGGCAGAGAGAACGAACTCCCCTGAAAACTCCCCTTGAATTCCTCCAGACTCAGAAAATGTAAAAGTTCACTTTTTGGAGATCCATAGAAAAAGGGTGAAAATGAAAAAAAGTATGCCACAGCATGGATTCGAACACGCGACCAACCGCATCCAGGGGCGAGCGTTAACGCAGTGAGCCACTGGACCTGAGTACTCAAACATGCCTGCTTGTGCATCTTAGACACTCTGAATTCACTAAATGTACAACTTTTTCTCAATCAAAATGAACAAATGAGACATGAAATAACATCTACAGATCAAGACGAAGCGGTCCCAGCCTCGTAGCTGTGAACAGCTGTGATTGCAGGAAAATGCTGTTACAAAGATTTCTCAGTATATCTCCGGGACTTTTCCCTGGCTTTACCACCGTCACAATGCACAAACGAGACATGAAATAACATCAACAGATCAAGACGAAGCGAATGGAAGTACCCCCGGAGTCATAGCATGTGTAAATCGAGACGAAAGATCTCTCTCTCCCCCGCCTGCTTGCGAGGGGGAGGGGCAGTTTACACACACACGCAGCTGCTGCATGCAGCAACGCACACACAGGGAGGAGATGGCAGAGAGAACGCACTCCCCTGAAAACTCCCCTTGAATTCATCCAGACTCAGAAAATGTAAAAGTTCACTGTTTGGAGATCCATAGAAAAAGGGTGAAAATGATTTTTTTTTGCCACAGCATGGATTCAAACACGCGACCAACCGCATCCAGGGGCGAGCGTTAACGCAGTGAGCCACTGGACCTGAGTACTCAAACATGCCGGCTTGTGCAGCTTACACACTCAATTCACTAAATGTACAACTTTTTCTCCATCAAAATGAACAAATGAGACATGAAATAACATCTACAGATCAAGACGAAGCGAATGGAAGCGGTTCCAGCCTCGTAGCTGTGAACAGCTGTGATCGCAGGAAAATGCTGTTATAAAGATTTCTCAGTATATCTCCGGGATATTTCCCTGGCTTTACCACCGTCCAAATGGACAAACGAGACATGAAATAACATCAACAGATCAAGACGAAGCGAATGGAAGTACCCCCGGAGTCATAGCATGTGTAAATCGAGACGAAAGATCTCTCTCTCCCCCGCCTGCTTGCGAGGGGGAGGGGCAGTTTACACACACACGCAGCTGCTGCATGCAGCAACGCACACACAGGGAGGAGATGGCAGAGAGAACGCACTCCCCTGAAAACTCCCCTTGAATTCCTCCAGACTCAGAAAATGTAAAAGTTCACTTTTTGGAGATCCATAGAAAAAGGGTGAAAATGAAAAAAAGTATGCCACAGCATGGATTCGAACACGCGACCAACCGCATCCAGGGGCGAGCGTTAACGCAGTGAGCCACTGGACCTGAGTACTCAAACATGCCTGCTTGTGCATCTTAGACACTCTGAATTCACTAAATGTACAACTTTTTCTCAATCAAAATGAACAAATGAGACATGAAATAACATCTACAGATCAAGACGAAGCGAATAGAAGCAGTCCCAGCCTCGTAGCTGTGAACAGCTGTGATCGCAGGAAAATGCTGTTACAAAGATTTCTCAGTATATCTCCGGGACATTTCCCTGGCTTTACCACCGTCACAATGGACAAACGAGACATGAAATAACATCAACAGATCAAGACGAAGCGAATGGAAGTACCCCCGGAGTCATAGCATGTGTAAATCGAGACGAAAGATCTCACTCTCCCACGCCTGCTTGCGAGGGGGAGGGGCAGTTTACACACACACGCAGCTGCTGCTTGCAGCAACGCACACACAGGGAGGAGATGGCAGAGAGAACGAACTCCCCTGAAAACTCCCCTTGAATTCCTCCAGACTCAGAAAATGTAAAAGTTCACTTTTTGGAGATCCATAGAAAAAGGGTGAAAATGAAAAAAAGTATGCCACAGCATGGATTCGAACACGCGACCAACCGCATCCAGGGGCGAGCGTTAACGCAGTGAGCCACTGGACCTGAGTACTCAAACATGCCTGCTTGTGCATCTTAGACACTCTGAATTCACTAAATGTACAACTTTTTCTCAATCAAAATGAACAAATGAGACATGAAATAACATCTACAGATCAAGACGAAGCGGTCCCAGCCTCGTAGCTGTGAACAGCTGTGATTGCAGGAAAATGCTGTTACAAAGATTTCTCAGTATATCTCCGGGACTTTTCCCTGGCTTTACCACCGTCACAATGCACAAACGAGACATGAAATAACATCAACAGATCAAGACGAAGCGAATGGAAGTACCCCCGGAGTCATAGCATGTGTAAATCGAGACGAAAGATCTCTCTCTCCCCCGCCTGCTTGCGAGGGGGAGGGGCAGTTTACACACACACGCAGCTGCTGCATGCAGCAACGCACACACAGGGAGGAGATGGCAGAGAGAACGCACTCCCCTGAAAACTCCCCTTGAATTCATCCAGACTCAGAAAATGTAAAAGTTCACTGTTTGGAGATCCATAGAAAAAGGGTGAAAATGATTTTTTTTTGCCACAGCATGGATTCAAACACGCGACCAACCGCATCCAGGGGCGAGCGTTAACGCAGTGAGCCACTGGACCTGAGTACTCAAACATGCCGGCTTGTGCAGCTTACACACTCAATTCACTAAATGTACAACTTTTTCTCCATCAAAATGAACAAATGAGACATGAAATAACATCTACAGATCAAGACGAAGCGAATGGAAGCGGTTCCAGCCTCGTAGCTGTGAACAGCTGTGATCGCAGGAAAATGCTGTTATAAAGATTTCTCAGTATATCTCCGGGATATTTCCCTGGCTTTACCACCGTCCAAATGGACAAACGAGACATGAAATAACATCAACAGATCAAGACGAAGCGAATGGAAGTACCCCCGGAGTCATAGCATGTGTAAATCGAGACGAAAGATCTCTCTCTCCCCCGCCTGCTTGCGAGGGGGAGGGGCAGTTTACACACACACGCAGCTGCTGCATGCAGCAACGCACACACAGGGAGGAGATGGCAGAGAGAACGCACTCCCCTGAAAACTCCCCTTGAATTCCTCCAGACTCAGAAAATGTAAAAGTTCACTTTTTGGAGATCCATAGAAAAAGGGTGAAAATGAAAAAAAGTATGCCACAGCATGGATTCGAACACGCGACCAACCGCATCCAGGGGCGAGCGTTAACGCAGTGAGCCACTGGACCTGAGTACTCAAACATGCCTGCTTGTGCATCTTAGACACTCTGAATTCACTAAATGTACAACTTTTTCTCAATCAAAATGAACAAATGAGACATGAAATAACATCTACAGATCAAGACGAAGCGAATAGAAGCAGTCCCAGCCTCGTAGCTGTGAACAGCTGTGATCGCAGGAAAATGCTGTTACAAAGATTTCTCAGTATATCTCCGGGACATTTCCCTGGCTTTACCACCGTCACAATGGACAAACGAGACATGAAATAACATCAACAGATCAAGACGAAGCGAATGGAATTACCCCCGGAGTCATAGCATGTGTACATCGAGACGAAAGATCTCTCTCTCCCCCGCCTGCTTGCGAGGGGGAGGGGCAGTTTACACACACACGCAGCTGCTGCTTGCAGCAACGCACACACAGGGAGGAGATGGCAGAGAGAACGCACTCCCCTGAAAACTCCCCTTGAATTCCTCCAGACTCAGAAAATGTAAAAGTTCACTTTTTGGAGATCCATAGAAAAAGGGTGAAAATGAAAAAAAGTATGCCACAGCATGGATTCGAACACGCGACCAACCGCATCCAGCGGCGAGCGTTAACGCAGTGAGCCACTGGACCTGAGTACTCAAACATGCCTGCTTGTGCATCTTAGACACTCTGAATTCACTAAATGTACAACTTTTTCTCAATCAAAATGAACAAATGAGACATGAAATAACATCTACAGATCAAGACGAAGCGAATAGAAGCAGTCCCAGCCTCGTAGCTGTGAACAGCTGTCATCGCACGAAAATGCTGTTACAAAGATTTCTCAGTCTATCTCCGGGACATTTCCCTGGCTTTACCACCGTCACAATGGACAAACGAGACATGAAATAACATCAACAGATCAAGACGAAGCGAATGGAAGTACCCCCGGAGTCATAGCATGTGTAAATCGAGACGAAAGATCTCTCTCTCCCCCGCCTGCTTGCGAGGGGGAGGGGCAGTTTACACACACACGCAGCTGCTGCTTGCAGCAACGCACACACAGGGAGGAGATGGCAGAGAGAACGCACTCCCCTGAAAACTCCCCTTGAATTCCTCCAGACTCAGAAAATGTAAAAGTTCACTTTTTGGAGATCCATAGAAAAAGGGTGAACATGAATTTTGTTTTGCCACAGCATGGATTCGAACACGCGACCAACCGCATCCAGGGGCGAGCGTTAACGCAGTGAGCCACTGGACCTGAGTACTCAAACATGCCTGCTTGTGCAGCTTAGACACTCTGAATTCACTAAATGTACAACTTTTTCTCCATCAAAATGAACAAATTATACATGAAATAACATCTACAGATCAAGACGAAGCGAGTGGAAGCGGTCCCAGCCTCGTAGCTGTGAACAGCTGTGATCGCAGGAAAATGCTGTTTCAAAGATTTCTCAGTATATCTCCGGGACATTTCCCTGGCTTTACCACCGTCACAATGGACAAACGAGACATGAAATAACATCAACAGATCAAGACGAAGCGAATGGAAGTACCCCCGGAGTCATAGCATGTGTAAATCGAGACGAAAGATCTCTCTCTCCCCCGCCTGCTTGCGAGGGGGAGGGGCAGTTTACACACACACGCAGCTGCTGCATGCAGCAACGCACACACAGGGAGGAGATGGCAGAGAGAACGCACTCCCCTGAAAACTCCCCTTGAATTCCTCCAGACTCAGAAAATGTAAAAGTTCACTTTTTGGAGATCCATAGAAAAAGGGTGAAAATGAAAAAAAGTATGCCACAGCATGGATTCGAACACGCGACCAACCGCATCCAGGGGCGAGCGTTAACGCAGTGAGCCACTGGACCTGAGTACTCAAACATGCCTGCTTGTGCATCTTAGACACTCTGAATTCACTAAATGTACAACTTTTTCTCAATCAAAATGAACAAATGAGACATGAAATAACATCTACAGATCAAGACGAAGCGAATAGAAGCAGTCCCAGCCTCGTAGCTGTGAACAGCTGTGATCGCAGGAAAATGCTGTTACAAAGATTTCTCAGTATATCTCCGGGACATTTCCCTGGCTTTACCACCGTCACAATGGACAAACGAGACATGAAATAACATCAACAGATCAAGACGAAGCGAATGGAAGTACCCCCGGAGTCATAGCATGTGTAAATCGAGACGAAAGATCTCACTCTCCCACGCCTGCTTGCGAGGGGGAGGGGCAGTTTACACACACACGCAGCTGCTGCTTGCAGCAACGCACACACAGGGAGGAGATGGCAGAGAGAACGAACTCCCCTGAAAACTCCCCTTGAATTCCTCCAGACTCAGAAAATGTAAAAGTTCACTTTTTGGAGATCCATAGAAAAAGGGTGAAAATGAAAAAAAGTATGCCACAGCATGGATTCGAACACGCGACCAACCGCATCCAGGGGCGAGCGTTAACGCAGTGAGCCACTGGACCTGAGTACTCAAACATGCCTGCTTGTGCATCTTAGACACTCTGAATTCACTAAATGTACAACTTTTTCTCAATCAAAATGAACAAATGAGACATGAAATAACATCTACAGATCAAGACGAAGCGGTCCCAGCCTCGTAGCTGTGAACAGCTGTGATTGCAGGAAAATGCTGTTACAAAGATTTCTCAGTATATCTCCGGGACTTTTCCCTGGCTTTACCACCGTCACAATGCACAAACGAGACATGAAATAACATCAACAGATCAAGACGAAGCGAATGGAAGTACCCCCGGAGTCATAGCATGTGTAAATCGAGACGAAAGATCTCTCTCTCCCCCGCCTGCTTGCGAGGGGGAGGGGCAGTTTACACACACACGCAGCTGCTGCATGCAGCAACGCACACACAGGGAGGAGATGGCAGAGAGAACGCACTCCCCTGAAAACTCCCCTTGAATTCATCCAGACTCAGAAAATGTAAAAGTTCACTTTTTGGAGATCCATAGAAAAAGGGTGAAAATGATTTTTTTTTGCCACAGCATGGATTCAAACACGCGACCAACCGCATCCAGGGGCGAGCGTTAACGCAGTGAGCCACTGGACCTGAGTACTCAAACATGCCGGCTTGTGCAGCTTACACACTCAATTCACTAAATGTACAACTTTTTCTCCATCAAAATGAACAAATGAGACATGAAATAACATCTACAGATCAAGACGAAGCGAATAGAAGCGGTCCCAGCCTCGTAGCTGTGAACAGCTGTGATCGCAGGAAAATGCTGTTACAAAGATTTCTCAGTATATCTCCGGGACATTTCCCTGGCTTTACCACCGTCACAATGGACAAACGAGACATGAAATAACATCAACAGATCAAGACGAAGCGAATGGAATTACCCCCGGAGTCATAGCATGTGTACATCGAGACGAAAGATCTCTCTCTCCCCCGCCTGCTTGCGAGGGGGAGGGGCAGTTTACACACACACGCAGCTGCTGCTTGCAGCAACGCACACACAGGGAGGAGATGGCAGAGAGAACGCACTCCCCTGAAAACTCCCCTTGAATTCCTCCAGACTCAGAAAATGTAAAAGTTCACTTTTTGGAGATCCATAGAAAAAGGGTGAAAATGAAAAAAAGTATGCCACAGCATGGATTCGAACACGCGACCAACCGCATCCAGCGGCGAGCGTTAACGCAGTGAGCCACTGGACCTGAGTACTCAAACATGCCTGCTTGTGCATCTTAGACACTCTGAATTCACTAAATGTACAACTTTTTCTCAATCAAAATGAACAAATGAGACATGAAATAACATCTACAGATCAAGACGAAGCGAATAGAAGCAGTCCCAGCCTCGTAGCTGTGAACAGCTGTCATCGCACGAAAATGCTGTTACAAAGATTTCTCAGTCTATCTCCGGGACATTTCCCTGGCTTTACCACCGTCACAATGGACAAACGAGACATGAAATAACATCAACAGATCAAGACGAAGCGAATGGAAGTACCCCCGGAGTCATAGCATGTGTAAATCGAGACGAAAGATCTCTCTCTCCCCCGCCTGCTTGCGAGGGGGAGGGGCAGTTTACACACACACGCAGCTGCTGCTTGCAGCAACGCACACACAGGGAGGAGATGGCAGAGAGAACGCACTCCCCTGAAAACTCCCCTTGAATTCCTCCAGACTCAGAAAATGTAAAAGTTCACTTTTTGGAGATCCATAGAAAAAGGGTGAACATGAATTTTGTTTTGCCACAGCATGGATTCGAACACGCGACCAACCGCATCCAGGGGCGAGCGTTAACGCAGTGAGCCACTGGACCTGAGTACTCAAACATGCCTGCTTGTGCAGCTTAGACACTCTGAATTCACTAAATGTACAACTTTTTCTCCATCAAAATGAACAAATTATACATGAAATAACATCTACAGATCAAGACGAAGCGAGTGGAAGCGGTCCCAGCCTCGTAGCTGTGAACAGCTGTGATCGCAGGAAAATGCTGTTTCAAAGATTTCTCAGTATATCTCCGGGACATTTCCCTGGCTTTACCACCGTCACAATGGACAAACGAGACATGAAATAACATCAACAGATCAAGACGAAGCGAATGGAAGTACCCCCGGAGTCATAGCATGTGTAAATCGAGACGAAAGATCTCTCTCTCCCCCGCCTGCTTGCGAGGGGGAGGGGCAGTTTACACACACACGCAGCTGCTGCATGCAGCAACGCACACACAGGGAGGAGATGGCAGAGAGAAAGCACTCCCCTGAAAACTCCCCTTGAATTCATCCAGACTCAGAAAATATAAAAGTTCACTGTTTGGAGATCCATAGAAAAAGGGTGAAAATGTTTTTTTTTGCAACAGCATGGATTCAAACACGCGACCAACCGCATCCAGGGGCGAGCGTTAACGCAGTGAGCCACTGGACCTGAGTACTCAAACATGCCTGCTTGTGCAGCTTACACACTCAATTCACTAAATGTACAACTTTTTCTCCATCAAAATGAACAAATGAGACATGAAATAACATCTACAGATCAAGACGAAGCGAATGGAAGCGGTCCCAGCCTCGTAGCTGTGAACAGCTGTGATCGCAGGAAAATACTGTTATAAAGATTTATCAGTATATCTCCGGGATATTTCCCTGGCTTTACCACCGTCCAAATGGACAAACGAGACATGAAATAACATCAACAGATCAAGACGAAGCGAATGGAAGTACCCCCGGAGTCATAGCATGTGTAAATCGAGACGAAATATCTCTCTCTCCCCCGCGTGCTTGCGAGGGGGAGGGGCAGTTTACACACACACGCAGCTGCTGCATGCAGCAACGCACACACAGGGAGGAGATGGCAGAGAGAACGCACTCCCCTGAAAACTCCCCTTGAATTCCTCCAGACTCAGAAAATGTAAAAGTTCACTTTTTGGAGATCCATAGAAAAAGGGTGAAAATGAAAAAAAGTATGCCACAGCATGGATTCGAACACGCGACCAACCGCATCCAGGGGCGAGCGTTAACGCAGTGAGCCACTGGACCTGAGTACTCAAACATGCCTGCTTGTGCAGCTTAGACACTCTGAATTCACTAAATGTACAACTTTTTCTCCATCAAAATGAACAAATGAGACATGAAATAACATCTACAGATCAAGACGAAGCGAATGGAAGCGGTCCCAGCCTCGTAGCTGTGAACAGCTGTGATTGCAGGAAAATGCTGTTACAAAGATTTCTCAGTATATCTCCGGGACTTTTCCCTGGCTTTACCACCGTCGCAATGGACAAACGAGACATGAAATAACATCAACAGATCAAGACGAAACGAATGGAAGTACCCCCGGAGTCATAGCATGTGTAAATCGAGACGACAGATCTCTCTCTCCCCCGCCTGCTTGTGAGGGGGAGGGGCCGTTTACACACACACGCAGCTGCTGCATGCAGCAACGCACACACAGGGAGGAGATGGCAGAGAGAACGCACTCCCCTCAAAACTCCCCTTGAATTCCTCCAGACTCAGAAAATGTAAAAGTTCACTTTTTGGAGATCCATAGAAAAAGGGTGAAAATGAATTTTTTTTTGCCACAGCATGGATTCGAACACGCGACCAACCGCATCCAGGGGCGAGCGTTAACGCAGTGAGCCACTGGACCTGAGTACTCAAACATGCATACTTGTGCAGCTTAGACACTCTGAATTCACTAAATGTACAATTTTTTCTCCATCAAAATGAACAAATGAGACATGAAATAACATCTACAGATCAAGACGAAGCGAATGGAAGTGGTCCCAGCCTCGTAGCTGTGAACAGCTGTGATCGCAGGAAAATGCTGTTATAAAGATTTCTCAGTATATCTCCGGGATATTTCCCTGGCTTTACCACCGTCCAAATGGACAAACGAGACATGAAATAACATCAACAGATCAAGACAAAGCGAATGGAAGTACCGCCGGAGTCATAGCATGTGTAAATCGAGACGACAGATCTCTCTCTCCCCCGCCTGCTTGCGAGGGGGGGGGGCAGTTTACACACACACGCAGCTGCTGCATGCAGCAACGCACACACAGGGAGGAGATGGCAGAGAGAACGCACTCCCCTGAAAACTCCCCTTGAATTCCTCCAGACTCAGAAAATGTAAAAGTTCACTTTTTGGAGATCCATAGAAAAAGGGTGAAAATGATTTTTTTTTTGCCACAGCATGGATTCGAACACGAGACCAACCGCATCCAGGGGCGAGCGTTAACGCAGTGAGCCACTGGACCTGAGTACTCAAACATGCCTGCTTGTGCAGCTTAGACACTCTGAATTCACAAAATGTACAACTTTTTCTCCATCAAAATGAACAAATGAGACATGAAATAACATCTACAGATCAAGACGAAGCGAATGGAAGCGGTCCCAGCCTCGTAGCTGTGAACAGCTGTGATCGCAGGAAAATGCTGTTATAAAGATTTATCAGTATATCTCCGGGATATTTCCCTGGCTTTACCACCGTCCAAATGGACAAACGAGACATGAAATAACATCAACAGATCAAGACGAAGCGAATGGAAGTACCCCCGGAGTCATAGCATGTGTAAATCGAGACGAAAGATCTCTCTCTCCCCCGCCTGCTTGCGAGGGGGAGGGGCAGTTTACACACACACGCAGCTGCTGCATGCAGCAACGCACACACATGGAGGAGATGGCAGAGAGAACGCACTCCCCTGAAAACTCCCCTTGAATTCCTCCAGACTCAGAAAATGTAAAAGTTCACTTTTTGGAGATCCATAGAAAAAGGGTGAAAATGAAAAAAAGTATGCCACAGCATGGATTCGAACACGCGACCAACCGCATCCAGGGGCGAGCGTTAACGCAGTGAGCCACTGGACCTGAGTACACACAGGGAGGAGATGGCAGAGAGAACGCACTCCCCTGAAAACTCCCCTTGAATTCCTCCAGACTCAGAAAATGTAAAAGTTCACTTTTTGGAGATCCATAGAAAAAGGGTGAAAATGATTTTTTTTTTGCCACAGCATGGATTCGAACACACGACCAACCGCATCCAGGGGCGAGCGTTAACGCAGTGAGCCACTGGACCTGAGTACTCAAACATGCCTGCTCGTGCAGCTTAGACACTCTGAATTCACTAAATGTACAACTTTTTCTCCATCAAAATGAACAAATGAGACATGAAATAACATCTACAGATCAAGACGAAGCGAATGGAAGCGGTCCCAGCCTCGTAGCTGTGAACAGCTGTGATCGCAGGAAAATGCTGTTATAAAGATGTATCAGTATATCTCCGGGATATTTCCCTGGCTTTACCACCGTCCAAATGGACAAACGAGACATGAAATAACATCAACAGATCAAGACAAAGCGAATGGAAGTACCCCCGGAGTCATAGCATGTTTAAATCGAGACGAAATATCTCTCTCTCCCCCGCCTGCTTGCGAGGGGGAGGGGCAGTTTACACACACACGCAGCTGCTGCATGCAGCAACGCACACACAGGGAGGAGATGGCAGAGAGAACGCACTCCCCTGAAAACTCCCCTTGAATTCCTCCAGACTCAGAAAATGTAAAAGTTCACTTTTTGGAGATCCATAGAAAAAGGGTGAAAATGAAAAAAGGTATGCCACAGCATGGATTCGAACACGCGACCAACGGCATCCAGGGGCGAGTGTTAACGCAGTGAGCCACTGGACCTGAGTACTCAAACATGCCTACTTGTGCAGCTTAGACACTCTGAATTCACTAAATGTACAACTTTCTCTCCATCAAAATGAACAAATGAGACATGAAATAACATCTACAGATCAAGACGAAGTGAATGGAAGCGGTCCCAGCCTCGTAGCTGTGAACAGCTGTGATCGCAGGAAAATGCTGTTCCAAAGATTTCTCAGTATATCTCCGGGACTTTTCCCTGGCTTTACCACCGTCACAATGGACAAACGAGACATGAAATAACATCAACAGATCAAGACGAAGCGAATGGAAGTACCCCCGGAGTCATATCATGTGTAAATCGAGACGACAGATCTCTCTCTCCCCCGCCTGCTTGCGAGGGGGAGGGGCAGTTTACACACACACGCAGCTGCTGCATGCAGCAACGCACACACAGGGAGGAGATGGCAGAGAGAACGCACTCCCCTGAAAACTCCCCTTGAATTCCTCCAGACTCAGAAAATGTAAAAGTTCACTTTTTGGAGATCCATAGAAAAAAGGGTGAAAATGAAAAAAAGTATGCCACAGCATGGATTTGAACACGCGACCAACCGCATCCAGGGGCGAGCGTTAACGCAGTGAGCCACTGGACCTGAGTACTCAAACATGCCTACTTGTGCAGCTTAGACACTCTGAATTCACTAAATGTACAACTTTTTCTCCATCAAAATGAACAAATTATACATGAAATAACATCTACAGATCAAGACGAAGCGAATGGAAGCGGTCCCAGCCTCGTAGCTGTGAACAGCTGTGATCGCAGGAAAATGCTGTTTCAAAGATTTCTCAATATATCTCCGGGACATTTCCCTGGCTTTACCACCGTCACAATGGACAAACGAGACATGAAATAACATCAACAGATCAAGACGAAGCGATTGGAAGTAGCCCCGGAGTCATAGCATGTGTAAATCGAGACGAAAGATCTCTCTCTCCCCCGCCTGCTTGCGAGGGGGAGGGGCAGTTTACACACACACGCAGCTGCTGCATGCAGCAACGCACACACAGGGAGGAGATGGCAGAGAGAACGCACTCCCCTGAAAACTCCCCTTGAATTCCTCCAGACTCAGAAAATGTAAAAGTTCACTTTTTGGAGATCCATAGAAAAAGGGTGAAAATGATTTTTTTGCCACAGCATGGATTTGAACACGCGACCAACCGCATCCAGGGGCGAGCGTTAACGCAGTGAGCCACTGGACCTGAGTACTCAAACATGCCTGCTTGTGCAGCTTAGACACTCTGAATTCACTAAATGTACAACTTTTTCTCCATCAAAATGAACAAATGAGACATGAAATAAAATCTACAGATCAAGACGAAGCGAATGGAAGCGGTCCCAGCCTCGTAGCTGTGAACAGCTGTGATCGCAGGAAAATGCTGTTATAAAGATTTCTCAGTATATCTCCGGGATATTTCCCTGGCTTTACCACCGTCACAATGGACAAACGAGACATGAAATAACATAAACAGATCAAGACGAAGCGAATGGAAGTACCCCCGGAGTCATAGCATGTGTAAATCGAGACGACAGATCTCTCTCTCCCCCGCCTGTTTGCGAGGGGAGGGGCAGTTTACACACACACGCAGCTGCTGCATGCAGCAACGCACACACAGGGAGGAGATGGCAGAGAGAACGCACTCCCCTGAAAACTCCCCTTGAATTCCTCCAGACTCAGAAAATGTAAAAGTTCACTTTTTGGAGATCCATAGAAAAAGGGTGAACATGAATTTTGTTTTGCCACAGCATGGATTCGAACACGCGACCAACCGCATCCAGGGGCGAGCGTTAACGCAGTGAGCCACTGGACCTGAGTACTCAAACATTCCTACTTGTGCAGCTTAGACACTCTGAATTCACTAAATGTACAACTTTTTCTCCATCAAAATGAACAAATGAGACATGAAATAACATCTACAGATCAAGACGAAGCGAATGGAAGCGGTCCCAGCCTCGTAGCTAAGAACAGCTGTGATCGCAGGAAAATGCTGTTACAAAGATTTCTCAGTATATCTCCGGGACATTTCCCTGGCTTTACCACCGTCACAATGGACAAACGAGACATGAAATAACATCAACAGATCAAGACGAAGCGAATGGAAGTACCCCCGGAGTCATAGCATGTGTAAATCGAGACGAAATATCTCTCTCTCCCCCGCCTGCTTGCGAGGGGGAGGGGCAGTTTACACACACACGCAGCTGCTGCATGCAGCAACGCACACACAGGGAGGAGATGGCAGAGAGAACGCACTCCCCTGAAAACTCCCCTTGAATTCCTCCAGACTCAGAAAATGTAAAAGTTCACTTTTTGGAGATCCATAGAAAAAGGGTGAAAATGATTTTTTTTTTGCCACAGCATGGATTCGAACACACGACCAACCGCATCCAGGGGCGAGCGTTAACGCAGTGAGCCACTGGACCTGAGTACTCAAACATGCCTGCTCGTGCAGCTTAGACACTCTGAATTCACTAAATGTACAACTTTTTCTCCATCAAAATGAACAAATGAGACATGAAATAACATCTACAGATCAAGACGAAGCGAATGGAAGTACCCCCGGAGTCATAGCATGTGTAAATCGAGACGAAATATCTCTCTCTCCCCCGCCTGCTTGCGAGGGGGAGGGGCAGTTTACACACACACGCAGCTGCTGCATGCAGCAACGCACACACAGGGAGGAGATGGCAGAGAGAACGCACTCCCCTGAAAACTCCCCTTGAATTCCTCCAGACTCAGAAAATGTAAAAGTTCACTTTTTGGAGATCCATAGAAAAAGGGTGAAAATGAAAAAAAGTATGCCACAGCATGGATTCGAACACGCGACCAACCGCATCCAGGGGTGAGCGTTAACGCAGTGAGCCACTGGACCTGAGTACTCTAACATGCCTGCTTGTGCAGCTTAGACACTCTGAATTCACTAAATGTACAACTTTTTATCCATCAAAATGAACAAATGAGACATGAAATAACATCTACAGATCAAGACGAAGCGAATGGAAGCGGTCCCAGCCTCGTAGCTGTGAACAGCTGTGATCGCAGGAAAATGCTGTTTCAAAGATTTCTCAGTATATCTCCGGGATATTTCCCTGGCTTTACCACCGTCCAAATGGACAAACGAGACATGAAATAACATCAACAGATCAAGACGAAGCGAATGGAAGTACCCCCGGAGTCATAGCATGTGTAAATCGAGACGAAAGATCTCTCTCTCCCCCGCCTGCTTGCGAGGGGGAGGGGCAGTTTACACACACACGCAGCTGCTGCATGCAGCAACGCACACACAGGGAGGAGATGGCAGAGAGAACGCACTCCCCTGAAAACTCCCCTTGAATTCCTCCAGACTCAGAAAATGTAAAAGTTCACTTTTTGGAGATCCATAGAAAAAGGGTGAAAATGAAAAAAAGTATGCCACAGCATGGATTCGAACACGCGACCAACCGCATCCAGGGGCGAGCGTTAACGCAGTGAGCCACTGGACCTGAGTACTCTAACATGCCTGCTTGTGCAGCTTAGACACTCTGAATTCACTAAATGTACAACTTTTTCTCCATCAAAATGAACAAATGAGACATGAAATAACATCTACAGATCAAGACGAAGCGAATGGAAGCGGTCCCAGCCTCGTAGCTGTGAACAGCTGTGATCGCAGGAAAATGCTGTTTCAAAGATTTCTCAGTATATCTCCGGGACATTTCCCTGGCTTTACCACCGTCACAATGGACAAACGAGACATGAAATAACATCAACAGATCAAGACGAAGCGAATGGAAGTACCCCCGGAGTCATAGCATGTGTAAATCGAGACGAAAGATCTCTCTCTCCCCCGCCTGCTTGCGAGGGGGAGGGGCAGTTTACACACACACGCAGCTGCTGCATGCAGCAACGCACACACAGGGAGGAGATGGCAGAGAGAACGCACTCCCCTGAAAACTCCCCTTGAATTCCTCCAGACTCAGAAAATGTAAAAGTTCACTTTTTGGAGATCCATAGAAAAAGGGTGAAAATGAAAAAAAGTATGCCACAGCATGGATTCGAACACGCGACCAACCGCATCCAGGGGCGAGCGTTAACGCAGTGAGCCACTGGACCTGAGTACTCTAACATGCCTGCTTGTGCAGCTTAGACACTCTGAATTCACTAAATGTACAACTTTTTCTCCATCAAAATGAACAAATGAGACATGAAATAACATCTACAGATCAAGACGAAGCGAATAGAAGCGGTCCCAGCCTCGTAGCTGTGAACAGCTGTGATCGCAGGAAAATGCTGTTGCAAAGATTTCTCAGTATATCTCCGGGACATTTCCCTGGCTTTACCACCGTCACAATGGACAAACGAGACATGAAATAACATCAACAGATCAAGACGAAGCGAATGGAAGTACCCCCGGAGTCATAGCATGTGTAAATCGAGACGAAAGATCTCTCTCTCCCCGCCTGCTTGCGAGGGGGAGGGGCAGTTTACACACACACGCAGCTGCTGCATGCAGCAACGCACACACAGGGAGGAGATGGCAGAGAGAACGCACTCCCCTGAAAACTCCCCTTGAATTCCTCCAGACTCAGAAAATGTAAAAGTTCACTTTTTGGAGATCCATAGAAAAAGGGTGAAAATGAAAAAAAGTATGCCTCAGCATGGATTCGAACACGAGACCAACCGCATCCAGGGGCGAGCGTTAACGCAGTGAGCCACTGGACCTGAGTACTCAAACATGCCTGCTTGTGCATCTTAGACACTCTGAATTCACTAAATGTACAACTTTTTCTCAATCAAAATGAACAAATGAGACATGAAATAACATCTACAGATCAAGACGAAGCGAATGGAAGCGGTCCCAGCCTCGTAGCTGTGAACAGCTGTGATTGCGGGAAAATGCTGTTACAAAGATTTCTCAGTATATCTCCGGGACTTTTCACTGGCTTTACCACCGTCACAATGGACAAACGAGACATGAAATAACATCAACAGATCAAGACGAAGCGAATGGATTTACCCCCGGAGTCATAGCATGTGTAAATCGAGACGACAGATCTCTCTCTCCCCCGCCTGCTTGCGAGGGGGAGGGGCAGTTTACACACACACGCAGCTGCTGCATGCAGCAACCCACACACAGGGAGGAGATGGCAGAGAGAACGCACTCCCCTGAAAACTCCCCTTGAATTCCTCCAGACTCAGAAAATGTAAAAGTTCACTTTTTGGAGATCCATAGAAAAAGGGTGAAAATGAAAAAAAGTATGCCACAGCATGGATTCGAACACGCCACCAACGGCATCCAGGGGCGAGTGTTAACGCAGTGAGCCACTGGACCTGAGTACTCAAACATGCCTACTTGTGCAGCTTAGACACTCTGAATTCACTAAATGTACAACTTTCTCTCCATCAAAATGAACAAATGAGACATGAAATAACATCTAGAGATCAAGACGAAGTGAATGGAAGCGGTCCCAGCCTCGTAGCTGTGAACAGCTGTGATCGCAGGAAAATGCTGTTCCAAAGATTTCTCAGTATATCTCCGGGACTTTTCCCTGGCTTTACCACCGTCACAATGGACAAACGAGACATGAAATAACATCAACAGATCAAGACGAAGCGAATGGAAGTACCCCCGGAGTCATATCATGTGTAAATCGAGACGACAGATCTCTCTCTCCCCCGCCTGCTTGCGAGGGGGAGGGGCAGTTTACACACACACGCAGCTGCTGCATGCAGCAACGCACACACAGGGAGGAGATGGCAGAGAGAACGCACTCCCCTGAAAACTCCCCTTGAATTCCTCCAGACTCAGAAAATGTAAAAGTTCACTTTTTGGAGATCCATAGAAAAAAGGGTGAAAATGAAAAAAAGTATGCCACAGCATGGATTTGAACACGCGACCAACCGCATCCAGGGGCGAGCGTTAACGCAGTGAGCCACTGGACCTGAGTACTCAAACATGCCTACTTGTGCAGCTTAGACACTCTGAATTCACTAAATGTACAACTTTTTCTCCATCAAAATGAACAAATTATACATGAAATAACATCTACAGATCAAGACGAAGCGAATGGAAGCGGTCCCAGCCTCGTAGCTGTGAACAGCTGTGATCGCAGGAAAATGCTGTTTCAAAGATTTCTCAATATATCTCCGGGACATTTCCCTGGCTTTACCACCGTCACAATGGACAAACGAGACATGAAATAACATCAACAGATCAAGACGAAGCGATTGGAAGTAGCCCCGGAGTCATAGCATGTGTACATCGAGACGAAAGATCTCTCTCTCCCCCGCCTGCTTGCGAGGGGGAGGGGCAGTTTACACACACACGCAGCTGCTGCATGCAGCAACGCACACACAGGGAGGAGATGGCAGAGAGAACGCACTCCCCTGAAAACTCCCCTTGAATTCCTCCAGACTCAGAAAATGTAAAAGTTCACTTTTTGGAGATCCATAGAAAAAGGGTGAAAATGATTTTTTTTTTGCCACAGCATGGATTCGAACACACGACTAACCGCATCCAGGGGCGAGCGTTAACGCAGTGAGCCACTGGACCTGAGTACTCTAACATGCCTGCTTGTGCAGCTTAGACACTCTGAATTCACTAAATGTACAACTTTTTCTCCATCAAAATGAACAAATGAGACATGAAATAACATCTACAGATCAAGACGAAGCGAATAGAAGCGGTCCCAGCCTCGTAGCTGTGAACAGCTGTGATCGCAGGAAAATGCTGTTACAAAGAATTCTCAGTATATCTCCGGGACATTTCCCTGGCTTTACCACCGTCACAATGGACAAACGAGACATGAAATAACATCAACAGATCAAGACGAAGCGAATGGAAGTACCCCCGGAGTCATAGCATGTGTAAATCGAGACGAAAGATCTCTCTCTCCCCGCCTGCTTGCGAGAGGGAGGGGCAGTTTACACACACACGCAGCTGCTGCATGCAGCAACGCACACACAGGGAGGAGATGGCAGAGAGAACGCACTCCCCTGAAAACTCCCCTTGAATTCCTCCAGACTCAGAAAATGTAAAAGTTCACTTTTTGGAGATCCATAGAAAAAGGGTGAAAATGAAAAAAAGTATGCCACAGCATGGATTTGAACACGCGACCAACCGCATCCAGGGGCGAGCGTTAACGCAGTGAGCCACTGGACCTGAGTACTCAAACATGCCTGCTTGTGCATCTTAGACACTCTGAATTCACTAAATGTACAACTTTTTCTCAATCAAAATGAACAAGTGAGACATGAAATAACATCTACAGATCAAGACGAAGCGAATGGAAGCGGTCCCAGCCTCGTAGCTGTGAACAGCTGTGATTGCAGGAAAATGCTGTTACAAAGATTTCTCAGTATATCTCCGGGACGTTTCCCTGGCTTTACCACCGTCACAATGGACAAACGAGACATGAAATAACATCAACAGATCAAGACGAAGCGAATGGAAGTACCCCCGGAGTCATAGCATGTGTAAATCGAGACGAAAGATCTCTCTCTCCCCTGCCTGCTTGCGAGGGGGAGGGGCAGTTTACACACACACGCAGCTGCTGCATGCAGCAACGCACACACAGGGAGGAGATGGCAGAGAGAACGCACTCCCCTGAAAACTCCCCTTGAATTCCTCCAGACTCAGAAAATGTAAAAGTTCACTTTTTGGAGATCCATAGAAAAAGGGTGAAAATGAAAAAAAGTATGCCACAGCATGGATTTGAACACGCGACCAACCGCATCCAGGGGCGAGCGTTAACGCAGTGAGCCACTGGACCTGAGTACTCAAACATGCCTACTTGTGCAGCTTAGACACTCTGAATTCACTAAATGTACAACTTTTTCTCCATCAAAATGAACAAATGAGACATGAAATAACATCTACAGATCAAGACGAAGCGAATAGAAGCGGTCCCAGCCTCGTAGCTGTGAACAGCTGTGATCGCAGGAAAATGCTGTTACAAAGAATTCTCAGTATATCTCCGGGACATTTCCCTGGCTTTACCACCGTCACAATGGACAAACGAGACATGAAATAACATCAACAGATCAAGACGAAGCGAATGGAAGTACCCCCGGAGTCATAGCATGTGTAAATCGAGACGAAAGATCTCTCTCTCCCCGCCTGCTTGCGAGAGGGAGGGGCAGTTTACACACACACGCAGCTGCTGCATGCAGCAACGCACACACAGGGAGGAGATGGCAGAGAGAACGCACTCCCCTGAAAACTCCCCTTGAATTCCTCCAGACTCAGAAAATGTAAAAGTTCACTTTTTGGAGATCCATAGAAAAAGGGTGAAAATGAAAAAAAGTATGCCACAGCATGGATTTGAACACGCGACCAACCGCATCCAGGGGCGAGCGTTAACGCAGTGAGCCACTGGACCTGAGTACTCAAACATGCCTGCTTGTGCATCTTAGACACTCTGAATTCACTAAATGTACAACTTTTTCTCAATCAAAATGAACAAGTGAGACATGAAATAACATCTACAGATCAAGACGAAGCGAATGGAAGCGGTCCCAGCCTCGTAGCTGTGAACAGCTGTGATTGCAGGAAAATGCTGTTACAAAGATTTCTCAGTATATCTCCGGGACGTTTCCCTGGCTTTACCACCGTCACAATGGACAAACGAGACATGAAATAACATCAACAGATCAAGACGAAGCGAATGGAAGTACCCCCGGAGTCATAGCATGTGTAAATCGAGACGAAAGATCTCTCTCTCCCCTGCCTGCTTGCGAGGGGGAGGGGCAGTTTACACACACACGCAGCTGCTGCATGCAGCAACGCACACACAGGGAGGAGATGGCAGAGAGAACGCACTCCCCTGAAAACTCCCCTTGAATTCCTCCAGACTCAGAAAATGTAAAAGTTCACTTTTTGGAGATCCATAGAAAAAGGGTGAAAATGAAAAAAAGTATGCCACAGCATGGATTTGAACACGCGACCAACCGCATCCAGGGGCGAGCGTTAACGCAGTGAGCCACTGGACCTGAGTACTCAAACATGCCTACTTGTGCAGCTTAGACACTCTGAATTCACTAAATGTACAACTTTCTCTCCATCAAAATGAACAAATGAGACATGAAATAACATCTACAGATCAAGACGAAGTGAATGGAAGCGGTCCCAGCCTCGTAGCTGTGAACAGCTGTGATCGCAGGAAAATGCTGTTCCAAAGATTTCTCAGTATATCTCCGGGACTTTTCCCTGGCTTTACCACCGTCACAATGGACAAACGAGACATGAAATAACATCAACAGATCAAGACGAAGCGAATGGAAGTACCCCCGGAGTCATAGCATGTGTAAATCGAGACGACAGATCTCTCTCTCCCCCGCCTGCTTGCGAGGGGGAGGGGCAGTTTACACACACACGCAGCTGCTGCATGCAGCAACGCACACACAGTGAGGAGATGGCAGAGAGAACGCACTCCCCTGAAAACTCCCCTTGAATTCCTCCAGACTCAGAAAATGTAAAAGTTCACTTTTTGGAGATCCATAGAAAAAGGGTGAAAATGAAAAAAAGTATGCCACAGCATGGATTTGAACACGCGACCAACCGCATCCAGGGGCGAGCGTTAACGCAGTGAGCCACTGGACCTGAGTACTCTAACATGCCTGCTTGTGCAGCTTAGACACTCTGAATTCACTAAATGTACAACTTTTTCTCCATCAAAATGAACAAATTATACATGAAATAACATCTACAGATCAAGACGAAGCGAATGAAAGCGGTCCCAGCCTCGTAGCTGTGAACAGCTGTGATCGCAGGAAAATGCTGTTTCAAAGATTTCTCAGTATATCTCCGGGACATTTCCCTGGCTTTACCACAGTCACAATGGACAAACGAGACATGAAATAACATCAACAGATCAAGACGAAGCGAATGGAAGTACCCCCGGAGTCATAGCATGTGTAAATCGAGACGAAAGATCTCTCTCTCCCCCGCCTGCTTGCGAGGGGGAGGGGCAGTTTACACACACACGCAGCTGCTGCATGCAGCAACGCACACACAGGGAGGAGATGGCAGAGAGAACGCACTCCCCTGAAAACTCCCCTTGAATTCCTCCAGACTCAGAAAATGTAAAAGTTCACTTTTTGGAGATCCATAGAAAAAGGGTGAAAATGATTTTTTTTTTGCCACAGCATGGATTCGAACACGCGACCAACCGCATCCAGGGGCGAGTGTTAACGCAGTGAGCCACTGGACCTGAGTACTCAAACATGCCTGCTTGTGCAGCTTAGACACTCTGAATTCACTAAATGTACAACTTTTTTTCCATCAAAATGAACAAATGAGACATGAAATAACATCTACAGATCAAGACGAAGCGAATGAAAGCGGTCCCAGCCTCGTAGCTGTGAACAGCTGTGATCGCAGGAAAATGCTGTTCCAAAGATTTCTCAGTATATCTCCGGGACATTTCCCTGGCTTTACCACCGTCACAATGGACAAACGAGACATGAAATAACATCAACAGATCAAGACGAAGCGAATGGAAATACCCCCGGAGTCATAGCATGTGTAAATCGAGACGAAAGATCTCTCTCTCCCCCGCCTGCTTTCGAGGGGGAGGGGCAGTTTACACACACACGCAGCTGCTGCAAGCAGCAATGCACACACAGGGAGGAGATGGCAGAGAGAACGCACTCCCCTGAAAACTCCCCTTGAATTCCTCCAGACTCAGAAAATGTAAAAGTTCACTTTTTGGAGATCCATAGAAAAAGGGTGAAAATGAAAAAAAGTATGCCACAGCATGGATTCGAACACGCGACCAACCGCATCCAGGGGCGAGCGTTAACGCAGTGAGCCACTGGACCTGAGTACATAACATGACTGCTTGTGCAGCTTAGACACTCTGAATTCACTAAATGTACAACTTTTTCTCCATCAAAATGAACAAATGAGACATGAAATAACATCTACAGATCCAGACGAAGCGAATGGAAGCGGTCCCAGCCTCGTAGCTGTGAACAGCTGTGATCGCAGGAAAATGCTGTTACAAAGATTTCTCAGTATATCTCCGGGACATTTCCCTGGCTTTACCACCGTCACAATGGACAAACGAGACATGAAATAACATCAACAGATCAAGACGAAGCGAATGGAAGTACCCCCGGAGTCATAGCATGTGTAAATCGAGACGAAATATCTCTCTCTCCCCCGCCTGCTTGCGAGGGGGAGGGGCAGTTTACACACACACACGCAGCTGCTGCATGCAGCAACGCACACACAGGGAGGAGATGGCAGAGAGAACCCACTCCCCTGAAAACTCCCCTTGAATTCCTCCAGACTCAGAAAAGGTAAAAGTTCACTTTTTGGAGATCCATAGAAAAAGGGTGAAAATGATTTTTTTTTTGCCACAGCATGGATTCGAACACACGACCAACCGCATCCAGGGGCGAGCGTTAACGCAGTGAGCCACTGGACCTGAGTACTCAAACATGCCTGCTTGTGCAGCTTAGACACTCTGAATTCACTAAATGTACAACTTTTTCTCCATCAAAATGAACAAATGAGACATGAAATAACATCTACAGATCAAGACGAAGCGAATGGAAGCGGTCCCAGCCTCGTAGCTGTGAACAGCTGTGATAGCAGGAAAATGCTGTTATAAAGATTTATCAGTATATCTCCGGGATATTTCCCTGGCTTTACCACCGTCCAAATGGACAAACGAGACATGAAATAACATCAACAGATCAAGACGAAGCGAATGGAAGTACCCCCGGAGTCATAGCATGTGTAAATCGAGACGAAAGATCTCTCTCTCCCCCGCCTGCTTGCGAGGGGGAGGGGCAGTTTACACACACACGCAGCTGCTGCATGCAGCAACGCACACACAGGGAGGAGATGGCAGAGAGAACGCACTCCCCTGAAAACTCCCCTTGAATTCCTCCAGACTCAGAAAATGTAAAAGTTCACTTTTTGGAGATCCATAGAAAAAGGGTGAAAATGAAAATAAGTATGCCACAGCATGGATTCGAACACGCGACCAACCGCATCCAGGGGCGAGCGTTAACGCAGTGAGCCACTGGACCTGAGTACTCTAACATGCCTGCTTGTGCAGCTTAGACACTCTGAATTCACTAAATGTACAACTTTTTCTCCATCAAAATGAACAAATGAGACATGAAATAACATCTACAGATCAAGACGAAGCGCATAGAAGCAGTCCCAGCCTCGTAGCTGTGAACAGCTGTGATCGCAGGAAAATGCTGTTACAAAGATTTCTCAGTATATCTCCGGGACATTTCCCTGGCTTTACCACCGTCACAATGGACAAACGAGACATGAAATAACATCAACAGATCAAGACGAAGCGAATGGAAGTACCCCCGGAGTCATAGCATGTGTAAATCGAGACGAAAGATCTCTCTCTCCCCGCCTGCTTGCGAGGGGGAGGGGCAGTTTACACACACACGCAGCTGCTGCATGCAGCAACGCACACACAGGGAGGAGATGGCAGAGAGAACGCACTCCCCTGAAAACTCCCCTTGAATTCCTCCAGACTCAGAAAATGTAAAAGTTCACTTTTTGGAGATCCATAGAAAAAGGGTGAAAATGAAAAAAAGTATGCCACAGCATGGATTTGAACACGCGACCAACCGCATCCAGGGGCGAGCGTTAACGCAGTGAGCCACTGGACCTGAGTACTCAAACATGCCTGCTTGTGCATCTTAGACACTCTGAATTCACTAAATGTACAACTTTTTCTCTATCAAAATGAACAAATGAGACATGAAATAACATCTACAGATCAAGACGAAGCGAATGGAAGCGGTCCCAGCCTCGGAGCTGTGAACAGCTGTGATTGCGGGAAAATGCTGTTACAAAGATTTCTCAGTATATCTGCGGGACTTTTCACTGGCTTTACCACCGTCACAATGGACAAACGAGACATGAAATAACATCAACAGATCAAGACGAAGCGAATGGAAGTACCCCCGGAGTCATAGCATGTGTAAATCGAGACGACAGATCTCTCTCTCCCCCGCCTGCTTGCGAGGGGGAGGGGCAGTTTACACACACACGCAGCTGCTGCATGCAGCAACACACACACAGGGAGGAGATGGCAGAGAGAACGCACTCCCCTGAAAACTCCCCTTGAATTCCTCCAGACTCAGAAAATGTAAAAGTTCACTTTTTGGAGATCCATAGAAAAAGGGTGAAAATGAAAAAAAGTATGCCACAGCATGGATTTGAATACGCGACCAACCGCATCCAGGGGCGAGCGTTAACGCAGTGAACCACTGGACCCGAGTACTCAAACATGCCTGCTTGTGCAGCTTAGACACTCTGAATTCACTAAATGTACAACTTTTTCTCCATCAAAATGAACAAATTATACATGAAATAACATCTACAGATCAAGACGAAGCGAATGGAAGCGGTCCCAGCCTCGTAGCTGTGAACAGCTGTGATCGCAGGAAAATGCTGTTTCAAAGATTTCTCAGTATATCTCCGGGACATTTCCCTGGCTTTACCACCGTCACAATGGACAAACGAGACATAAAATAACATCAACAGATCAAGACGAAGCGAATGGAAGTACCCCCGGAGTCATAGCATGTGTAAATCGAGACGAAAGATCTCTCTCTCCCCCGCCTGCTTGCGAGGGGGAGGGGCAGTTTACACACACACGCAGCTGCTGCATGCAGCAACGCACACACAGGGAGGAGATGGCAGAGAGAACGCACTCCCCTGAAAACTCCCCTTGAATTCCTCCAGACTCAGAAAATGTAAAAGTTCACTTTTTGGAGATCCATAGAAAAAGGCTGAAAATGAAAAAAAGTAAGCCACAGCATGGATTCGAACACGCGACCAACGGCATCCAGGGGCGAGCGTTAACGCAGTGAGCCACTGGACCTGAGTACTCAAACATGCCTACTTGTGCAGCTTAGACACTCTGAATTCACTAAATGTACAACTTTCTCTCCATCAAAATGAACAAATGAGACATGAAATAACATCTACAGATCAAGACGAAGTGAATGGAAGCGGTCCCAGCCTCGTAGCTGTGAACAGCTGTGATCGCAGGAAAATGCTGTTCCAAAGATTTCTCAGTATATCTCCGGGACTTTTCACTGGCTTTACCACCGTCACAATGGACAAACGAGACATGAAATAACATCAACAGATCAAGACGAAGCGAATGGAAGTACCCCCGGAGTCATAGCATGTGTAAATCGAGACGACAGATCTCTCTCTCCCCCGCCTGCTTGCGAGGGGGAGAGGCAGTTTACACACACACGCAGCTGCTGCATGCAGCAACGCACACACAGTGAGGAGATGGCAGAGAGAACGCACTCCCCTGAAAACTCCCCTTGAATTCCTCCAGACTCAGAAAATGTAAAAGTTCACTTTTTGGAGATCCATAGAAAAAGGGTGAAAATGAAAAAAAGTATGCCACAGCATGGATTCGAACACGCGACCAACCGCATCCAGGGGCGAGCGTTAACGCAGTGAGCCACTGGACCTGAGTACTCAAACATGCCTGCTTGTGCATCTTAGACACTCTGAATTCACTAAATGTACAACTTGTTTTACATCAAAATGAACAAATGAGACATGAAATAACATCTACAGATCAAGACGAAGCGAATGGAAGTGGTCCCAGCCTCGTAGCTGTGAACAAATGTGATCGCAGGAAAATGCTGTTACAAAGATTTCTCAGTATATCTCCGGGACATTTCCCTGGCTTTACCACCGTCACAATGGACAAACGAGACATGAAATAACATCAACAGATCAAGACGAAGCGAATGGAAGTACCCCCGGAGTCATAGCATGTGTAAATCGAGACGAAAGATCTCTCTCTCCCCCGCCTGCTTGCGAGGGGGAGGGGCAGTTTACACACACACGCAGCTGCTGCATGCAGCAACGCACACACAGGGAGGAGATGGCAGAGAGAACGCACTCCCCTGAAAACTCCCCTTGAATTCCTCCAGACTCAGAAAATGTAAAAGTTCACTTTTTGGAGATCCATAGAAAAAGGGTGAAAATGAAAAAAAGAATGCCACAGCATGGATTCGAACACGCGACCAACCGCATCCAGGGGCGAGCGTTAACGCAGTGAGCCACTGGACCTGAATACTCAAACATGCCTGCTTGTGCATCTTAGACACTCTGAATTCACTAAATGTACAACTTTTTTTACATCAAAATGAACAAATGAGACATGAAATAACATCTACAGATCAAGACGAAGCGAATGGAAGCGGTCCCAGTCTCGTAGCTGTGAACAGCTGTGATCGCAGGAAAATGCTGTTTCAAAGATTTCTCAGTATATCTCCGGGACATTTCCCTGGCTTTACCACCGTCACAATGGACAAACGAGACATAAAATAACATCAACAGATCAAGACGAAGCGAATGGAAGTACCCCCGGAGTCATAGCATGTGTAAATCGAGACGAAAGATCTCTCTCTCCCCCGCCTGCTTGCGAGTGGGAGGGGCAGTTTACACACACACGCAGCTGCTGCATGCAGCAACGCACACACAGGGAGGAGATGGCAGAGAGAACGCACTCCCCTGAAAACTCCCCTTGAATTCCTCCAGACTCAGAAAATGTAAAAGTTCACTTTTTGGAGATCCATAGAAAAAGGGTGAAAATGATTTTTTTTTTGCCACAGCATGGATTCGAACACACGACCAACCGCATCCAGGGGCGAGCGTTAACGCAGTGAGCCACTGGACCTGAGTACTCAAACATGCCTGCTTGTGCAGCTTAGACACTCTGAATTCACTAAATGTACAACTTTTTCTCCATCAAAATGAACAAATGAGACATGAAATAACATCTACAGATCAAGACGAAGCGAATGGAAGCGGTCCCAGCCTCGTAGCTGTGAACAGCTGTGATCGCAGGAAAATGCTGTTATAAAGATTTATCAGTATATCTCCGGGATATTTCCCTGGCTTTACCACCGTCCAAATGGACAAACGAGACATGAAATAACATCAACAGATCAAGACGAAGCGAATGGAAGTACCCCCGGAGTCATAGCATGTGTAAATCGAGACGAAAGATCTCTCTCTCCCCCGCCTGCTTGCGAGGGGGAGGGGCAGTTTACACACACACGCAGCTGCTGCATGCAGCAACGCACACACAGGGAGGAGATGGCAGAGAGAACGCACTCCCCTGAAAACTCCCCTCCAGACTCAGAAAATGTAAAAGTTCACTTTTTGGAGATCCATAGAAAAAGGGTGAAAATGAAAATAAGTATGCCACAGCATGGATTCGAACACGCGACCAACCGCATTCAGGGGCGAGCGTTAACGCAGTGAGCCACTGGACCTGAGTACTCTAACATGCCTGCTTGTGCAGCTTAGACACTCTGAATTCACTAAATGTACAACTTTTTCTCCATCAAAATGAACAAATGAGACATGAAATAACATCTACAGATCAAGACGAAGCGAATAGAAGCGGTCCCAGCCTCGTAGCTGTGAACAGCTGTGATCGCAGGAAAATGCTGTTACAAAGATTTCTCAGTATATCTCCGGGACATTTCCCTGGCTTTACCACCGTCACAATGGACAAACGAGACATGAAATAAAATCAACAGATCAAGACGAAGCGAATGGAAGTACCCCCGGAGTCATAGCATGTGTAAATCGAGACGAAAGATCTCTCTCTCCCCCGCCTGCTTGCGAGGGGGAGGGGCAGTTTACACACACACGCAGCTGCTGCATGCAGCAACGCACACACAGGGAGGAGATGGCAGAGAGAACGCACTCCCCTGAAAACTCCCCTTGAATTCCTCCAGACTCAGAAAATGTAAAAGTTCACTTTTTGGAGATCCATAGAAAAAGGGTGAAAATGATTTTTTTTTTGCCACAGCATGGATTCGAACACACGACCAACCGCATCCAGGGGCGAGCGTTAACGCAGTGAGCCACTGGACCTGAGTACTCAAACATGCCTGCTTGTGCAGCTTAGACACTCTGAATTCACTAAATGTACAACTTTTTCTCCATCAAAATGAACAAATGAGACATGAAATAACATCTACAGATCAAGACGAAGCGAATGGAAGCGGTCCCAGCCTCGTAGCTGTGAACAGCTGTGATCGCAGGAAAATGCTGTTATAAAGATTTATCAGTATATCTCCGGGATATTTCCCTGGCTTTACCACCGTCCAAATGGACAAACGAGACATGAAATAACATCAACAGATCAAGACGAAGCGAATGGAAGTACCCCCGGAGTCATAGCATGTGTAAATCGAGACGAAAGATCTCTCTCTCCCCCGCCTGCTTGCGAGGGGGAGGGGCAGTTTACACACACACGCAGCTGCTGCATGCAGCAACGCACACACAGGGAGGAGATGGCAGAGAGAACGCACTCCCCTGAAAACTCCCCTCCAGACTCAGAAAATGTAAAAGTTCACTTTTTGGAGATCCATAGAAAAAGGGTGAAAATGAAAATAAGTATGCCACAGCATGGATTCGAACACGCGACCAACCGCATTCAGGGGCGAGCGTTAACGCAGTGAGCCACTGGACCTGAGTACTCTAACATGCCTGCTTGTGCAGCTTAGACACTCTGAATTCACTAAATGTACAACTTTTTCTCCATCAAAATGAACAAATGAGACATGAAATAACATCTACAGATCAAGACGAAGCGAATAGAAGCGGTCCCAGCCTCGTAGCTGTGAACAGCTGTGATCGCAGGAAAATGCTGTTACAAAGATTTCTCAGTATATCTCCGGGACATTTCCCTGGCTTTACCACCGTCACAATGGACAAACGAGACATGAAATAAAATCAACAGATCAAGACGAAGCGAATGGAAGTACCCCCGGAGTCATAGCATGTGTAAATCGAGACGAAAGATCTCTCTCTCCCCGCCTGCTTGCGAGGGGGAGGGGCAGTTTACACACACACGCAGCTGCTGCATGCAGCAACGCACACACAGGGAGGAGATGGCAGAGAGAACGCACTCCCCTGAAAACTCCCCTTGAATTCCTCCAGACTCAGAAAATGTAAAAGTTCACTTTTTGGAGATCCATAGAAAAAGGGTGAAAATGAAAAAAAGTATGCCACAGCATGGATTTGAACACGCGACCAACCGCATCCAGGGGCGAGCGTTAACGCAGTGAGCCACTGGACATGAGTACTCAAACATGCCTGCTTGTGCATCTTAGACACTCTGAATTCACTAAATGTACAACTTTTTCTCAATCAAAATGAACAAATGAGACATGAAATAACATCTACAGATCAAGACGAAGCGAATGGAAGCGGTCCCAGCCTCGGAGCTGTGAACAGCTGTGATTGCGGGAAAATGCTGTTACAAAGATTTCTCAGTATATCTGCGGGACTTTTCACTGGCTTTACCACCGTCACAATGGACAAACGAGACATGAAATAACATCAACAGATCAAGACGAAGCGAATGGAAGTACCCCCGGAGTCATAGCATGTGTAAATCGAGACGACAGATCTCTCTCTCCCCCGCCTGCTTGCGAGGGGGAGGGGCAGTTTACACACACACGCAGCTGCTGCATGCAGCAACACACACACAGGGAGGAGATGGCAGAGAGAACGCACTCCCCTGAAAACTCCCCTTGAATTCCTCCAGACTCAGAAAATGTAAAAGTTCACTTTTTGGAGATCCATAGAAAAAGGGTGAAAATGAAAAAAAGTATGCCACAGCATGGATTTGAATACGCGACCAACCGCATCCAGGGGCGAGCGTTAACGCAGTGAACCACTGGACCTGAGTACTCAAACATGCCTGCTTGTGCAGCTTAGACACTCTGAATTCACTAAATGTACAACTTTTTCTCCATAAAAATGAACAAATTATACATGAAATAACATCTACAGATCAAGACGAAGCGAATGGAAGCGGTCCCAGCCTCGTAGCTGTGAACAGCTGTGATCGCAGGAAAATGCTGTTTCAAAGATTTCTCAGTATATCTCCGGGACATTTCCCTGGCTTTACCACCGTCACAATGGACAAACGAGACATAAAATAACATCAACAGATCAAGACGAAGCGAATGGAAGTACCCCCGGAGTCATAGCATGTGTAAATCGAGACGACAGATCTCTCTCTCCCCCGCCTGCTTGCGAGGGGGAGAGGCAGTTTACACACACACGCAGCTGCTGCATGCAGCAACGCACACACAGTGAGGAGATGGCAGAGAGAACGCACTCCCCTGAAAACTCCCCTTGAATTCCTCCAGACTCAGAAAATGTAAAAGTTCACTTTTTGGAGATCCATAGAAAAAGGGTGAAAATGAAAAAAAGTATGCCACAGCATGGATTCGAACACGCGACCAACCGCATCCAGGGGCGAGCGTTAACGCAGTGAGCCACTGGACCTGAGTACTCAAACATGCCTGCTTGTGCATCTTAGACACTCTGAATTCACTAAATGTACAACTTGTTTTACATCAAAATGAACAAATGAGACATGAAATAACATCTACAGATCAAGACGAAGCGAATGGAAGTGGTCCCAGCCTCGTAGCTGTGAACAACTGTGATCGCAGGAAAATGCTGTTACAAAGATTTCTCAGTATATCTCCGGGACATTTCCCTGGCTTTACCACCGTCACAATGGACAAACGAGACATGAAATAACATCAACAGATCAAGACGAAGCGAATGGAAGTACCCCCGGAGTCATAGCATGTGTAAATCGAGACGAAAGATCTCTCTCTCCCCCGCCTGCTTGCGAGGGGGAGGGGCAGTTTACACACACACGCAGCTGCTGCATGCAGCAACGCACACACAGGGAGGAGATGGCAGAGAGAACGCACTCCCCTGAAAACTCCCCTTGAATTCCTCCAGACTCAGAAAATGTAAAAGTTCACTTTTTGGAGATCCATAGAAAAAGGGTGAAAATGAAAAAAAGAATGCCACAGCATGGATTCGAACACGCGACCAACCGCATCCAGGGGCGAGCGTTAACGCAGTGAGCCACTGGACCTGAATACTCAAACATGCCTGCTTGTGCATCTTAGACACTCTGAATTCACTAAATGTACAACTTTTTTTACATCAAAATGAACAAATGAGACATGAAATAACATCTACAGATCAAGACGAAGCGAATGGAAGCGGTCCCAGTCTCGTAGCTGTGAACAGCTGTGATCGCAGGAAAATGCTGTTTCAAAGATTTCTCAGTATATCTCCGGGACATTTCCCTGGCTTTACCACCGTCACAATGGACAAACGAGACATAAAATAACATCAACAGATCAAGACGAAGCGAATGGAAGTACCCCCGGAGTCATAGCATGTGTAAATCGAGACGAAAGATCTCTCTCTCCCCCGCCTGCTTGCGAGTGGGAGGGGCAGTTTACACACACACGCAGCTGCTGCATGCAGCAACGCACACACAGGGAGGAGATGGCAGAGAGAACGCACTCCCCTGAAAACTCCCCTCCAGACTCAGAAAATGTAAAAGTTCACTTTTTGGAGATCCATAGAAAAAGGGTGAAAATGAAAATAAGTATGCCACAGCATGGATTCGAACACGCGACCAACCGCATTCAGGGGCGAGCGTTAACGCAGTGAGCCACTGGACCTGAGTACTCTAACATGCCTGCTTGTGCAGCTTAGACACTCTGAATTCACTAAATGTACAACTTTTTCTCCATCAAAATGAACAAATGAGACATGAAATAACATCTACAGATCAAGACGAAGCGAATAGAAGCGGTCCCAGCCTCGTAGCTGTGAACAGCTGTGGTCGCAGGAAAATGCTGTTACAAAGATTTCTCAGTATATCTCCGGGACATTTCCCTGGCTTTACCACCGTCACAATGGACAAACGAGACATGAAATAAAATCAACAGATCAAGACGAAGCGAATGGAAGTACCCCCGGAGTCATAGCATGTGTAAATCGAGACGAAAGATCTCTCTCTCCCCGCCTGCTTGCGAGGGGGAGGGGCAGTTTACACACACACGCAGCTGCTGCATGCAGCAACGCACACACAGGGAGGAGATGGCAGAGAGAACGCACTCCCCTGAAAACTCCCCTTGAATTCCTCCAGACTCAGAAAATGTAAAAGTTCACTTTTTGGAGATCCATAGAAAAAGGGTGAAAATGAAAAAAAGTATGCCACAGCATGGATTTGAACACGCGACCAACCGCATCCAGGGGCGAGCGTTAACGCAGTGAGCCACTGGACATGAGTACTCAAACATGCCTGCTTGTGCATCTTAGACACTCTGAATTCACTAAATGTACAACTTTTTCTCAATCAAAATGAACAAATGAGACATGAAATAACATCTACAGATCAAGACGAAGCGAATGGAAGCGGTCCCAGCCTCGGAGCTGTGAACAGCTGTGATTGCGGGAAAATGCTGTTACAAAGATTTCTCAGTATATCTGCGGGACTTTTCACTGGCTTTACCACCGTCACAATGGACAAACGAGACATGAAATAACATCAACAGATCAAGACGAAGCGAATGGAAGTACCCCCGGAGTCATAGCATGTGTAAATCGAGACGACAGATCTCTCTCTCCCCCGCCTGCTTGCGAGGGGGAGGGGCAGTTTACACACACACGCAGCTGCTGCATGCAGCAACACACACACAGGGAGGAGATGGCAGAGAGAACGCACTCCCCTGAAAACTCCCCTTGAATTCCTCCAGACTCAGAAAATGTAAAAGTTCACTTTTTGGAGATCCATAGAAAAAGGGTGAAAATGAAAAAAAGTATGCCACAGCATGGATTTGAATACGCGACCAACCGCATCCAGGGGCGAGCGTTAACGCAGTGAACCACTGGACCTGAGTACTCAAACATGCCTGCTTGTGCAGCTTAGACACTCTGAATTCACTAAATGTACAACTTTTTCTCCATCAAAATGAACAAATTATACATGAAATAACATCTACAGATCAAGACGAAGCGAATGGAAGCGGTCCCAGCCTCGTAGCTGTGAACAGCTGTGATCGCAGGAAAATGCTGTTTCAAAGATTTCTCAGTATATCTCCGGGACATTTCCCTGGCTTTACCACCGTCACAATGGACAAACGAGACATAAAATAACATCAACAGATCAAGACGAAGCGAATGGAAGTACCCCCGGAGTCATAGCATGTGTAAATCGAGACGACAGATCTCTCTCTCCCCCGCCTGCTTGCGAGGGGGAGAGGCAGTTTACACACACACGCAGCTGCTGCATGCAGCAACGCACACACAGTGAGGAGATGGCAGAGAGAACGCACTCCCCTGAAAACTCCCCTTGAATTCCTCCAGACTCAGAAAATGTAAAAGTTCACTTTTTGGAGATCCATAGAAAAAGGGTGAAAATGAAAAAAAGTATGCCACAGCATGGATTCGAACACGCGACCAACCGCATCCAGGGGCGAGCGTTAACGCAGTGAGCCACTGGACCTGAGTACTCAAACATGCCTGCTTGTGCATCTTAGACACTCTGAATTCACTAAATGTACAACTTGTTTTACATCAAAATGAACAAATGAGACATGAAATAACATCTACAGATCAAGACGAAGCGAATGGAAGTGGTCCCAGCCTCGTAGCTGTGAACAACTGTGATCGCAGGAAAATGCTGTTACAAAGATTTCTCAGTATATCTCCGGGACATTTCCCTGGCTTTACCACCGTCACAATGGACAAACGAGACATGAAATAACATCAACAGATCAAGACGAAGCGAATGGAAGTACCCCCGGAGTCATAGCATGTGTAAATCGAGACGAAAGATCTCTCTCTCCCCCGCCTGCTTACGAGGGGGAGGGGCAGTTTACACACACACGCAGCTGCTGCATGCAGCAACGCACACACAGGGAGGAGATGGCAGAGAGAACGCACTCCCCTGAAAACTCCCCTTGAATTCCTCCAGACTCAGAAAATGTAAAAGTTCACTTTTTGGAGATCCATAGAAAAAGGGTGAAAATGAAAAAAAGAATGCCACAGCATGGATTCGAACACGCGACCAACCGCATCCAGGGGCGAGCGTTAACGCAGTGAGCCACTGGACCTGAATACTCAAACATGCCTGCTTGTGCATCTTAGACACTCTGAATTCACTAAATGTACAACTTTTTTTACATCAAAATGAACAAATGAGACATGAAATAACATCTACAGATCAAGACGAAGCGAATGGAAGCGGTCCCAGTCTCGTAGCTGTGAACAGCTGTGATCGCAGGAAAATGCTGTTTCAAAGATTTCTCAGTATATCTCCGGGACATTTCCCTGGCTTTACCACCGTCACAATGGACAAACGAGACATAAAATAACATCAACAGATCAAGACGAAGCGAATGGAAGTACCCCCGGAGTCATAGCATGTGTAAATCGAGACGAAAGATCTCTCTCTCCCCCGCCTGCTTGCGAGTGGGAGGGGCAGTTTACACACACACGCAGCTGCTGCATGCAGCAACGCACACACAGGGAGGAGATGGCAGAGAGAACGCACTCCCCTGAAAACTCCCCTTGAATTCCTCCAGACTCAGAAAATGTAAAACTTCACTTTTTGGAGATCAATAGAAAAAGGGTGAAAATGATTTTTTTTTTGGCACAGCATGGATTCGAACACATGACCATCCGCATCAAGGGGAGAGCGTTAACGCAGTGAGCCACTGGACCTGAGTACTCAAACATGCCTGCTTGTGCATCTTAGACACTCTGAATTCACTAAATGTACAACTTTTTCTCCATCAAAATGAACAAATTATACATGAAATAACATCTACAGATCAAGACGAAGCGAATGGAAGCGGTCCCAGCCTCGTAGCTGTGAACAGCTGTGATCGCAGGAAAATGCTGTTATAAAGATTTATCAGTATATCTCCGGGATATTTCCCTGGCTTTACCACCGTCCAAATGGACAAACGAGACATGAAATAACATCAACAGATCAAGACGAAGCGAATGGAAGTACCCCCGGAGTCATAGCATGTGTAAATCGAGACGAAAGATCTCTCTCTCCCCCGCCTGCTTGCGAGGGGGAGGGGCAGTTTACACACACACGCAGCTGCTGCATGCAGCAACGCACACACAGGGAGGAGATGGCAGAGAGAACGCACTCCCCTGAAAACTCCCCTCCAGACTCAGAAAATGTAAAAGTTCACTTTTTGGAGATCCATAGAAAAAGGGTGAAAATGAAAATAAGTATGCCACAGCATGGATTCGAACACGCGACCAACCGCATTCAGGGGCGAGCGTTAACGCAGTGAGCCACTGGACCTGAGTACTCTAACATGCCTGCTTGTGCAGCTTAGACACTCTGAATTCACTAAATGTACAACTTTTTCTCCATCAAAATGAACAAATGAGACATGAAATAACATCTACAGATCAAGACGAAGCGAATAGAAGCGGTCCCAGCCTCGTAGCTGTGAACAGCTGTGATCGCAGGAAAATGCTGTTACAAAGATTTCTCAGTATATCTCCGGGACATTTCCCTGGCTTTACCACCGTCACAATGGACAAACGAGACATGAAATAAAATCAACAGATCAAGACGAAGCGAATGGAAGTACCCCCGGAGTCATAGCATGTGTAAATCGAGACGAAAGATCTCTCTCTCCCCGCCTGCTTGCGAGGGGGAGGGGCAGTTTACACACACACGCAGCTGCTGCATGCAGCAACGCACACACAGGGAGGAGATGACAGAGAGAACGCACTCCCCTGAAAACTCCCCTTGAATTCCTCCAGACTCAGAAAATGTAAAAGTTCACTTTTTGGAGATCCATAGAAAAAGGGTGAAAATGAAAAAAAGTATGCCACAGCATGGATTTGAACACGCGACCAACCGCATCCAGGGGCGAGCGTTAACGCAGTGAGCCACTGGACATGAGTACTCAAACATGCCTGCTTGTGCATCTTAGACACTCTGAATTCACTAAATGTACAACTTTTTCTCAATCAAAATGAACAAATGAGACATGAAATAACATCTACAGATCAAGACGAAGCGAATGGAAGCGGTCCCAGCCTCGTAGCTGTGAACAGCTGTGATCGCAGGAAAATGCTGTTTCAAAGATTTCTCAGTATATCTCCGGGACATTTCCCTGGCTTTACCACCGTCACAATGGACAAACGAGACATAAAATAACATCAACAGATCAAGACGAAGCGAATGGAAGTACCCCCGGAGTCATAGCATGTGTAAATCGAGACGACAGATCTCTCTCTCCCCCGCCTGCTTGCGAGGGGGAGAGGCAGTTTACACACACACGCAGCTGCTGCATGCAGCAACGCACACACAGTGAGGAGATGGCAGAGAGAACGCACTCCCCTGAAAACTCCCCTTGAATTCCTCCAGACTCAGAAAATGTAAAAGTTCACTTTTTGGAGATCCATAGAAAAAGGGTGAAAATGAAAAAAAGTATGCCACAGCATGGATTCGAACACGCGACCAACCGCATCCAGGGGCGAGCGTTAACGCAGTGAGCCACTGGACCTGAGTACTCAAACATGCCTGCTTGTGCATCTTAGACACTCTGAATTCACTAAATGTACAACTTGTTTTACATCAAAATGAACAAATGAGACATGAAATAACATCTACAGATCAAGACGAAGCGAATGGAAGTGGTCCCAGCCTCGTAGCTGTGAACAACTGTGATCGCAGGAAAATGCTGTTACAAAGATTTCTCAGTATATCTCCGGGACATTTCCCTGGCTTTACCACCGTCACAATGGACAATCGAGACATGAAATAACATCAACAGATCAAGACGAAGCGAATGGAAGTACCCCCGGAGTCATAGCATGTGTAAATCGAGACGAAAGATCTCTCTCTCCCCCGCCTGCTTGCGAGGGGGAGGGGCAGTTTACACACACACGCAGCTGCTGCATGCAGCAACGCACACACAGGGAGGAGATGGCAGAGAGAACGCACTCCCCTGAAAACTCCCCTTGAATTCCTCCAGACTCAGAAAATGTAAAAGTTCACTTTTTGGAGATCCATAGAAAAAGGGTGAAAATGAAAAAAAGAATGCCACAGCATGGATTCGAACACGCGACCAACCGCATCCAGGGGCGAGCGTTAACGCAGTGAGCCACTGGACCTGAATACTCAAACATGCCTGCTTGTGCATCTTAGACACTCTGAATTCACTAAATGTACAACTTTTTTTACATCAAAATGAACAAATGAGACATGAAATAACATCTACAGATCAAGACGAAGCGAATGGAAGCGGTCCCAGTCTCGTAGCTGTGAACAGCTGTGATCGCAGGAAAATGCTGTTTCAAAGATTTCTCAGTATATCTCCGGGACATTTCCCTGGCTTTACCACCGTCACAATGGACAAACGAGACATAAAATAACATCAACAGATCAAGACGAAGCGAATGGAAGTACCCCCGGAGTCATAGCATGTGTAAATCGAGACGAAAGATCTCTCTCTCCCCCGCCTGCTTGCGAGTGGGAGGGGCAGTTTACACACACACACAGCTGCTGCATGCAGCAACGCACACACAGGGAGGAGATGGCAGAGAGAACGCACTCCCCTGAAAACTCCCCTTGAATTCCTCCAGACTCAGAAAATGTAAAACTTCACTTTTTGGAGATCAATAGAAAAAGGGTGAAAATGATTTTTTTTTTGCCACAGCATGGATTCGAACACATGACCATCCGCATCAAGGGGAGAGCGTTAACGCAGTGAGCCACTGGACCTGAGTACTCAAACATGCCTGCTTGTGCATCTTAGACACTCTGAATTCACTAAATGTACAACTTTTTCTCCATCAAAATGAACAAATTATACATGAAATAACATCTACAGATCAAGACGAAGCGAATGGAAGCGGTCCCAGCCTCGTAGCTGTGAACAGCTGTGATCGCAGGAAAATGCTGTTTCAAAGATTTCTCAGTATATCTCCGGGACATTTCCCTGGCTTTACCACCGTCACAATGGACAAACGAGACATAAAATAACATCAACAGATCAAGACGAAGCGAATGGAAGTACCCCCGGAGTCATAGCATGTGTAAATCGAGACGAAAGATCTCTCTCTCCCCCGCCTGCTTGCGAGGGGGAGGGGCAGTTTACACACACACGCAGCTGCTGCATGCAGCAACGCACACACAGGGAGGAGATGGCAGAGAGAACGCACTCCCCTGAAAACTCCCCTTGAATTCCTCCAGACTCAGAAAATGTAAAAGTTCACTTTTTGGAGATCCATAGAAAAAGGGTGAAAATGATTTTTTTTTTGCCACAGCATGGATTCGAATACACGACCAACCGCATCCAGGGGCGAGCGTTAACGCAGTGAGCCACTGGACCTGAGTACTCAAACATGCCTGCTTGTGCAGCTTAGACACTCTGAATTCACTAAATGTACAACTTTTTCTCCATCAAAATGAACAAATGAGACATGAAATAACATCTACAGATCAAGACGAAGCGAATGGAAGCGGTCCCAGCCTCGTAGCTGTGAACAGCTGTGATCGCAGGAAAATGCTGTTATAAAGATTTATCAGTATATCTCCGGGATATTTCCCTGGCTTTACCACCGTCCAAATGGACAAACGAGACATGAAATAACATCAACAGATCAAGACGAAGCGAATGGAAGTACCCCCGGAGTCATAGCATGTGTAAATCGAGACGAAAGATCTCTCTCTCCCCCGCCTGCTTGCGAGGGGGAGGGGCAGTTTACACACACACGCAGCTGCTGCATGCAGCAACGCACACACAGGGAGGAGATGGCAGAGAGAACGCACTCCCCTGAAAACTCCCCTCCAGACTCAGAAAATGTAAAAGTTCACTTTTTGGAGATCCATAGAAAAAGGGTGAAAATGAAAATAAGTATGCCACAGCATGGATTCGAACACGCGACCAACCGCATCCAGGGGCGAGCGTTAACGCAGTGAGCCACTGGACATGAGTACTCAAACATGCCTGCTTGTGCATCTTAGACACTCTGAATTCACTAAATGTACAACTTTTTCTCAATCAAAATGAACAAATGAGACATGAAATAACATCTACAGATCAAGACGAAGCGAATGGAAGCGGTCCCAGCCTCGTAGCTGTGAACAGCTGTGATCGCAGGAAAATGCTGTTTCAAAGATTTCTCAGTATATCTCCGGGACATTTCCCTGGCTTTACCACCGTCACAATGGACAAACGAGACATAAAATAACATCAACAGATCAAGACGAAGCGAATGGAAGTACCCCCGGAGTCATAGCATGTGTAAATCGAGACGACAGATCTCTCTCTCCCCCGCCTGCTTGCGAGGGGGAGAGGCAGTTTACACACACACGCAGCTGCTGCATGCAGCAACGCACACACAGTGAGGAGATGGCAGAGAGAACGCACTCCCCTGAAAACTCCCCTTGAATTCCTCCAGACTCAGAAAATGTAAAAGTTCACTTTTTGGAGATCCATAGAAAAAGGGTGAAAATGAAAAAAAGTATGCCACAGCATGGATTCGAACACGCGACCAACCGCATCCAGGGGCGAGCGTTAACGCAGTGAGCCACTGGACCTGAGTACTCAAACATGCCTGCTTGTGCATCTTAGACACTCTGAATTCACTAAATGTACAACTTGTTTTACATCAAAATGAACAAATGAGACATGAAATAACATCTACAGATCAAGACGAAGCGAATGGAAGTGGTCCCAGCCTCGTAGCTGTGAACAACTGTGATCGCAGGAAAATGCTGTTACAAAGATTTCTCAGTATATCTCCGGGACATTTCCCTGGCTTTACCACCGTCACAATGGACAAACGAGACATGAAATAACATCAACAGATCAAGACGAAGCGAATGGAAGTACCCCCGGAGTCATAGCATGTGTAAATCGAGACGAAAGATCTCTCTCTCCCCCGCCTGCTTGCGAGGGGGAGGGGCAGTTTACACACACACGCAGCTGCTGCATGCAGCAACGCACACACAGGGAGGAGATGGCAGAGAGAACGCACTCCCCTGAAAACTCCCCTTGAATTCCTCCAGACTCAGAAAATGTAAAAGTTCACTTTTTGGAGATCCATAGAAAAAGGGTGAAAATGAAAAAAAGAATGCCACAGCATGGATTCGAACACGCGACCAACCGCATCCAGGGGCGAGCGTTAACGCAGTGAGCCACTGGACCTGAGTACTCAAACATGCCTGCTTGTGCATCTTAGACACTCTGAATTCACTAAATGTACAACTTTTTTTACATCAAAATGAACAAATGAGACATGAAATAACATCTACAGATCAAGACGAAGCGAATGGAAGCGGTCCCAGTCTCGTAGCTGTGAACAGCTGTGATCGCAGGAAAATGCTGTTTCAAAGATTTCTCAGTATATCTCCGGGACATTTCCCTGGCTTTACCACCGTCACAATGGACAAACGAGACATAAAATAACATCAACAGATCAAGACGAAGCGAATGGAAGTACCCCCGGAGTCATAGCATGTGTAAATCGAGACGAAAGATCTCTCTCTCCCCCGCCTGCTTGCGAGTGGGAGGGGCAGTTTACACACACACGCAGCTGCTGCATGCAGCAACGCACACACAGGGAGGAGATGGCAGAGAGAACGCACTCCCCTGAAAACTCCCCTTGAATTCCTCCAGACTCAGAAAATGTAAAACTTCACTTTTTGGAGATCAATAGAAAAAGGGTGAAAATGATTTTTTTTTTGCCACAGCATGGATTCGAACACATGACCATCCGCATCAAGGGGAGAGCGTTAACGCAGTGAGCCACTGGACCTGAGTACTCAAACATGCCTACTTGTGCAGCTTAGACACTCTGAATTCACTAAATGTACAACTTTTTCTCCATCAAAATGAACAAATGAGACATGAAATAACATCTACAGATCAAGACGAAGCGAATAGAAGCGATCCCAGCCTCGTAGCTGTGAACAGCTGTGATCGCAGGAAAATGCATTACAAAGATTTCTCAGTATATCTCCGGGACATTTCCCTGGCTTTACCACCGTCACAATGGACAAACGAGACATGAAATAACATCAACAGATCAAGACGAAGCGAATGGAAGTACCCCCGGAGTCATAGCATGTGTAAATCGAGACGAAAGATCTCTCTCTCCCCCGCCTGCTTGCGAGGGGGAGGGGCAGTTTACACACACACGCAGCTGCTGCATGCATGGTCTTATCGTTCTCCAGGGTCCCCGACACAATGAAACTAGTCTGGAGCTCGCTGGTGTCCCGCAAATGCTTTAATCAGGCGTTTTAACACTTTTCCCCACGAAAACGATTTTTAATCATTTTTTGGGGGCTATATAAATCAAATTCCGGTTAATGCCGAGCACAATCGTACCTTTTACTATTTTAATGTATTTGCATGATATATCTTTGGGCTATAAAAGCGACATGTTTGGATGACTTTGTCAGTTTATGGAGCTTATCCCACAAATCCCGGATGATCCGGGCCAAATTTGGGAGCTCATAGGCAGCCTGCCATAGGCCCCCACCCGTGGAATGAAAACAAAATGAAAGAAAACGGTCAATTATATGTTAAAATAATCAAAAAATGAACTTTTAAAATTACATGGGAGAGGGGATCTGAAAAATTGGAGAAGGGGAAAAGTGTTCGGGGCTTCGGGACGAAGCCCCGAACACTTTTCCCCTCCCCCGTTGCAAGGTACAACGGAGAGGGGAATCCAGACTTCCCCTCCTCCGTTGTAAAAAACCGTTCATGTTTTACAAGCTACCTTCTGCACGAAATCGGAAACCCGGTTTTTGAGAGGACTCAGAAAAAAAACGGCTGTGTAACTTCATGGAGGAATTCATCCGCTGTATGTGCACTTTGGCTCGGATACATTTTGTTGCCTGGAGACCCCCCAGCATGGTTCTTACCAAACTTAAAGTTTTTGAACTGGGCTCTGGAGGAAGGTGAGGGGAGTTGACAGGGGACTTTATCCGCCTTATGGGGCACTATTCTCGGATACATTTCAACACTTTTAGCCCTTTTTGATGGTTCTCCAAAAAATAACTCTGACTTTTTCAGAGTGTGGAGGAAGGTAAGGGGAGTTGACAGGGGACTCAATCCGCCTTATGGGGCACTATTCTCGGATACATTTCAACACTTTTAGCCATTTTTGATGGTTCTCCAAAAAATAACTCTGACTTTTTCAGAGTGTGGAGGAAGGTGAGGGGAGTTGACAGGGGACTTTACCCGCCTTATGGGGCACTATTCTCGGATACATTTTTTCATTTTCACCCATTTTTGATGGTTCTCCAAAAAATAACTCTGACTTTTTCAGAGTGTGGAGGAAGGTGAGGGGAGTTGACAGGGGACTTTACCCGCCTTATGGGGCACTATTCTCGGATACATTTTTTCATTTTCACCCATTTTTGATGGTTCTCCAAAAAATAACTCTGACTTTTTCAGAGTGTGGAGGAAGGTGAGGGGAGTTGACAGGGGACTTTACCCGCCTTATGGGGCACTATTCTCGGATACATTTTTTCATTTTCACCCATTTTTGATGGTTCTCCAAAAAATAACTCTGACTTTTTCAGAGTGTGGAGGAAGGTGAGGGGAGTTGACAGGGGACTTTACCCGCCTTATGGGGCACTATTCTCGGATACATTTTTTCATTTTCACCCATTTTTGATGGTTCTCCAAAAAATAACTCTGACTTTTTCAGAGTGTGGAGGAAGGTGAGGGGCGTTGACAGGGGACTTTACCCGCCTTATGTGGCACTATTCTCGGATACATTTTTTCATTTTCACCCATTTTTGATGGTTCTCCAAAAAATAACTCTGACTTTTTCAGAGTGTGGAGGAAGGTGAGGGGAGTTGACAGGGGACTTTACCCGCCTTATGGGGCACTATTCTCGGATACATTTTTTCATTTTCACCCATTTTTGATGGTTCTCCAAAAAATAACTCTGACTTTTTCAGAGTGTGGAGGAAGGTGAGGGGAGTTGACAGGGGACTTTACCCGCCTTATGGGGCACTATTCTCGGATACATTTTTTCATTTTCACCCATTTTTGATGGTTCTCCAAAAAATAACTCTGACTTTTTCAGAGTGTGGAGGAAGGTGAGGGGCGTTGACAGGGGACTTTACCCGCCTTATGTGGCACTATTCTCGGATACATTTTTTCATTTTCACCCATTTTTGATGGTTCTCCAAAAAATAACTCTGACTTTTTCAGAGTGTGGAGGAAGGTGAGGGGAGTTGACAGGGGACTTTACCCGCCTTATGGGGCACTATTCTCGGATACATTTTTTCATTTTCACCCATTTTTGATGGTTCTCCAAAAAATAACTCTGACTTTTTCAGAGTGTGGAGGAAGGTGAGGGGAGTTGACAGGGGACTTTACCCGCCTTATGGGGCACTATTCTCGGATACATTTTTTCATTTTCACCCATTTTTGATGGTTCTCCAAAAAATAACTCTGACTTTTTCAGAGTGTGGAGGAAGGTGAGGGGAGTTGACAGGGGACTTTACCCGCCTTATGGGGCACTATTCTCGGATACATTTTTTCATTTTCACCCATTTTTGATGGTTCTCCAAAAAGACAAGTTAGTCTTTTTTCTTCCCCCTTCCTCTTCTGATTTCTCACTGATCGAATGGCAAACGCGACCCGCCATCGGAGGGCCTCCGCCGGCCCGGCCTCGTGCCGGTGCTCTGGCGGTCGGTTCCTCCGAACTGTGGGTTCGACTCTGATGGCCGGGAGGGACGAGGGAAACGTCGGGGGGGTCTGCTGGAGGCTCCTGCTGGAGTCTTGCGTTCACTGGGACCTGGCTCGAAAAACTCGAAACCCTGACTCCAGTGCGGTGTTGCGGCCATGCGCCTCCGGGTACCAGACTCCCCTGCCTCCTCCGTGTTGCGTGGGCTGCGTGGGGGTAACCCTGCGTGTCCGTTACCCTGCGTGTCTCTTACCTCCCAGGCCGACCGATATGAAGCGTTTCCAAGACGAACCGTCTGACTCAGGGGTCCCACCACAGGTTCCGTAGCGGGGTGGAAGTTCCACCTCCCCTCTTTGCCGCGGAATGCAAAACAAACACCTGTTTCTCTCATCCTCCACTGTGGCATAGCGGCCTTAGTCGGCTGCGGCATTCAGCAATTGGCCTTGCTCCGGGCACAGGACCCTACTTCATCAAACTACCTATTTGATCCTGCGTAACAACCACATATATGCTTGTCTGCAAAGACATTGATCGAATGGCAAACGTGACCCGCCATCGGAAGGCCTCCGCCGGCCCGGCTTCGTGCCGGTGCTCTGGCGGTCGGTTCTTCCAAACTGCGGGTTTGACTCTGCTCCTGGGAGCACATATGCTTGTCTGCAAAGAGGGACATGCCTGGTCCCGCCCAGGTGTTCTTCTACAGCTAGTGTCCAGCCAGCTGCGGTATCATCAACTTTGACCCGCCATCGGAGGGCCTCCTCCCCGGGTCCAGCTTCCGGTGCTTGGCGGTCGGTTCCTCCAAACTGTGGGATTGACTCTGCTCCTGGGAGCACATATGCTTGTCTGCAAAGAGGGACATGCCTGGTCCCGCCCAGGTGTTCTTCTACGGCTAGTGTCCAGCCAGCTGCGGTATCATCAACTTTGACCCGCCATCGGAGGGCCTCCTCCCCGGGTCCAGCTTCCGGTGCTTGGCGGTCGGTTCCTCCAAACTGTGGGATTGACTCTGCTCCTGGGAGCACATATGCTTGTCTGCAAAGAGGGACATGCCTGGTCCCGCCCAGGTGTTCTTCTACGGCTAGTGTCCAGCCAGCTGCGGTATCATCAACTTTGACCCGCCATCGGAGGGCCTCCTCCCCGGGTCCAGCTTCCGGTGCTTGGCGGTCGGTTCCTCCAAACTGTGGGATTGACTCTGCTCCTGGGAGCACATATGCTTGTCTGCAAAGAGGGACATGCCTGGTCCCGCCCAGGTGTTCTTCTACGGCTAGTGTCCAGCCAGCTGCGGTATCATCAAATTTGACCCGCCATCGGAGGGCCTCCTCCCCGGGTCCAGCTTCCGGTGCTTGGCGGTCGGTTCCTCCAAACTGTGGGATTGACTCTGCTCCTGGGAGCACATATGCTTGTCTGCAAAGAGGGACATGCCTGGTCCCGCCCAGGTGTTCTTCTACGGCTAGTGTCCAGCCAGCTGCGGTATCATCAAATTTGACCCGCCATCGGAGGGCCTCCTCCCCGGGTCCAGCTTCCGGTGCTTGGCGGTCGGTTCATCCAAACTACGGGTAATCCTGGAGCGGACATAAACAAAGAATGATATTTTACAGGACATGATGGATATGTGTTTTTTCCAGGCTTTTTGGAAATAAACCAAATGTGATTTTGCAGTGCATGATATAGCTCATTTTACCCATGTGATGTTGTGCAGTACATTACTGAGCTCATTTAACGATATTGGTCTACCAGGTGAAGTGGGATGCTGCCATTTCCCAACTGGTCTCCGGAGGAATATAAGGAGAGTTGACAGGGGACTCTGCCCAGTGCTCATGAACCAAATGAGGGGTGTGTTAGAGGGGAAAGGCTCTGGCTGTTTCTGCAGCCTCTGCATCTACCTTCTCTCCCCACCCCGATACCAGCGCGTGCCTGCTGTAAAAGGCAGGTGCACGGGCTCTCACTTCCACTAACTCTGAGCCTGGCTCCCGAGCAGCACGTTCTCCCCGGCAGTCCGCCAGCAGATGAAAAACACCCACCTCTCCGCCTCTTCCGAGGGACGAGGGAACCGCGCGGGGGGGTCTGCTGGAGGTTCCTGCCGGGTGCTCCGTACTGCGTTTCACCGGTACCTGGCTCGAAAAAATCGGAACTCTGACTCCAGTGCGGTGTGGCGGTCTCGCCCTGGCCGTCCACCGTGCGCCTCCGGGTACCTGACTCCCCTGCCTCCTCCGGGGGCAGGTGCGAGGGGTTCAATGCCTCCTCCCCCCGCTGCGGCGAAAGCCGGAGCGGGACGGAGCGCCCGGAGGTACTGTTACCCCCACGTTTTGTACCCAAAACTGTCTTGTGAGTTCGTGGCAGAACCATGAAACAAAAAACAATCAATGTATCGGACCCATCGCCAGTCGCGTTGGTGCGGAGGTGGGACCATTTTAACCAGGTGGTAACCCAAGTCCTCCCCTTGGTCCGTGTTCCCTGCATTGAAGCATCGGACCCATGGTTGCAATCAGCAGTTGGCTAACGCATATAAACGGAGAAACAGAAAACCATTTAAATAGAATTCATTGTGTGTGTTTTTGGAAGGATGTTGACCGAATGCCCGGTGTGCAGCCTCCGCTATCTGGCTTTGAATAAGCACCTTAAGCACAAACATGCAGTGCGGAACCTGGATGAAAGAGGCATCATTCTTAAAATGGCCAGTGGTAGAATAAATGTTCGGACCAAACCCTGTCCCATCACAGGGTGTTCGTATGCTGGGAGGAAACTACACCGTCATGTAACTCGTGACCACCCTGAGTTCTCCCGAGATGAGGCACATCAGGTCATGGCAAGGCTGAAGCATAGTGTGGCCCTGCAGTTGCTCCATGACCTCCGAGAGACTAATCCCATCATTGGAATGGCTACATCATTGGATATAGACAATGAGGAGGAATACCCGGTGCACCCTCCACTCTTCTCCCCACATACCGAGTGTGACGAAGAGGACTGCATGCAGGTGAGGCTGGACAATGTGGCATTGAGGGCTCAGAAGGATGCCCTCATTGATGAGGTGAAGACCCTGCGCTCCAGGCTAAAACAGGGTCTAAAACCCAGGAAGCAGAATGCCACTGCTGCTCTGCTTGAGGAAGACGAAGAATGTATACGATTTAAGGGCGTAGCAATCCCAAGTACCCCCGACATGAACTCAGTAGCCTCCGGCAGCAATACCCCTCTCAAGACCCCGGTGAAGACTGTCATGCGGTCCATAGAAGCCTCTGCGAGTGAGACCCCCCTCAAGTCTGTGATGCGGTCCCCAGAAGCCTCCGGAAGCAAGACCCCGGTGAAGACTGTCATGCGGTCCGACAAAGCCTCCGGAAGCAAGACCCCGGTGAAGACTGTCATGCGGTCCGACAAAGCCTCCGGAAGCAAGACCCCGGTGAAGACTGTCATGCGGTCCGACAAAGCCTCCGGTAGTGAGACCCCTCTCAAGTCTGTGATGCGGTCCCCAGAAGCCTCCGGAAGCAAGACCCCAGTGAAGACTGTCATGTGGTCCCCAGAAGCCTCCGGTAGTGAGACCCCAGTGAAGACTGTCATGCGGTCCATAGAAGCCTCTGCGAGTGAGATCCCTCTCAAGTCTGTGATGCGTTCCCCAGAAGCCTCCGGAAGCAAGACCCCAGTGAAGACTGTCATGTGGTCCCCAGAAGCCTCCTGTAGTGAGACCCCTGTATGCCAGAAGACCCGTGCGTCTGTCTCCAATAAGCTGAAAGCTAATCTGGCTAAGGACTGGCCCTCTTCCCAAAATCAATGGTGCACTGGGAAGGGACTGCGGAATACCATGCGTGAAATCACGTTGCCTAAAAGCATGGAGACGTACATTCAGACATACAGAGGTCATTGTGAGGGTCTTGCACCGACAGTAAAACGGAAAGAGAATTGTATGTCCAATGTCAGCCGGATAAAGAACTTCATAGTATTCATGGCCCATGGTTTTGACCGGCTGTCAGACTGGCTGTTTCTAAAAGACACAAAGAGGGTCCGTGGCTGGAGCAAGTATATTTCAGAGTCGGGCCGGACAGTCACAACATCGCTGTTGTTCCTGAAGACTGTGAACCATTTCCTGAGGTACTTGTCTGCATCAAAGCTCCGGGGGTGCAGGCTCACCCAGTCTGATATGACCAACATCATCAGAGAGGTGAAAGCCAACATTAACGATTTGAAAAAGTCTGTCACTCTCCACCAGTTTAAGGTGAAGAGGGACAAGCTGGATCGTCTGCCGAGCCAGGCGGAGCTTCTCGCCGCCATGGCGGCCGCTGAGAAGCGCATCCCTGATCTCCTTGACCTGATGGCTAGCAATCCGACCTCAATCACCCAGTACCTGCTATATGGCTATCTAACCCTCCATTGGAGCCTCCTGTATGGCCACCGTCCGGGTGTGTATGCAAACATGACCAACACGGAGGTCTTTGAGGCGGACAGAAGGGGCACTGCTGAGGGCTACATCATCCACGTGCAGGATCACAAGACTGCCAAGACATTTGGTGAAGCACAGCTGGTGCTTACAATAAAGGAGTTTAGCTGGGTCATGCGGTGGATGGGGATAAAAGAGGGCTTGTCGGGTCCTCAGAATGAATTCTTCCTTTTCACATCGGGGAAGCAGGCTTCCAAGAACCTGAACGCTCACTTGAAGAGGGCTTGGGCTGATGCTGGGCTAGAAACAGCCGTCACCTTCACCATCTTGCGCACTGCCCTGGCTGACAATATCAAGCATCACCAAGATCCAGAAAGCAGGTCGATTCTGGCTAGGTTTATGTGCCACGACGTAAGCACTGCAGACCGGTTCTACGCGAATACGCCTGGAATAAAGGAGGCATTGAAGATCCGCTCCATGTTCAGGGCGGCGGCAGCAGCTGCAGCAGCATCATCATCAGAAGGAGGTCTACCACCGTCAGCTACCTCCGAAGAGGATTCAGGGGCGGAGAGCAGCGATACCTCTTCTTCAGGACCGATTGGTACTCCTGATAAGGGGAAAGGGGCCGTGGACTCAACATTTTTTCCCCGGTGCACTGTACAAGTTAGATGGCTAATATGGCCCCCAGGCCCCTGTTAATCATGTTGTTATTATGTTTATTTTGTATACTGTTTTTGTAAAAGTGGTGTGATAATTAAATAAAAAAAAAAAAAAAAACATTAGTATAACCTTGAAGGTTCCCAGGGGCAAATACAGTGCCTGTCATTTTGCAGGATATAATTTAACATGTAACCTCTCCTGGAAATGGACATACTCTGTGCATTTCCAGGAGAGGTTCCATGTTAAATTATATCCTGCAATATCCTCCAAAGAAGGGGTGGTAGTGTCATGAATAAGGCCGAATATGTATGCCGATGTGCGGACGGTAAAGCACCGCAAAATCCACCCCTTTAGGGTAACCAGGGGCATGAAGTTCTGTAGGGTGTGAACATCTGGGTTTAGTCCGAGTGAGGAGTGCTCGAGCGTGGGAGGATGTGTAATGCAGAGGAGGGGAACAAAAGGTGTGTGCAGGAGCAGGGAGAAAAGAGAAAATAAAAAGACTCAAAGTGTTCCACCTTCCAGCAGCAGCAGCAGCGGGCCCGCTCTGTCCGTGGTGCTGAACACCTGCCTGTCTATGTGGAGTACAAAAACAAACAAAGACAAACACCTTTAAGGTCACCAGGGGCGTGAGGTTCTGGTTCTGGCGGTGTGCATGGAGGGGTTTAGTCCGAGTGAGGAGTGCTCGAGCGTGGGAGGATGTGTAAGGCAGAGGAGGGGAACAAAAAAAAACGAATACAAATAAGTTAAAGTGTGAACCTCCAGCAGGGCAGGTGCTGCTGCTGCTGCTGCTGCTGCTGTTGCTGCTGCTGCTGCTGCTGCTGCTGTGAAGGAGGACGAATATTGATGCTTGTGTTCGGACGGTAAAGCACCGCAAAATCCACCCCCCCTTAAAGGTGACCAGGGGCATGAGATTCTGCAGGGTGTGAACATCTGGGTTTAGTCCGTGGGGGAGTGCTTAAGTCCGGGGGCCCGGGGTCTCACGGTGCACGAGGTTATGGAAGTGCCACTGTTGCCGGAGGTCCTTAGTCCGTCCTTTGGGGCTCTGTCAGGGGCTACAGAGAGGTGGTGCTCCCGGTCCCTCTCCTGGAGGTATGAAATAACCTGAGCTCCATGTGAGGGAGCCGTGCTGGAGCTGCTTAGTCCGTCCTTTGGTGGTCTTTGAGGGGCTAATGAGAGGTGTTTTCCCCGGTCTATTTGATGGAAGTCTGACACGAGCAGAGTGTGCATGCTTTGAAACTAATCCACCCACACTTAGCATGCTATTTTAGGGTATAAATCGTACCTTGTCACCATGCACTGTGCTCCCTGGGACGACGCGCCCTCCTGTGGGGACACATGAGAACTGCACTCAAATCACTTTGTGCTTTTTAAACAGTTTAACATATTTTTTTCCACATTTAAAAAACGCTTTCTGCCCTGGAAATCATTTCTAATCATTATTACCGTTATGGAGGGGCTGCAGGAACACTTTCCCCGCCTTGCAAACATTTATTCCTGGTTCAAATAATCAATTTGTTCCGCCTGCTTTGCGTCAGCACCTCTGCGGCTGTCGGATTAACACAGATGAATGCACTTTTAACACTCACGCAGCCAGAATTCCTGCTCTTTTCCTGGGTTACAAAGTGAGGTGACGCAGCCTGTCCTCTGAGTCTCCCCGCCTCTCATAGACTTATTTCTGGGTAAAAAAAGCCATGTGCTCCGCCCCCTGGATCTCTGCATGTGTGTGTGTGCCTGTGAGTCTGTGGCTACTGTCCACATGCCCGCATTAGGAGGCACTATTTTCGGATACATTTTCTCATTTTCACCACTTTTCATGTTTTTATTATGTATATTGTTATATTATTATTATTATTATTATTATTATTGTATATATGTATACTGTGTATACTGTTTTTGTAAAAATCATGTGATTATTAAATAAATAATAAAACATGAATATAACCTTGAAGTTTCCCAGGGGCAAATACAGTGCCAGGTGTCAGACTATTTAAACAATGTTTACCCAGGATTCCGACACCTTCCCTGGCTTGTAAAATGCGGTGATGCGCCCTGGAGGTATCAGACTATTTTAAACAACTTTTCCCCGCCTTTCAAACACTTGTTCCTGGCTTATAGCCTGTCATTTTGCAGGATATAATTTAACATGGAACCTCTCCCAGGGGCAAATACAGTGCCAGGTGTCAGACTATTTAAACAATGTTTACCCAGGATTCCGACACCTTCCCTGGCTTGTAAAATGCGGTGATGCGCCCTGGAGGTATCAGACTATTTTAAACAACTTTTCCCCGCCTTTCAAACACTTGTTCCTGGCTTATAGCCTGTCATTTTGGAGGATATAATTTAACATGGAACCTCTCCCAGGGGCAAATACAGTGCCAGGTGTCAGACTATTTAAACAATGTTTACCCAGGATTCCGACACCTTTCCTGGCTTGTAAAATGCGGTGATGCGCCCTGGAGGTATCAGACTATTTTAAACAACTTTTCCCCGCCTTTCAAACACTTGTTCCTGGCTTATAGCCTGTCATTTTGCAGGATATAATTTAACATGGAACCTCTCCCAGGGGCAAATACAGTGCCAGGTGTCAGACTATTTAAACAATGTTTACCCAGGATTCCGACACCTTCCCTGGCTTGTAAAATGCGGTGATGCGCCCTGGAGGTATCAGACTATTTTAAACAACTTTTCCCCGCCTTTCAAACACTTGTTCCTGGCTTATAGCCTGTCATTTTGCAGGATATAATTTAACATGGAACCTCTCCCAGGGGCAAATACAGTGCCAGGTGTCAGACTATTTAAACAATGTTTACCCAGGATTCCGACACCTTCCCTGGCGTGTAAAATGCGGTGATGCGCCCTGGAGGTATCAGACTATTTTAAACAACTTTTCCCCGCCTTTCAAACACTTGTTCCTGGCTTATAGCCTGTCATTTTGCAGGATATAATTTAACATGGAACCTCTCCCAGGGGCAAATACAGTGCCAGGTGTCAGACTATTTAAACAATGTTTACCCAGGATTCCGACACCTTCCCTGGCTTGTAAAATGCGGTGATGCGCCCTGGAGGTATCAGACTATTTTAAACAACTTTTCCCCGCCTTTCAAACACTTGTTCCTGGCTTATAGCCTGTCATTTTGCAGGATATAATTTAACATGGAACCTCTCCCAGGGGCAAATACAGTGCCAGGTGTCAGACTATTTAAACAACGTTTACCCAGGATTCCGACACCTTCCCTGGCTTGTAAAATGCGGTGATGCGCCCTGGAGGTATCAGACTATTTTAAACAACTTTTCCCCGCCTTTCAAACACTTGTTCCTGGCTTATAGCCTGTCATTTTGCAGGATATAATTTAACATGGAACCTCTCCCAGGGGCAAATACAGTGCCAGGTGTCAGACTATTTAAACAATGTTTACCCAGGATTCCGACACCTTCCCTGGCTTGTAAAATGCGGTGATGCGCCCTGGAGGTATCAGACTATTTTAAACAACTTTTCCCCGCCTTTCAAACACTTGTTCCTGGCTTATAGCCTGTCATTTTGCAGGATATAATTTAACATGGAACCTCTCCCAGGGGCAAATACAGTGCCAGGTGTCAGACTATTTAAACAATGTTTACCCAGGATTCCGACACCTTCCCTGGCTTGTAAAATGCGGTGATGCGCCCTGGAGGTATCAGACTATTTTAAACAACTTTTCCCCGCCTTTCAAACACTTGTTCCTGGCTTATAGCCTGTCATTTTGCAGGATATAATTTAACATGGAACCTCTCCCAGGGGCAAATACAGTGCCAGGTGTCAGACTATTTAAACAATGTTTACCCAGGATTCCGACACCTTCCCTGGCTTGTAAAATGCGGTGATGCGCCCTGGAGGTATCAGACTATTTTAAACAACTTTTCCCCGCCTTTCAAACACTTGTTCCTGGCTTATAGCCTGTCATTTTGCAGGATATAATTTAACATGGAACCTCTCCTGGAAATGGACATACTCTGCGCATTTCCAGGAGAGGTTCCATGTTAAATTATATCCTGCAAAATGACAGGCAACAACTCTCTTCCAGACGTTTAAAAACACTTTTCCGACTATTTTAAACAACTTTTCCCCGCCTTTCAAACACTTGTTCCTGGCTTATAGCCTGTCATTTTGCAGGATATAATTTAACATGGAACCTTTCCTGGAAATGGACATACTCTGCGCATTTCCAGGAGAGGTTCCATGTTAAATTATATCCTGCAAAATGACAGGCAACAACTCTCTTCCAGACGTTTAAAAACACTTTTCCGACTATTTTAAACAACTTTTCCCCGCCTTTCAAACACTTGTTCCTGGCTTATAGCCTGTCATTTTGCAGGATATAATTTAACATGGAACCTCTCCTGGAAATGGACATACTCTGCGCATTTCCAGGAGAGGTTCCATGTTAAATTATATCCTGCAAAATGACAGGCAACAACTCTCTTCCAGACGTTTAAAAACACTTTTCCGACTATTTTAAACAACTTTTCCCCGCCTTTCAAACACTTGTTCCTGGCTTATAGCCTGTCATTTTGCAGGATATAATTTAACATGGAACCTCTCCTGGAAATGGACATATTCTGTGCATTTCCAGGAGAGGTTACATGTTAAATGATATCCTGCAAAATGACAGGCTACAACTCTCTTCCAGACGTTTAAAAACACTTTCCCCGACCATTTAAACATTATTTATGGCTTGTAAAGTGCGGTGATGAGCCCTGACAGTATCAGACTATTTAAAGGGTTACCAGGAGCATGAGAATATCCTCCACAGAAGGGGTGGTGGTGCCGTGAATAAGGGCCGAATATGGATACCGATGTGCCGACGGTAAAGCACCGCAAAATCCACCCCCTTTAGGTTAACCAGGGGCATGGAGTTCTGTAGGGTGTGAACATCTGGGTTTAGTCCGTGGGGGAGTGCTTAAGTCCGGGAGTCCGGGGACTCACGGTGTGCAAGGTTATGGAGGTGCCCATGTCAGGGACACATGCTGGAGGTCTGTGGTCCGTCCTTTGGGGGTCTTGGAGGGGCCACAGAGAGGAGATTTCCCCGGTCTCTGTCCTGGATGAGTGAAATAAACAGAGTCTCCATGTCAGGGACACATGCTGGAGGTCTCTCTCCCGAGAGTGGACGTCCATTGCCTGTAAATTGGTCTAACATTAGGTCTGTCACTTTGGCTAACCGCACCACTGTCTGTCGTCTCCCGCAAGTGGACATCCATTGTCACTTTGGCTAACCGCACCACTGTCTGTCGTCTCCCGCAAGTGGACATCCATTGCCCCTAAATCGGGTTAGGGAATGTTCCGGTATTTGGACAACATTAACATGGGATCACTCCGGTCAATGTACGTACTTCGTCTCACTGGAATATTAATGGCCAGATTGAATACAAAATCGACCCAAATTCTCCGGTCAATGACAGGAGAGTTTTGAAAGTGACAAAACACTGTTCCACACATTTAAAAACACTTAATCAATGTTTACCCAGGATCCATGCACCTTTCCTGGCTTGTAAAATGTGGTGATGCGCCCTGGAGGTAGCGGGTAGGCTCTGTGCGTGGTGCTGAACCCCAGCCTGTCTATGTGGAATACAAAAACAAACAAAGACAAACACCTTTAAGGTCACCAGGGTCGTGAGGTTCTGGTTCTGGCGGTGTGCATGGAGGGGTTTAGTCCGAGTGAGGAGTGCTCGAGCGTGGGAGGATGTGTAAGGCAGAGGAGGGGAACAAAAGGTGTGTGCAGGAGCAGGGAGAAAAGAGAAATAAAAAGACTCAAAGTGTTCCACCTTCCAGCAGCAGCAGCAGCAGCAGCGGGCCCGCGGTGCTGAACACCTGCCTGTCTATGTGGAGTACAAAAACAAACAAAGACAAACACCTTTAAGGTCACCAGGGTCGTGAGGTTCTGGTTCTGGCGGTGTGCATGGAGGGGTTTGACCTGGCTCCCCGACACAATGCACATAGTCTGGAGCAGCGGAGCAGCGGCTGGGCCGTGTTCCCCCTTCTGTCCATTTGCCTATCAGTTTGTTAACGAAGTGGACAGAGGCTGTTTTTTGCCCCTAAAAGTGACTTTTAATGGTGTTTTTTGTATTTAAATGATGTGTTTTATCTTTCTCCGGGGTCCCCGACGCAATGCACATAGTCTGGAGCTCGCTGGGGTCCCGCAAAATGCTTTAATCACGATTTGGTCCTTTTCCCCATCACTTTGTTAACGAAGTGGACAGAGGCTGTTTTTTGCCCCTAAAAGTGACTTTTAATGGTGTTTTTGGCATTTAAATGATGGGTCTTATCATTGTGGAGGGTCCCCAAGACAATGCAACTAGTCTGGAGCTCGCTGGGGTCCCGGAAATGCTTTAATCACGATTTGCTCCTTTTCCCCATCACTTTGTTAACGAAGTGGACAGAGGCTGTTTTTTGCCCCTAAAAGTGACTTTTAATGGTGTTTTTGGCATTTAAATGATGTGTTTTATATTTCTCCAGGGTCCCCGACACAATGAAACTAGTCTGGAGCTCGCTGGGGTCCCGCAAAATGCTTTAATCACGATTTGGTCCTTTTCCCCATCACTTTGTTAACGAAGTGGACAGAGGCTGTTTTTTGCCCCTAAAAGTGACTTTTAATGGTGTTTTTGGCATTTAAATGATGGGTCTTATCATTGTGGAGGGTCCCCAAGACAATGCAACTAGTCTGGAGCTCGCTGGGGTCCCGGAAATGCTTTAATCACGATTTGCTCCTTTTCCCCATCACTTTGTTAACGAAGTGGACAGAGGCTGTTTTTTGCCCCTAAAAGTGACTTTTAATGGTGTTTTTGGCATTTAAATGATGTGTTTTATATTTCTCCAGGGTCCCCGACACAATGAAACTAGTCTGGAGCTCGCTGGGGTCCCGCAAAATGCTTTAATCACGATTTGGTCCTTTTCCCCATCACTTTGTTAACGAAGTGGACAGAGGCTGTTTTTTGCCCCTAAAAGTGACTTTTAATGGTGTTTTTGGCATTTAAATGATGGGTCTTATCATTGTGGAGGGTCCCCAAGACAATGCAACTAGTCTGGAGCTCGCTGGGGTCCCGGAAATGCTTTAATCACGATTTGCTCCTTTTCCCCATCACTTTGTTAACGAAGTGGACAGAGGCTGTTTTTTGCCCCTAAAAGTGACTTTTAATGGTGTTTTTGGCATTTAAATGATGTGTTTTATATTTCTCCAGGGTCCCCGACACAATGAAACTAGTCTGGAGCTCGCTGGGGTCCCGCAAAATGCTTTAATCACGATTTTGTACTTTTCCCCATCACTTTGTTAACGAAGTGGACAGAGGCTGTTTTTTGCCCCTAAAAGTGACTTTTAATGGTGTTTTTTGTATTTAAATGATGTGTTTTATATTTCTCCAGGGTCCCCGACACAATGAAACTAGTCTGGAGCACGCTGGGGTCCCGCAAAATGCTTTAATCACGATTTTGTACTTTTCCCCATCACTTTGTTAACGAAGTGGACAGAGGCTGTTTTTTGCCCCTAAAAGTGACTTTTAATGGTGTTTTTGGCATTTAAATGATGGGTCTTATCATTATCCAGGGTCCCCGACACAATGAAACTAGTCTGGAGCTCGCTGGAGTCCCGCAAAATGCTTTAATCACGATTTTGTCCTTTTCCCCATCACTTTGTTAACGAAGTGGACAGAGGCTGTTTTTTGCCCCTAAAAGTGACTTTTAATGGTGTTTTTGGCATTTAAATGATGTGTTTTATCATTATCCAGGGTCCCCGACACAATGAAACTAGTCTGGAGCTCGCTGGGGTCCCGCAAAATGCTTTAATCACGATTTGGTCCTTTTCCCCATCAGTTTGTTAACGAAGTGGACAGAGGCTGTTTTTTGCCCCTAAAAGTGACTTTTAATGGTGTTTTTGGCATTTAAATGATGTGTTTTATCATTATCCAGGGTCCCCGACACAATGAAACTAGTCTGGAGCTCACTGGGGTCCCGCAAAATGCTTTAATCACGATTTTGTACTTTTCCCCATCACTTTGTTAACGAAGTGGACAGAGGCTGTTTTTTGCCCCTAAAAGTGACTTTTAATGGTGTTTTTGGCATTTAAATGATGGGTCTTATCATTATCCAGGGTCCCCAAGACAATGCAACTAGTCTGGAGCTCGCTGGGGTCCCGCAAAATGCTTTAATCACGATTTTGTCCTTTTCCCCATCACTTTGTTAACGAAGTGGACAGAGGCTGTTTTGTGCCCCTAAAAGTGACTTTTAATGGTGTTTTTGGCATTTAAATGATGTGTTTTATCATTATCCAGGGTCCCCGACACAATGAAACTAGTCTGGAGCTCGCTGGGGTCCCGCAAAATGCTTTAATCACGATTTTGTACTTTTCCCCATCACTTTGTTAACGAAGTGGACAGAGGCTGTTTTTTGCCCCTAAAAGTGACTTTTAATGGTGTTTTTGGCATTTAAATGATGTGTTTTATCATTATCCAGGGTCCCCGACACAATGAAACTAGTCTGGAGCTCGCTGGGGTCCCGCAAAATGCTTTAATCACGATTTTGTACTTTTCCCCATCACTTTGTTAACGAAGTGGACAGAGGCTGTTTTGTGCCCCTAAAAGTGACTTTTAATGGTGTTTTTGGCATTTAAATGATGGGTCTTATCATTATCCAGGGTCCCCAAGACAATGCAACTAGTCTGGAGCTCGCTGGGGTCCCGCAAAATGCTTTAATCACGATTTTGTCCTTTTCCCCATCACTTTGTTAACGAAGTGGACAGAGGCTGTTTTGTGCCCCTAAAAGTGACTTTTAATGGTGTTTTTGGCATTTAAATGATGTGTTTTATCATTATCCAGGGTCCCCGACACAATGAAACTAGTCTGGAGCTCGCTGGGGTCCCGCAAAATGCTTTAATCACGATTTTGTCCTTTTCCCCATCACTTTGTTAACGAAGTGGACAGAGGCTGTTTTTTGCCCCTAAAAGTGACTTTTAATGGTGTTTTTGGCATTTAAATGATGGGTCTTATCATTATCCAGGGTCCCCGACACAATGAAACTAGTCTGGAGCTCGCTGGGGTCCCGCAAATGCTTTAATCAGGCGTTTTAACACTTTTCCCCACGAAAATGATTTTTAATTATTTTTTGGGGGCTATATAAATCAAATTCCGGTTAATGCCGAGCACAATTGTACCTTTTACTATTTTAATGTATTTGCATGATATATCTTTGGGCGATAAAAGCGACATATTTGGATGACTTTGTCAGTTTATGGAGCTTATCCCACAAATCCCGGATGATCCGGGCCAAATTTGGGAGCTCATAGGCAGCCTGCCATAGGCCCCCACCCGTGGAATGAAAAAAAAATGAAAGAAAACGGTCAATTATATGTTAAAATAATCAAAAACTGAACTTTTAAAATTACATGGGAGAGGGGATCTGAAAAATTGGAGAAGGGGAAAAGTGTTCGGCGCTTCGGGACGAAGCGCCGAAGACTTTTCCCCTACCCCGTTGCACGGTACAACGGAGAGGGGAATCCAGACTTCCCCTCCTCCGTTGTAAAAAACCGTTCATGTTTTACAAGCTACCTTCTGCACGAAATCGGAAACCCGGTTTTTGAGAGGACTCAGAAAAAAAACGGCTGTGTAACTTCATGGAGGAATTCATCCGCTGTATGTGCACTTTGGCTCGGATACATTTTGTTGCCTGGAGACCCCCCAGCATGGTTCTTACCAAACTTAAAGTTTTTGAACTGGGCTCTGGAGGAAGGTAAGGGGAGTTGACAGGGGACTCAATCCGCCTCATGAGGCACTATTTTCGGATACATTTCAACACTTTTAGCCCTTTTTCATGGTTCTCCAAAAAATAACTCTGACTTTTTCAGAGTGTGGAGGAATGCGAGGGGAGTTGTCAGGGGACTCTACCCGCCTCATGAGGCACTATTTTCGGATACATTTCAACACTTTAAGCCCTTTTTCATGGTTCTCCAAAAAATAACTCTGACTTTTTCAGAGTGTGGAGGAATGCGAGGGGAGTTGACAGGGGACTCAATCCGCCTCATGAGGCACTATTTTCGGATACATTTCAACACTTTAGCCCTTTTTCATGGTTCTCCAAAAAATAACTCTGACTTTTTCAGAGTGTGGAGGAATGCGAGGGGAGTTGTCAGGGGACTCTACCCGCCTCATGAGGCACTATTTTCGGATACATTTCAACACTTTTAGCCCTTTTTCATGGTTCTCCAAAAAAACAACTCTGACTTTTTCAGAGTGTGGAGGAATGCGAGGGGAGTTGTCAGGGGACTCTACCCGCCTCATGAGGCACTATTTTCGGATACATTTCAACACTTTTAGCCCTTTTTCATGGTTCTCCAAAAAACAACTCTGACTTTTTCAGAGTGTGGAGGAATGCGAGGGGAGTTGTCAGGGGACTCTACCCGCCTCATGAGGCACTATTTTCGGATACATTTCAACACTTTTAGCCCTTTTTCATGGTTCTCCAAAAAACAACTCTGACTTTTTCAGAGTGTGGAGGAAAGCGAGGGGAGTTGTCAGGGGACTCTACCCGCCTCATGAGGCACTATTGTCGGATACATTTCAACACTTTTAGCCCTTTTTCATGGTTCTCCAAAAAACAACTCTGACTTTTTCAGAGTGTGGAGGAATGCGAGGGGAGTTGTCAGGGGACTCTACCCGCCTCATGGGGCACTATTTTCGGATACATTTTTTCATTTTCACCCATTTTTTTTATGGAACTCCAAAAAGACAAGTTAGTCTTTTTTTTTCCCCTTCCTCTTCTGATTTCTCACTGATCGAATGGCAAACGCGACCCGCCATCGGAGGGCCTCCGCCGGCCCGGCCTCGTGCCGGTGCTCTGGCGGTCGGTTCCTCCGAACTGCGGGTTCGACTCTGATGGCCGGGAGGGACGGGGGAAACGTCGGGGGGGGTCTGCTGGAGGCTCCTGCTGGAGTCTTGCGTTCACTGGGACCTGGCTCGAAAAACTCGAAACCCTGACTCCAGTGCGGTGTTGCGGCCATGCGCCTCCGGGTACCAGACTCCCCTGCCTCCTCCGTGTTGCGTGGGCTGCGTGGGGGTAACCCTGCGTGTCCGTTACCCTGCGTGTCTCTTACCTCCCAGGCCGACCGATATGAAGCGTTTCCAAGACGAACCGTCTGACTCAGGGGTCCCACCACAGGTTCCGTAGCGGGGTGGAAGTTCCACCTCCCCTCTTTGCCGCGGAATGCAAAACAAACACCTGTTTCTCTCATCCTCCACTGTGGCATAGCGGCCTTAGTCGGCTGCGGCATTCAGCAATTGGCCTTGCTCCGGGCACAGGACCCTACTTCATCAAACTACCTATTTGATCCTGCGTAACAACCACATATATGCTTGTCTGCAAAGACATTGATCGAATGGCAAACGTGACCCGCCATCGGAGGGCCTCCGCCGGCCCGGCCTCGTGCCGGTGCTCTGGCGGTCGGTTCCTCCGAACTGCGGGTTCGACTCTGATGGCCGGGAGGGACGAGGGAAACGTCGGGGGGGTCTGCTGGAGGCTCCGGGCACAGGACCCTACTTCATCAAACTACCTATTTGATCCTGCGTAACAACCACATATATGCTTGTCTGCAAAGACATTGATCGAATGGCAAACGTGACCCGCCATCGGAGGGCCTCCGCCGGCCCGGCCTCGTGCCGGTGCTCTGGCGGTCGGTTCCTCCGAACTGCGGGTTCGACTCTGATGGCCGGGAGGGACGGGGGAAACGTCGGGGGGGTCTGCTGGAGGCTCCTGCTGGAGTCTTGCGTTCACTGGGACCTGGCTCGAAAAACTCGAAACCCTGACTCCAGTGCGGTGTTGCGGCCATGCGCCTCCGGGTACCAGACTCCCCTGCCTCCTCCGTGTTGCGTGGGCTGCGTGGGGGTAACCCTGCGTGTCCGTTACCCTGCGTGTCTCTTACCTCCCAGGCCGACCGATATGAAGCGTTTCCAAGACGAACCGTCTGACTCAGGGGTCCCACCACAGGTTCCGTAGCGGGGTGGAAGTTCCACCTCCCCTCTTTGCCGCGGAATGCAAAACAAACACCTGTTTCTCTCATCCTCCACTGTGGCATAGCGGCCTTAGTCGGCTGCGGCATTCAGCAATTGGCCTTGCTCCGGGCACAGGACCCTACTTCATCAAACTACCTATTTGATCCTGCGTAACAACCACATATATGCTTGTCTGCAAAGACATTGATCGAATGGCAAACGTGACCCGCCATCGGAAGGCCTCCGCCGGCCCGGCTTCGTGCCGGTGCTCTGGCGGTCGGTTCTTCCAAACTGCGGGTTTGACTCTGCTCCTGGGAGCACATATGCTTGTCTGCAAAGAGGGACATGCCTGGTCCCACCCAGGTGTTCTTCTACGGCTAGTGTCCAGCCAGCTGCGGTATCATCAACTTTGACCCGCCATCGGAGGGCCTCCTCCCCGGGTCCAGCTTCCGGTGCTAGGCGGTCGGTTCCTCCAAACTGTGTGATTGACTCTGCTCCTGGGAGCACATATGCTTGTCTGCAAAGAGGGACATGCCTGGTCCCGCCCAGGTGTTCTTCTACGGCTAGTGTCCAGCCAGCTGCGGTATCATCAACTTTGACCCGCCATCGGAGGGCCTCCTCCCCGGGTCCAGCTTCCGGTGCTAGGCGGTCGGTTCCTCCAAACTGTGTGATTGACTCTGCTCCTGGGAGCACATATGCTTGTCTGCAAAGAGGGACATGCCTGGTCCCGCCCAGGTGTTCTTCTACGGCTAGTGTCCAGCCAGCTGCGGTATCATCAACTTTGACCCGCCATCGGAGGGCCTCCTCCCCGGGTCCAGCTTCCGGTGCTAGGCGGTCGGTTCCTCCAAACTGTGTGATTGACTCTGCTCCTGGGAGCACATATGCTTGTCTGCAAAGAGGGACATGCCTGGTCCCGCCCAGGTGTTCTTCTACGGCTAGTGTCCAGCCAGCTGCGGTATCATCAACTTTGACCCGCCATCGGAGGGCCTCCTCCCCGGGTCCAGCTTCCGGTGCTAGGCGGTCGGTTCCTCCAAACTGTGTGATTGACTCTGCTCCTGGGAGCACATATGCTTGTCTGCAAAGAGGGACATGCCTGGTCCCGCCCAGGTGTTCTTCTACGGCTAGTGTCCAGCCAGCTGCGGTATCATCAACTTTGACCCGCCATCGGAGGGCCTCCTCCCCGGGTCCAGCTTCCGGTGCTAGGCGGTCGGTTCCTCCAAACTGTGTGATTGACTCTGCTCCTGGGAGCACATATGCTTGTCTGCAAAGAGGGACATGCCTGGTCCCGCCCAGGTGTTCTTCTACGGCTAGTGTCCAGCCAGCTGCGGTATCATCAACTTTGACCCGCCATCGGAGGGCCTCCTCCCCGGGTCCAGCTTCCGGTGCTTGGCGGTCGGTTCATCCAAACTACGGGTAATCCTGGAGCGGACATAAACAAAGAATGATATTTTACAGGACATGATGGATATGTGTTTTTTCCAGGCTTTTTGGAAATAAACCAAATGTGATTTTGCAGTGCATGATATAGCTCATTTTACCCATGTGATGTTGTGCAGTACATTACTGAGCTCATTTAACGATATTGGTCTACCAGGTGAAGTGGGATGCTGCCATTTCCCAACTGGTCTCCGGAGGAATATAAGGAGAGTTGACAGGGGACTCTGCCCAGTGCTCATGAACCAAATGAGGGGTGTGTTAGAGGGGAAATGCTCTGGCTGTTTCTGCAGCCTCTGCATCTACCTTCTCTCCCCACCCCGATACCAGCGCGTGCCTGCTGTAAAAGGCAGGTGCACGGGCTCTCACTTCCACTAACTCTGAGCCTGGCTCCCGAGCAGCACGTTCTCCCCGGCAGTCCGCCAGCAGATGAAAAACACCCACCTCTCCGCCTCTTCCGAGGGACGAGGGAACCGCGCGGGGGGGTCTGCTGGAGGTTCCTGCCGGGTGCTCCGTACTGCGTTTCACCGGGACCTGGCTCGAAAAACTCGGAACTCTGACTCCAGTGCGGTGTGGCGGTCTCGCCCTGGCCGTCCACCGTGCGCCTCCGGGTACCTGACTCCCCTGCCTCCTCCGGGGGCAGGTGCGAGGGGTTCAATGCCTCCTCCCCCCGCTGCGGCGAAAGCCGGAGCGGGACGGAGCGCCCGGAGGTACTGTTACCCCCACGTTTTGTACCCAAAACTGTCTTGTGAGTTCGTGGCAGAACCATGAAACAAAAAACAATCAATGTATCGGACCCATCGCCAGTCGCGTTGGTGCGGAGGTGGGACCATTTTAACCAGGTGGTAACCCAAGTCCTCCCCTTGGTCCGTGTTCCCTGCATTGAAGCATCGGACCCATGGTTGCAATCAGCAGTTGGCTAACGCATATAAACGGAGAAACAGAAAACCATTTAAATATAATTCATTGTGTGTGTTTTTGGAAGGATGTTGACCGAATGCCCGGTGTGCAGCCTCCGCTATCTGGCTTTGAATAAGCACCTTAAGCACAAACATGCAGTGCGGAACCTGGATGAAAGAGGCATCATTCTTAAAATGGCCAGTGGTAGAATAAATGTTCGGACCAAACCCTGTCCCATCACAGGGTGTTCGTATGCTGGGAGGAAACTACACCGTCATGTAACTCGTGACCACCCTGAGTTCTCCCGAGATGAGGCACATCAGGTCATGGCAAGGCTGAAGCATAGTGTGGCCCTGCAGTTGCTCCATGACCTCCGAGAGACTAATCCCATCATTGGAATGGCTACATCATTGGATATAGACAATGAGGAGGAATACCCGGTGCACCCTCCACCCTTCTCCCCACATACCGAGTGTGACGAAGAGGACTGCATGCAGGTGAGGCTGGACAATGTGGCATTGAGGGCTCAGAAGGATGCCCTCATTGATGAGGTGAAGACCCTGCGCTCCAGGCTAAAACAGGGTCTAAAACCCAGGAAGCAGAATGCCACTGCTGCTCTGCTTGAGGAAGACGAAGAATGTATACGATTTAAGGGCGTAGCAATCCCAAGTACCCCCGACATGAACTCAGTAGCCTCCGGCAGCAATACCCCTCTCAAGACCCCGGTGAAGACTGTCATGCGGTCCATAGAAGCCTCTGCGAGTGAGACCCCCCTCAAGTCTGTGATGCGGTCCCCAGAAGCCTCCGGAAGCAAGACCCCGGTGAAGACTGTCATGCGGTCCGACAAAGCCTCCGGTAGTGAGACCCCGGTGAACACTGTCATGCGGTCCCCAGAAGCCTCCGGAAGCAAGACCCCGGTGAAGACTGTCATGCGGTCCAACAAAGCCTCCGGTAGAGAGACCCCTCTCAAGTCTGTGATGCGGTCCCCAGAAGCCTCCGGAAGCAAGACCCCAGTGAAGACTGTCATGTGGTCCCCAGAAGCCTCCGGTAGTGAGACCCCAGTGAAGACTGTCATGCGGTCCATAGAAGCCTCTGCGAGTGAGATCCCTCTCAAGTCTGTGATGCGGTCCCCAGAAGCCTCCGGAAGCAAGACCCCGATGCAGACTGTCATGCGGTCCGTAGAAGCCTCCTGTAGTGAGACCCCTGTATGCCAGAAGACCCGTGCGTCTGTCTCCAATAAGCTGAAAGCTAATCTGGCTAAGGACTGGCCCTCTTCCCAAAATCAATGGTGCACTGGGAAGGGACTGCGGAATACCATGCGTGAAATCACGTTGCCTAAAAGCATGGAGACGTACATTCAGACATACAGAGGTCATTGTGAGGGTCTTGCACCGACAGTAAAACGGAAAGAGAATTGTATGTCCAATGTCAGCCGGATAAAGAACTTCATAGTATTCATGGCCCATGGTTTTGACCGGCTGTCAGACTGGCTGTTTCTAAAAGACACAAAGAGGGTCCGTGGCTGGAGCAAGTATATTTCAGAGTCGGGCCGGACAGTCACAACATCGCTGTTGTTCCTGAAGACTGTGAACCATTTCCTGAGGTACTTGTCTGCATCAAAGCTCCGGGGGTGCAGGCTCACCCAGTCTGATATGACCCACATCATCAGAGAGGTGAAAGCCAACATTAACGATTTGAAAAAGTCTGTCACTCTCCACCAGTTTAAGGTGAAGAGGGACAAGCTGGATCGTCTGCCGAGCCAGGCGGAGCTTCTCGCCGCCATGGCGGCCGCTGAGAAGCGCATCCCTGATCTCCTTGACCTGATGGCTAGCAATCCGACCACAATCACCCAGTACCTGCTATATGGCTATCTAACCCTCCATTGGAGCCTCCTGTATGGCCACCGTCCGGGTGTGTATGCAAACATGACCAACACGGAGGTCTTTGAGGCGGACAGAAGGGGCACTGCTGAGGGCTACATCATCCACGTGCAGGATCACAAGACTGCCAAGACATTTGGTGAAGCACAGCTGGTGCTTACAATAAAGGAGTTTAGCTGGGTCATGCGGTGGATGGGGATAAAAGAGGGCTTGTCGGGTCCTCAGAATGAATTCTTCCTTTTCACATCGGGGAAGCAGGCTTCCAAGAACCTGAACGCTCACTTGAAGAGGGCTTGGGCTGATGCTGGGCTAGAAACAGCCGTCACCTTCACCATCTTGCGCACTGCCCTGGCTGACAATATCAAGCATCACCAAGATCCAGAAAGCAGGTCGATTCTGGCTAGGTTTATGTGCCACGACGTAAGCACTGCAGACCGGTTCTACGCGAATACGCCTGGAATAAAGGAGGCATTGAAGATCCGCTCCATGTTCAGGGCGGCGGCAGCAGCTGCAGCAGCATCATCATCAGAAGGAGGTCTACCACCGTCAGCTACCTCCGAAGAGGATTCAGGGGCGGAGAGCAGCGATACCTCTTCTTCAGGACCGATTGGTACTCCTGATGAGGGGAAAGGGGCCGTGGACTCAACCTTTTTTCCCCGGTGCACTGTACAAGTTAGACGGCTAATATGGCCCCAAGGCCCCTGTTAATCATGTTGTTATTATGTTTATTTTGTATACTGTTTTTGTAAAATTGGTGTGATAATTAAATAAAAAATAAAAAAAAAACATTAGTATAACCTTGAAGGTTCCCAGGGGCAAATACAGTGCCTGTCATTTTGCAGGATATAATTTAACATGTAACCTCTCCTGGAAATGGACATACTCTGTGCATTTCCAGGAGAGGTTCCATGTTAAATTATATCCTGCAATATCCTCCAAAGAAGGGGTGGTAGTGTCATGAATAAGGCCGAATATGTATGCCGATGTGCGGACGGTAAAGCACCGCAAAATCCACCCCTTTAGGGTAACCAGGGGCATGAAGTTCTGTAGGGTGTGAACATCTGGGTTTAGTCCGAGTGAGGAGTGCTCGAGCGTGGGAGGATGTGTAAGGCAGAGGAGGGTAACAAAAGGTGTGTGCAGGAGCAGGGAGAAAAGAGAAAATAAAAAGCCTCAAAGTGTTCCACCTTCCAGCAGCAGCAGCAGCGGGCCCGCTCTGTCCGTGGTGCTGAACACCTGCCTGTCTATGTGGAGTACAAAAACAAACAAAGACAAACACCTTTAAGGTCACCAGGGGCGTGAGGTTCTGGTTCTGGCGGTGTGCATGGAGGGGTTTAGTCCGAGTGAGGAGTGCTCGAGCGTGGGAGGATGTGTAAGGCAGAGGAGGGGAACAAAAAAAAACGAATACAAATAAGTTAAAGTGTGAACCTCCAGCAGGGCAGGTGCTGCTGCTGCTGCTGCTGCTGCTGCTGCTGCTGCTGCTGCTGCTGTGAAGGAGGACGAATATTGATGCTTGTGTTCGGACGGTAAAGCACCGCAAAATCCACCCCCCCTTAAAGGTGACCAGGGGCATGAGATTCTGCAGGGTGTGAACATCTGGGTTTAGTCCGTGGGGGAGTGCTTAAGTCCGGGGGCCCGGGGTCTCACGGTGCACGAGGTTATGGAAGTGCCACTGTTGCCGGAGGTCCTTAGTCCGTCCTTTGGGGCTCTGTCAGGGGCTACAGAGAGGTGGTTTTCCCGGTCCCTCTCCTGGAGGTATGAAATAACCTGAGCTCCATGTGAGGGAGCCGTGCTGGAGCTGCTTAGTCCGTCCTTTGGTGGTCTTTGAGGGGCTAATGAGAGGTGTTTTCCCCGGTCTATTTGATGGAAGTCTGACACGAGCAGAGTGTGCATGCTTTGAAACTAATCCACCCACACTTAGCATGCTATTTTAGGGTATAAATCGTACCTTGTCACCATGTACTGTGCTCCCTGGGACGACGCGCCCTCCTGTGGGGACACATGAGAACTGCACTCAAATCACTTTGTGCTTTTTAAACAGTTTAACATATTTTTTTCCACATTTAAAAAACGCTTTCTGCCCTGGAAATCATTTCTAATCATTATTACCGTTATGGAGGGGCTGCAGGAACACTTTCCCCGCCTTGCAAACATTTATTCCTGGTTCAAATAATCAATTTGTTCCGCCTGCTTTGCGTCAGCACCTCTGCGGCTGTCGGATTAACACAGATGAATGCACTTTTAACACTCACGCAGCCAGAATTCCTGCTCTTTTCCTGGGTTACAAAGTGAGGTGACGCAGCCTGTCCTCTGAGTCTCCCCGCCTCTCATAGACTTATTTCTGGGTAAAAAAAGCCATGTGCTCCGCCCCCTGGATCTCTGCATGTGTGTGTGTGCCTGTGAGTCTGTGGCTACTGTCCACATGCCCGCATTAGGAGGCACTATTTTCGGATACATTTTCTCATTTTCACCACTTTTCATGTTTTTATTATGTATATTGTTATATTATTATTATTATTATTATTGTATATATGTATACTGTGTATACTGTTTTTGTAAAAATCATGTGATTATTAAATAAATAATAAAACATGAATATAACCTTGAAGTTTCCCAGGGGCAAATACAGTGCCAGGTGTCAGACTATTTAAACAATGTTTACCCAGGATTCCGACACCTTCCCTGGCTTGTAAAATGCGGTGATGCGCCCTGGAGGTATCAGAGTATTTTAAACAACTTTTCCCCGCCTTTCAAACACTTTTTCCTGGCTTATAGCCTGTCATTTTGCAGGATATAATTTAACATGGAACCTCTCCCAGGGGCAAATACAGTGCCAGGTGTCAGACTATTTAAACAATGTTTACCCAGGATTCCGACACCTTCCCTGGCTTGTAAAATGCGGTGATGCGCCCTGGAGGTATCAGAGTATTTTAAACAACTTTTCCCCGCCTTTCAAACACTTTTTCCTGGCTTATAGCCTGTCATTTTGCAGGATATAATTTAACATGGAACCTCTCCCAGGGGCAAATACAGTGCCAGGTGTCAGACTATTTAAACAATGTTTACCCAGGATTCCGACACCTTCCCTGGCTTGTAAAATGCGGTGATGCGCCCTGGAGGTATCAGAGTATTTTAAACAACTTTTCCCCGCCTTTCAAACACTTTTCCTGGCTTGTCATTTTGCAGGATATAATTTAACATGGAACCTCTCCTGGAAATGGACATACTCTGCGCATTTCCAGGAGAGGTTCCATGTTAAATGATATCCTGCAAAATGACAGGCAACAACTCTCTTCCAGACGTTTAAAAACACTTTTCCGACTATTTTAAACAACTTTTCCCCGCCTTTCAAACACTTTTTCCTGGCTTATAGCCTGTCATTTTGCAGGATATAATTTAACATGGAACCTCTCCTGGAAATGGACATACTCTGCGCATTTCCAGGAGAGGTTCCATGTTAAATGATATCCTGCAAAATGACAGGCAACAACTCTCTTCCAGACGTTTAAAAACACTTTTCCGACTATTTTAAACAACTTTTCCCCGCCTTTCAAACACTTTTTCCTGGCTTATAGCCTGTCATTTTGCAGGATATAATTTAACATGGAACCTCTCCTGGAAATGGACATACTCTGCGCATTTCCAGGAGAGGTTCCATGTTAAATTATATCCTGCAAAATGACAGGCAACAACTCTCTTCCAGATGTTTAAAAACACTTTTCCGACTATTTTAAACAACTTTTCCCCGCCTTTCAAACACTTTTTCCTGGCTTATAGCCTGTCATTTTGCAGGATATAATTTAACATGGAACCTCTCCTGGAAATGGACATATTCTGTGCATTTCCAGGAGAGGTTACATGTTAAATGATATCCTGCAAAATGACAGGCTACAACTCTCTTCCAGACGTTTAAAAACACTTTCCCCGACCATTTAAACATTATTTATGGCTTGTAAAGTGCGGTGATGAGCCCTGACAGTATCAGACTATTTAAAGGGTTACCAGGAGCATGAGAATATCCTCCACAGAAGGGGTGGTGGTGCCGTGAATAAGGCCGAATATGGATACCGATGTGCCGACGGTAAAGCACCGCAAAATCCACCCCCTTTAGGTTAACCAGGGGCATGGAGTTCTGTAGGGTGTGAACATCTGGGTTTAGTCCGTGGGGGAGTGCTTAAGTCCGGGAGTCCGGGGACTCACGGTGTGCAAGGTTATGGAGGTGCCCATGTCAGGGACACATGCTGGAGGTCTGTGGTCCGTCCTTTGGGGGTCTTGGAGGGGCCACAGAGAGGAGATTTCCCCGGTCTCTGTCCTGGATGAGTGAAATAAACAGAGTCTCCATGTCAGGGACACATGCTGGAGGTCTCTCTCCCGAGAGTGGACGTCCATTGCCTGTAAATTGGTCTAACATTAGGTCTGTCACTTTGGCTAACCGCACCACTGTCTGTCGTCTCCCGCAAGTGGACATCCATTGTCACTTTGGCTAACCGCACCACTGTCTGTCGTCTCCCGCAAGTGGACATCCATTGCGCCTAAATAAGGTGAGGGGAGTTGACAGGGGACTTTACCCGCCTTATGGGGCACTATTCTCGGATACATTTTTTCATTTTCACCCATTTTTGATGGTTCTCCAAAAAATAACTCTGACTTTTTCAGAGTGTGGAGGAAGGTGAGGGGAGTTGACAGGGGACTTTACCCGCCTTATGGGGCACTATTCTCGGATACATTTTTTCATTTTCACCCATTTTTGATGGTTCTCCAAAAAATAACTCTGACTTTTTCAGAGTGTGGAGGAAGGTGAGGGGAGTTGACAGGGGACTTTACCCGCCTTATGGGGCACTATTCTCGGATACATTTTTTCATTTTCACCCATTTTTGATGGTTCTCCAAAAAATAACTCTGACTTTTTCAGAGTGTGGAGGAAGGTGAGGGGAGTTGACAGGGGACTTTACCCGCCTTATGGGGCACTATTCTCGGATACATTTTTTCATTTTCACCCATTTTTGATGGTTCTCCAAAAAATAACTCTGACTTTTTCAGAGTGTGGAGGAAGGTGAGGGGAGTTGACAGGGGACTTTACCCGCCTTATGTGGCACTATTCTCGGATACATTTTTTCATTTTCACCCATTTTTGATGGTTCTCCAAAAAATAACTCTGACTTTTTCAGAGTGTGGAGGAAGGTGAGGGGAGTTGACAGGGGACTTTACCCGCCTTATGGGGCACTATTCTCGGATACATTTTTTCATTTTCACCCATTTTTGATGGTTCTCCAAAAAATAACTCTGACTTTTTCAGAGTGTGGAGGAAGGTGAGGGGAGTTGACAGGGGACTTTACCCGCCTTATGGGGCACTATTCTCGGATACATTTTTTCATTTTCACCCATTTTTGATGGTTCTCCAAAAAATAACTCTGACTTTTTCAGAGTGTGGAGGAAGGTGAGGGGAGTTGACAGGGGACTTTACCCGCCTTATGGGGCACTATTCTCGGATACATTTTTTCATTTTCACCCATTTTTGATGGTTCTCCAAAAAGACAAGTGAGTCTTTTTTCTTCCCCCTTCCTCTTCTGATTTCTCACTGATCGAATGGCAAACGCGACCCGCCATCGGAGGGCCTCCGCCGGCCCGGCCTCGTGCCGGTGCTCTGGCGGTCGGTTCCTCCGAACTGTGGGTTCGACTCTGATGGCCGGGAGGGACGAGGGAAACGTCGGGGGGGTCTGCTGGAGGCTCCTGCTGGAGTCTTGCGTTCACTGGGACCTGGCTCGAAAAACTCGAAACCCTGACTCCAGTGCGGTGTTGCGGCCATGCGCCTCCGGGTACCAGACTCCCCTGCCTCCTCCGTGTTGCGTGGGCTGCGTGGGGGTAACCCTGCGTGTCCGTTACCCTGCGTGTCTCTTACCTCCCAGGCCGACCGATATGAAGCGTTTCCAAGACGAACCGTCTGACTCAGGGGTCCCACCACAGGTTCCGTAGCGGGGTGGAAGTTCCACCTCCCCTCTTTGCCGCGGAATGCAAAACAAACACCTGTTTCTCTCATCCTCCACTGTGGCATAGCGGCCTTAGTCGGCTGCGGCATTCAGCAATTGGCCTTGCTCCGGGCACAGGACCCTACTTCATCAAACTACCTATTTGATCCTGCGTAACAATATGCTTGTCTGCAAAGACATTGATCGAATGGCAAACGTGACCCGCCATCGGAAGGCCTCCGCCGGCCCGGCTTCGTGCCGGTGCTCTGGCGGTCGGTTCTTCCAAACTGCGGGTTTGACTCTGCTCCTGGGAGCACATATGCTTGTCTGCAAAGAGGGACATGCCTGGTCCCGCCCAGGTGTTCTTCTACAGCTAGTGTCCAGCCAGCTGCGGTATCATCAACTTTGACCCGCCATCGGAGGGCCTCCTCCCCGGGTCCAGCTTCCGGTGCTTGGCGGTCGGTTCCTCCAAACTGTGGGATTGACTCTGCTCCTGGGAGCACATATGCTTGTCTGCAAAGAGGGACATGCCTGGTCCCGCCCAGGTGTTCTTCTACGGCTAGTGTCCAGCCAGCTGCGGTATCATCAACTTTGACCCGCCATCGGAGGGCCTCCTCCCCGGGTCCAGCTTCCGGTGCTTGGCGGTCGGTTCCTCCAAACTGTGGGATTGACTCTGCTCCTGGGAGCACATATGCTTGTCTGCAAAGAGGGACATGCCTGGTCCCGCCCAGGTGTTCTTCTACGGCTAGTGTCCAGCCAGCTGCGGTATCATCAACTTTGACCCGCCATCGGAGGGCCTCCTCCCCGGGTCCAGCTTCCGGTGCTTGGCGGTCGGTTCCTCCAAACTGTGGGATTGACTCTGCTCCTGGGAGCACATATGCTTGTCTGCAAAGAGGGACATGCCTGGTCCCGCCCAGGTGTTCTTCTACGGCTAGTGTCCAGCCAGCTGCGGTATCATCAAATTTGACCCGCCATCGGAGGGCCTCCTCCCCGGGTCCAGCTTCCGGTGCTTGGCGGTCGGTTCCTCCAAACTGTGGGATTGACTCTGCTCCTGGGAGCACATATGCTTGTCTGCAAAGAGGGACATGCCTGGTCCCGCCCAGGTGTTCTTCTACGGCTAGTGTCCAGCCAGCTGCGGTATCATCAAATTTGACCCGCCATCGGAGGGCCTCCTCCCCGGGTCCAGCTTCCGGTGCTTGGCGGTCGGTTCATCCAAACTACGGGTAATCCTGGAGCGGACATAAACAAAGAATGATATTTTACAGGACATGATGGATATGTGTTTTTTCCAGGCTTTTTGGAAATAAACCAAATGTGATTTTGCAGTGTATGATATAGCTCATTTTACCCATGTGATGTTGTGCAGTACATTACTGAGCTCATTTAACGATATTGGTCTACCAGGTGAAGTGGGATGCTGCCATTTCCCAACTGGTCTCCGGAGGAATATAAGGAGAGTTGACAGGGGACTCTGCCCAGTGCTCATGAACTAAATGAGGGGTGTGTTAGAGGGGAAAGGCTCTGGCTGTTTCTGCAGCCTCTGCATCTACCTTCTCTCCCCACCCCGATACCAGCGCGTGCCTGCTGTAAAAGGCAGGTGCACGGGCTCTCACTTCCACTAACTCTGAGCCTGGCTCCCGAGCAGCACGTTCTCCCCGGCAGTCCGCCAGCAGATGAAAAACACCCACCTCTCCGCCTCTTCCGAGGGACGAGGGAACCGCGCGGGGGGGTCTGCTGGAGGTTCCTGCCGGGTGCTCCGTACTGCGTTTCACCGGGACCTGGCTCGAAAAACTCGGAACTCTGACTCCAGTGCGGTGTGGCGGTCTCGCCCTGGCCGTCCACCGTGCGCCTCCGGGTACCTGACTCCCCTGCCTCCTCCGGGGGCAGGTGCGAGGGGTTCAATGCCTCCTCCCCCCGCTGCGGCGAAAGCCGGAGCGGGACGGAGCGCCCGGAGGTACTGTTACCCCCACGTTTTGTACCCAAAACTGTCTTGTGAGTTCGTGGCAGAACCATGAAACAAAAAACAATCAATGTATCGGACCCATCGCCAGTCGCGTTGGTGCGGAGGTGGGACCATTTTAACCAGGTGGTAACCCAAGTCCTCCCCTTGGTCCGTGTTCCCTGCATTGAAGCATCGGACCCATGGTTGCAATCAGCAGTTGGCTAACGCATATAAACGGAGAAACAGAAAACCATTTAAATAGAATTCATTGTGTGTGTTTTTGGAAGGATGTTGACCGAATGCCCGGTGTGCAGCCTCCGCTATCTGGCTTTGAATAAGCACCTTAAGCACAAACATGCAGTGCGGAACCTGGATGAAAGAGGCATCATTCTTAAAATGGCCAGTGGTAGAATAAATGTTCGGACCAAACCTTGTCCCATCACAGGGTGTTCGTATGCTGGGAGGAAACTACACCGTCATGTAACTCGTGACCACCCTGAGTTCTCCCGAGATGAGGCACATCAGGTCATGGCAAGGCTGAAGCATAGTGTGGCCCTGCAGTTGCTCCATGACCTCCGAGAGACTAATCCCATCATTGGAATGGCTACATCATTGGATATAGACAATGAGGAGGAATACCCGGTGCACCCTCCACCCTTCTCCCCACATACCGAGTGTGACGAAGAGGACTGCATGCAGGTGAGGCTGGACAATGTGGCATTGAGGGCTCAGAAGGATGCCCTCATTTATGAGGTGAAGACCCTGCGCTCCAGGCTAAAACAGGGTCTAAAACCCAGGAAGCAGAATGCCACTGCTGCTCTGCTTGAGGAAGACGAAGAATGTATACGATTTAAGGGCGTAGCAATCCCAAGTACCCCCGACATGAACTCAGTAGCCTCCGGCAGCAATACCCCTCTCAAGACCCCGGTGAAGACTGTCATGCGGTCCATAGAAGCCTCTGCGAGTGAGACCCCCCTCAAGTCTGTGATGCGGTCCCCAGAAGCCTCCGGAAGCAAGACCCCGGTGAAGACTGTCATGCGGTCCGACAAAGCCTCCGGAAGCAAGACCCCGGTGAAGACTGTCATGCGGTCCGACAAAGCCTCCGGAAGCAAGACCCCGGTGAAGACTGTCATGCGGTCCGACAAAGCCTCCGGTAGTGAGACCCCTCTCAAGTCTGTGATGCGGTCCCCAGAAGCCTCCGGAAGCAAGACCCCAGTGAAGACTGTCATGTGGTCCCCAGAAGCCTCCGGTAGTGAGACCCCAGTGAAGACTGTCATGCGGTCCATAGAAGCCTCTGCGAGTGAGATCCCTCTCAAGTCTGTGATGCGTTCCCCAGAAGCCTCCGGAAGCAAGACCCCAGTGAAGACTGTCATGTGGTCCCCAGAAGCCTCCTGTAGTGAGACCCCTGTATGCCAGAAGACCCGTGCGTCTGTCTCCAATAAGCTGAAAGCTAATCTGGCTAAGGACTGGCCCTCTTCCCAAAATCAATGGTGCACTGGGAAGGGACTGCGGAATACCATGCGTGAAATCACGTTGCCTAAAAGCATGGAGACGTACATTCAGACATACAGAGGTCATTGTGAGGGTCTTGCACCGACAGTAAAACGGAAAGAGAATTGTATGTCCAATGTCAGCCGGATAAAGAACTTCATAGTATTCATGGCCCATGGTTTTGACCGGCTGTCAGACTGGCTGTTTCTAAAAGACACAAAGAGGGTCCGTGGCTGGAGCAAGTATATTTCAGAGTCGGGCCGGACAGTCACAACATCGCTGTTGTTCCTGAAGACTGTGAACCATTTCCTGAGGTACTTGTCTGCATCAAAGCTCCGGGGGTGCAGGCTCACCCAGTCTGATATGACCAACATCATCAGAGAGGTGAAAGCCAACATTAACGATTTGAAAAAGTCTGTCACTCTCCACCAGTTTAAGGTGAAGAGGGACAAGCTGGATCGTCTGCCGAGCCAGGCGGAGCTTCTCGCCGCCATGGCGGCCGCTGAGAAGCGCATCCCTGATCTCCTTGACCTTATGGCTAGCAATCCGACCTCAATCACCCAGTACCTGCTATATGGCTATCTAACCCTCCATTGGAGCCTCCTGTATGGCCACCGTCCGGGTGTGTATGCAAACATGACCAACACGGAGGTCTTTGAGGCGGACAGAAGGGGCACTGCTGAGGGCTACATCATCCACGTGCAGGATCACAAGACTGCCAAGACATTTGGTGAAGCACAGCTGGTGCTTACAATAAAGGAGTTTAGCTGGGTCATGCGGTGGATGGGGATAAAAGAGGGCTTGTCGGGTCCTCAGAATGAATTCTTCCTTTTCACATCGGGGAAGCAGGCTTCCAAGAACCTGAACGCTCACTTGAAGAGGGCTTGGGCTGATGCTGGGCTAGAAACAGCCGTCACCTTCACCATCTTGCGCACTGCCCTGGCTGACAATATCAAGCATCACCAAGATCCAGAAAGCAGGTCGATTCTGGCTAGGTTTATGTGCCACGACGTAAGCACTGCAGACCGGTTCTACGCGAATACGCCTGGAATAAAGGAGGCATTGAAGATCCGCTCCATGTTCAGGGCGGCGGCAGCAGCTGCAGCAGCATCATCATCAGAAGGAGGTCTACCACCGTCAGCTACCTCCGAAGAGGATTCAGGGGCGGAGAGCAGCGATACCTCTTCTTCAGGACCGATTGGTACTCCTGATGGGGGGAAAGGGGCCGTGGACTCAACCTTTTTTCCCCGGTGCACTGTACAAGTTAGACGGCTAATATGGCCCCCAGGCCCCTGTTAATCATGTTGTTATTATGTTTATTTTGTATACTGTTTTTGTAAAAGTGGTGTGATAATTAAATAAAAAATAAAAAAAAAACATTAGTATAACCTTGAAGGTTCCCAGGGGCAAATACAGTGCCTGTCATTTTGCAGGATATAATTTAACATGTAACCTCTCCTGGAAATGGACATACTCTGTGCATTTCCAGGAGAGGTTCCATGTTAAATTATATCCTGCAATATCCTCCAAAGAAGGGGTGGTAGTGTCATGAATAAGGCCGAATATGTATGCCGATGTGCGGACGGTAAAGCACCGCAAAATCCACCCCTTTAGGGTAACCAGGGGCATGAAGTTCTGTAGGGTGTGAACATCTGGGTTTAGTCCGAGTGAGGAGTGCTCGAGCGTGGGAGGATGTGTAATGCAGAGGAGGGGAACAAAAGGTGTGTGCAGGAGCAGGGAGAAAAGAGAAAATAAAAAGACTCAAAGTGTTCCACCTTCCAGCAGCAGCAGCAGCGGGCCCGCTCTGTCCGTGGTGCTGAACACCTGCCTGTCTATGTGGAGTACAAAAACAAACAAAGACAAACACCTTTAAGGTCACCAGGGGCGTGAGGTTCTGCTTCTGGCGGTGTGCATGGAGGGGTTTAGTCCGAGTGAGGAGTGCTCGAGCGTGGGAGGATGTGTAAGGCAGAGGAGGGGAACAAAAAAAAACGAATACAAATAAGTTAAAGTGTGAACCTCCAGCAGGGCAGGTGCTGCCGCTGCTGCTGCTGCTGCTGCTGCTGCTGCTGCTGTGAAGGAGGACGAATATTGATGCTTGTGTTCGGACGGTAAAGCACCGCAAAATCCACCCCCCCTTAAAGGTGACCAGGGGCATGAGATTCTGCAGGGTGTGAACATCTGGGTTTAGTCCGTGGGGGAGTGCTTAAGTCCGGGGGCCCGGGGTCTCACGGTGCACGAGGTTATGGAAGTGCCACTGTTGCCGGAGGTCCTTAGTCCGTCCTTTGGGGCTCTGTCAGGGGCTACAGAGAGGTGGTGCTCCCGGTCCCTCTCCTGGAGGTATGAAATAACCTGAGCTCCATGTGAGGGAGCCGTGCTGGAGCTGCTTAGTCCGTCCTTTGGTGGTCTTTGAGGGGCTAATGAGAGGTGTTTTCCCCGGTCTATTTGATGGAAGTCTGACACGAGCAGAGTGTGCATGCTTTGAAACTAATCCACCCACACTTAGCATGCTATTTTAGGGTATAAATCGTACCTTGTCACCATGCACTGTGCTCCCTGGGACGACGCGCCCTCCTGTGGGGACACATGAGAACTGCACTCAAATCACTTTGTGCTTTTTAAACAGTTTAACATATTTTTTTCCACATTTAAAAAACGCTTTCTGCCCTGGAAATCATTTCTAATCATTATTACCGTTATGGAGGGGCTGCAGGAACACTTTCCCCGCCTTGCAAACATTTAAATATTCCTGGTTCAAATAATCAATTTGTTCCGCCTGCTTTGCGTCAGCACCTCTGCGGCTGTCGGATTAACACAGATGAATGCACTTTTAACACTCACGCAGCCAGAATTCCTGCTCTTTTCCTGGGTTACAAAGTGAGGTGACGCAGCCTGTCCTCTGAGTCTCCCCGCCTCTCATAGACTTATTTCTGGGTAAAAAAAGCCATGTGCTCCGCCCCCTGGATCTCTGCATGTGTGTGTGTGCCTGTGAGTCTGTGGCTACTGTCCACATGCCCGCATTAGGAGGCACTATTTTCGGATACATTTTCTCATTTTCACCACTTTTCATGTTTTTATTATGTATATTGTTATATTATTATTATTATTATTATTATTATTGTATATATGTATACTGTGTATACTGTTTTTGTAAAAATCATGTGATTATTAAATAAATAATAAAACATGAATATAACCTTGAAGTTTCCCAGGGGCAAATACAGTGCCAGGTGTCAGACTATTTAAACAATGTTTACCCAGGATTCCGACACCTTCCCTGGCTTGTAAAATGCGGTGATGCGCCCTGGAGGTATCAGACTATTTTAAACAACTTTTCCCCGCCTTTCAAACACTTGTTCCTGGCTTATAGCCTGTCATTTTGCAGGATATAATTTAACATGGAACCTCTCCCAGGGGCAAATACAGTGCCAGGTGTCAGACTATTTAAACAATGTTTACCCAGGATTCCGACACCTTCCCTGGCTTGTAAAATGCGGTGATGCGCCCTGGAGGTATCAGACTATTTTAAACAACTTTTCCCCGCCTTTCAAACACTTGTTCCTGGCTTATAGCCTGTCATTTTGCAGGATATAATTTAACATGGAACCTCTCCCAGGGGCAAATACAGTGCCAGGTGTCAGACTATTTAAACAATGTTTACCCAGGATTCCGACACCTTCCCTGGCTTGTAAAATGCGGTGATGCGCCCTGGAGGTATCAGACTATTTTAAACAACTTTTCCCCGCCTTTCAAACACTTGTTCCTGGCTTATAGCCTGTCATTTTGCAGGATATAATTTAACATGGAACCTCTCCCAGGGGCAAATACAGTGCCAGGTGTCAGACTATTTAAACAATGTTTACCCAGGATTCCGACACCTTCCCTGGCTTGTAAAATGCGGTGATGCGTCCTGGAGGTATCAGACTATTTTAAACAACTTTTCCCCGCCTTTCAAACACTTGTTCCTGGCTTATAGCCTGTCATTTTGCAGGATATAATTTAACATGGAACCTCTCCCAGGGGCAAATACAGTGCCAGGTGTCAGACTATTTAAACAATGTTTACCCAGGATTCCGACACCTTCCCTGGCTTGTAAAATGCGGTGATGCGCCCTGGAGGTATCAGACTATTTTAAACAACTTTTCCCCGCCTTTCAAACACTTGTTCCTGGCTTATAGCCTGTCATTTTGCAGGATATAATTTAACATGGAACCTCTCCCAGGGGCAAATACAGTGCCAGGTGTCAGACTATTTAAACAATGTTTACCCAGGATTCCGACACCTTCCCTGGCGTGTAAAATGCGGTGATGCGCCCTGGAGGTATCAGACTATTTTAAACAACTTTTCCCCGCCTTTCAAACACTTGTTCCTGGCTTATAGCCTGTCATTTTGCAGGATATAATTTAACATGGAACCTCTCCCAGGGGCAAATACAGTGCCAGGTGTCAGACTATTTAAACAATGTTTACCCAGGATTCCGACACCTTCCCTGGCGTGTAAAATGCGGTGATGCGCCCTGGAGGTATCAGACTATTTTAAACAACTTTTCCCCGCCTTTCAAACACTTGTTCCTGGCTTATAGCCTGTCATTTTGCAGGATATAATTTAACATGGAACCTCTCCCAGGGGCAAATACAGTGCCAGGTGTCAGACTATTTAAACAATGTTTACCCAGGATTCCGACACCTTCCCTGGCTTGTAAAATGCGGTGATGCGCCCTGGAGGTATCAGACTATTTTAAACAACTTTTCCCCGCCTTTCAAACACTTGTTCCTGGCTTATAGCCTGTCATTTTGCAGGATATAATTTAACATGGAACCTCTCCCAGGGGCAAATACAGTGCCAGGTGTCAGACTATTTAAACAATGTTTACCCAGGATTCCGACACCTTCCCTGGCGTGTAAAATGCGGTGATGCGCCCTGGAGGTATCAGACTATTTTAAACAACTTTTCCCCGCCTTTCAAACACTTGTTCCTGGCTTATAGCCTGTCATTTTGCAGGATATAATTTAACATGGAACCTCTCCCAGGGGCAAATACAGTGCCAGGTGTCAGACTATTTAAACAATGTTTACCCAGGATTCCGACACCTTCCCTGGCTTGTAAAATGCGGTGATGCGCCCTGGAGGTATCAGACTATTTTAAACAACTTTTCCCCGCCTTTCAAACACTTGTTCCTGGCTTATAGCCTGTCATTTTGCAGGATATAATTTAACATGGAACCTCTCCCAGGGGCAAATACAGTGCCAGGTGTCAGACTATTTAAACAATGTTTACCCAGGATTCCGACACCTTCCCTGGCTTGTAAAATGCGGTGATGCGCCCTGGAGGTATCAGACTATTTTAAACAACTTTTCCCCGCCTTTCAAACACTTGTTCCTGGCTTATAGCCTGTCATTTTGCAGGATATAATTTAACATGGAACCTCTCCCAGGGGCAAATACAGTGCCAGGTGTCAGACTATTTAAACAATGTTTACCCAGGATTCCGACACCTTCCCTGGCTTGTAAAATGCGGTGATGCGCCCTGGAGGTATCAGACTATTTTAAACAACTTTTCCCCGCCTTTCAAACACTTGTTCCTGGCTTATAGCCTGTCATTTTGCAGGATATAATTTAACATGGAACCTCTCCCAGGGGCAAATACAGTGCCAGGTGTCAGACTATTTAAACAATGTTTACCCAGGATTCCGACACCTTCCCTGGCTTGTAAAATGCGGTGATGCGCCCTGGAGGTATCAGACTATTTTAAACAACTTTTCCCCGCCTTTCAAACACTTGTTCCTGGCTTATAGCCTGTCATTTTGCAGGATATAATTTAACATGGAACCTCTCCTGGAAATGGACATACTCTGCGCATTTCCAGGAGAGGTTCCATGTTAAATTATATCCTGCAAAATGACAGGCAACAACTCTCTTCCAGACGTTTAAAAACACTTTTCCGACTATTTTAAACAACTTTTCCCCGCCTTTCAAACACTTGTTCCTGGCTTATAGCCTGTCATTTTGCAGGATATAATTTAACATGGAACCTTTCCTGGAAATGGACATACTCTGTGCATTTCCAGGAGAGGTTACATGTTAAATGATATCCTGCAAAATGACAGGCTACAACTCTCTTCCAGACGTTTAAAAACACTTTCCCCGACCATTTAAACATTATTTATGGCTTGTAAAGTGCGGTGATGAGCCCTGACAGTATCAGACTATTTAAAGGGTTACCAGGAGCATGAGAATATCCTCCACAGAAGGGGTGGTGGTGCCGTGAATAAGGCCGAATATGGATACCGATGTGCCGACGGTAAAGCACCGCAAAATCCACCCCCTTTAGGTTAACCAGGGGCATGGAGTTCTGTAGGGTGTGAACATCTGGGTTTAGTCCGTGGGGGAGTGCTTAAGTCCGGGAGTCCGGGGACTCACGGTGTGCAAGGTTATGGAGGTGCCCATGTCAGGGACACATGCTGGAGGTCTGTGGTCCGTCCTTTGGGGGTCTTGGAGGGGCCACAGAGAGGAGATTTCCCCGGTCTCTGTCCTGGATGAGTGAAATAAACAGAGTCTCCATGTCAGGGACACATGCTGGAGGTCTCTCTCCCGAGAGTGGACGTCCATTGCCTGTAAATTGGTCTAACATTAGGTCTGTCACTTTGGCTAACCGCACCACTGTCTGTCGTCTCCCGCAAGTGGACATCCATTGTCACTTTGGCTAACCGCACCACTGTCTGTCGTCTCCCGCAAGTGGACATCCATTGCCCCTAAATAGGGTTAGGGAATGTTCCGGTATTTGGACAACATTAACATGGGATCACTCCGGTCAATGTACGTACTTCGTCTCACTGGAATATTAATGGCCAGATTGAATACAACATCGACCCAAATTCTCCGGTCAATGACAGGAGAGTTTTGAAAGTGACAAAACACTGTTCCACACATTTAAAAACACTTAATCAATGTTTACCCAGGATCCATGCACCTTTCCTGGCTTGTAAAATGTGGTGATGCGCCCTGGAGGTAGCGGGTAGGCTCTGTGCGTGGTGCTGAACCCCAGCCTGTCTATGTGGAATACAAAAACAAACAAAGACAACACCTTTAAGGTCACCAGGGTCGTGAGGTTCTGGTTCTGGCGGTGTGCATGGAGGGGTTTAGTCCGAGTGAGGAGTGCTCGAGCGTGGGAGGATGTGTAAGGCAGAGGAGGGGAACAAAAGGTGTGTGCAGGAGCAGGGAGAAAAGAGAAAATAAAAAGACTCAAAGTGTTCCACCTTCCAGCAGCAGCAGCAGCGGGCCCGCGGTGCTGAACACCTGCCTGTCTATGTGGAGTACAAAAACAAACAAAGACAAACACCTTTAAGGTCACCAGGGTCGTGAGGTTCTGGTTCTGGCGGTGTGCATGGAGGGGTTTAGTCCGAGTGAGGAGTGCTCGAGCGTGGGAGGATGTGTAAGGCAGAGGAGGGGAACAAAAGGTGTGTGCAGGAGCAGGGAGAAAAGAGAAAATAAAAAGACTCAAAGTGTTCCACCTTCCAGCAGCAGCAGCAGCGGGCCCGCGGTGCTGAACACCTGCCTGTCTATGTGGAGTACAAAAACAAACAAAGACAAACACCTTTAAGGTCACCAGGGTCGTGAGGTTCTGGTTCTGGCGGTGTGCATGGAGGGGTTTAGTCCGAGTGAGGAGTGCTCGAGCGTGGGAGGATGTGTAAGGCAGAGGAGGGGAACAAAAGGTGTGTGCAGGAGCAGGGAGAAAAGAGAAAATAAAAAGACTCAAAGTGTTCCACCTTCCAGCAGCAGCAGCAGCGGGCCCGCGGTGCTGAACACCTGCCTGTCTATGTGGAGTACAAAAACAAACAAAGACAAACACCTTTAAGGTCACCAGGGTCGTGAGGTTCTGGTTCTGGCGGTGTGCATGGAGGGGTTTAGTCCGAGTGAGGAGTGCTCGAGCGTGGGAGGATGTGTAAGGCAGAGGAGGGGAACAAAAGGTGTGTGCAGGAGCAGGGAGAAAAGAGAAAATAAAAAGACTCAAAGTGTTCCACCTTCCAGAAGCAGCAGCAGCGGGCCCGCGGTGCTGAACACCTGCCTGTCTATGTGGAGTACAAAAACAAACAAAGACAAACACCTTTAAGGTCACCAGGGTCGTGAGGTTCTGGTTCTGGCGGTGTGCATGGAGGGGTTTAGTCCGAGTGAGGAGTGCTCGAGCGTGGGAGGATGTGTAAGGCAGAGGAGGGGAACAAAAGGTGTGTGCAGGAGCAGGGAGAAAAGAGAAAATAAAAAGACTCAAAGTGTTCCACCTTCCAGCAGCAGCAGCAGCGGGCCCGCGGTGCTGAACACCTGCCTGTCTATGTGGAGTACAAAAACAAACAAAGACAAACACCTTTAAGGTCACCAGGGTCGTGAGGTTCTGGTTCTGGCGGTGTGCATGGAGGGGTTTAGTCCGAGTGAGGAGTGCTCGAGCGTGGGAGGATGTGTAAGGCAGAGGAGGGGAACAAAAGGTGTGTGCAGGAGCAGGGAGAAAAGAGAAAATAAAAAGACTCAAAGTGTTCCACCTTCCAGCAGCAGCAGCAGCGGGCCCGCGGTGCTGAACACCTGCCTGTCTATGTGGAGTACAAAAACAAACAAAGACAAACACCTTTAAGGTCACCAGGGTCGTGAGGTTCTGGTTCTGGCGGTGTGCATGGAGGGGTTTGACCTGGCTCCCCGACACAATGCACATAGTCTGGAGCAGCGGAGCAGCGGCTGGGCCGTGTTCCCCCTTCTGTCCATTTGCCTATCAGTTTGTTAACGAAGTGGACAGAGGCTGTTTTTCGCCCCTAAAAGTGACTTTTAATGGTGGGTTTTGCATTTAAATGATGGGTTTTATCATTCTCCAGGGTCCCCGACACAATGAAACTATTCTGGAGCTCGCTGGGGTCCCGCAAAATGCTTTAATCACGATTTGGTCCATTTCCCCATCAGTTTGTTAACGAAGTGGACAGAGGCTGTTTTTTGCCCCTAAAAGTGACTTTTAATGGTGTTTTTTGTATTTAAATGATTGGTCTTATCATTATCCAGGGTCCCCGACACAATGCAACTAGTCTGGAGCTCGCTGGGGTCCCGCAAAATGCTTTAATCACACTTTTGTCCATTTTCCCATCAGTTTGTTAACGAAGTGGACAGAGGCTGTTTTTTGCCCCTAAAAGTGACTTTTAATGGTGTTTTTTGTATTTAAATGATGGGTCTTATCATTATCCAGGGTCCCCGACACAATGAAACTAGTCTGGAGCTCGCTGGGGTCCCGCAAATGCTTTAATCACGATTTTGTCCATTTCCCCATCAGTTTGTTAACGAAGTGGACAGAGGCTGTTTTTTGCCCCTAAAAGTGACTTTTAATGGTGTTTTTGGCATTTAAATGATGGGTTTTATCATTGTGGAGGGTCCCCAAGACAATGCAACTAGTCTGGAGCTCGCTGGGGTCCCGCAAATGCTTTAATCACGATTTGGTCCATTTGCCCATCAGTTTGTTAACGAAGTGGACAGAGGCTGTTTTTTGCCCCTAAAAGTGACTTTTAATGGTGTTTTTGGCATTTAAATGATGGGTCTTATCATTGTGGAGGGTCCCCAAGACAATGCAACTAGTCTGGAGCTCGCTGGGGTCCCGCAAATGCTTTAATCACGATTTGGTCCATTTCCCCATCAGTTTGTTAACGAAGTGGACAGAGGCTGTTTTTTGCCCCTAAAAGTGACTTTTAATGGTGTTTTTTGTATTTAAATGATGGGTCTTATCGTTCTCCAGGGTCCCCGACACAATGAAACTAGTCTGGAGCTCGCTGGTGTCCCGCAAATGCTTTAATCAGGCGTTTTAACACTTTTCCCCACGAAAACGATTTTTAATCATTTTTTGGGGGCTATATAAATCAAATTGCGGTTAATGCCGAGCACAAGCGTACCTTTTACTATTTTAATGTATTTGCATGATATATCTTTGGGCTATAAAAGCGACATGTTTGGATGACTTTGTCAGTTTATGGAGCTTATCCCACAAATCCCGGATGATCCGGGCCAAATTTGGGAGCTCATAGGCAGCCTGCCATAGGCCCCCACCCGTGGAATGAAAAAAAAAAGAAAGAAAACGGTCAATTATATGTTAAAATAATCAAAAAATGAACTTTTAAAATTACATGGGAGAGGGGATCTGAAAAATTGGAGAAGGGGAAAAGTGTTCGGCGCTTCGGGACGAAGCCCCGAACACTTTTCCCCTCCCCCGTAGCAAGGTACAACGGAGAGGGGAATCCAGACTTCCCCTCCTCCGTTGTAAAAAACCGTTCATGTTTTACAAGCTACCTTCTGCACGAAATCGGAAACCCGGTTTTTGAGAGGACTCAGAAAAAAAACGGCTGTGTAACTTCATGGAGGAATTCATCCGCTGTATGTGCACTTTGGCTCGGATACATTTTGTTGCCTGGAGACCCCCCAGCATGGTTCTTACCAAACTTAAAGTTTTTGAACTGGGCTCTGGAGGAAGGTGAGGGGAGTTGACAGGGGACTTTATCCGCCTTATGGGGCACTATTCTCGGATACATTTCAACACTTTTAGCCCTTTTTGATGGTTCTCCAAAAAATAACTCTGACTTTTTCAGAGTGTGGAGGAAGGTAAGGGGAGTTGACAGGGGACTCAATCCGCCTTATGGGGCACTATTCTCGGATACATTTCAACACTTTTAGCCCTTTTTGATGGTTCTCCAAAAAATAACTCTGACTTTTTCAGAGTGTGGAGGAAGGTGAGGGGAGTTGACAGGGGACTTTACCCGCCTTATGGGGCACTATTCTCGGATACATTTTTTCATTTTCACCCATTTTTGATGGTTCTCCAAAAAATAACTCTGACTTTTTCAGAGTGTGGAGGAAGGTGAGGGGAGTTGACAGGGGACTTTACCCGCCTTATGGGGCACTATTCTCGGATACATTTTTTCATTTTCACCCATTTTTGATGGTTCTCCAAAAAATAACTCTGACTTTTTCAGAGTGTGGAGGAAGGTGAGGGGAGTTGACAGGGGACTTTACCCGCCTTATGGGGCACTATTCTCGGATACATTTTTTCATTTTCACCCATTTTTGATGGTTCTCCAAAAAATAACTCTGACTTTTTCAGAGTGTGGAGGAAGGTGAGGGGAGTTGACAGGGGACTTTATCCGCCTTATGGGGCACTATTCTCGGATACATTTCAACACTTTTAGCCCTTTTTGATGGTTCTCCAAAAAATAACTCTGACTTTTTCAGAGTGTGGAGGAAGGTAAGGGGAGTTGACAGGGGACTCAATCCGCCTTATGGGGCACTATTCTCGGATACATTTCAACACTTTTAGCCCTTTTTGATGGTTCTCCAAAAAATAACTCTGACTTTTTCAGAGTGTGGAGGAAGGTGAGGGGAGTTGACAGGGGACTTTACCCGCCTTATGGGGCACTATTCTCGGATACATTTTTTCATTTTCACCCATTTTTGATGGTTCTCCAAAAAATAACTCTGACTTTTTCAGAGTGTGGAGGAAGGTGAGGGGAGTTGACAGGGGACTTTACCCGCCTTATGGGGCACTATTCTCGGATACATTTTTTCATTTTCACCCATTTTTGATGGTTCTCCAAAAAATAACTCTGACTTTTTCAGAGTGTGGAGGAAGGTGAGGGGAGTTGACAGGGGACTTTACCCGCCTTATGGGGCACTATTCTCGGATACATTTTTTCATTTTCACCCATTTTTGATGGTTCTCCAAAAAATAACTCTGACTTTTTCAGAGTGTGGAGGAAGGTGAGGGGAGTTGACAGGGGACTTTATCCGCCTTATGGGGCACTATTCTCGGATACATTTCAACACTTTTAGCCCTTTTTGATGGTTCTCCAAAAAATAACTCTGACTTTTTCAGAGTGTGGAGGAAGGTAAGGGGAGTTGACAGGGGACTCAATCCGCCTTATGGGGCACTATTCTCGGATACATTTCAACACTTTTAGCCCTTTTTGATGGTTCTCCAAAAAATAACTCTGACTTTTTCAGAGTGTGGAGGAAGGTGAGGGGAGTTGACAGGGGACTTTACCCGCCTTATGGGGCACTATTCTCGGATACATTTTTTCATTTTCACCCATTTTTGATGGTTCTCCAAAAAATAACTCTGACTTTTTCAGAGTGTGGAGGAAGGTGAGGGGAGTTGACAGGGGACTTTACCCGCCTTATGGGGCACTATTCTCGGATACATTTTTTCATTTTCACCCATTTTTGATGGTTCTCCAAAAAATAACTCTGACTTTTTCAGAGTGTGGAGGAAGGTGAGGGGAGTTGACAGGGGACTTTACCCGCCTTATGGGGCACTATTCTCGGATACATTTTTTCATTTTCACCCATTTTTCATGGTTCTCCAAAAAATAACTCTGACTTTTTCAGAGTGTGGAGGAAGGTGAGGGGAGTTGACAGGGGACTTTACCCGCCTTATGGGGCACTATTCTCGGATACATTTTTTCATTTTCACCCATTTTTGATGGTTCTCCAAAAAATAACTCTGACTTTTTCAGAGTGTGGAGGAAGGTGAGGGGAGTTGACAGGGGACTTTACCCGCCTTATGGGGCACTATTCTCGGATACATTTTTTCATTTTCACCCATTTTTGATGGTTCTCCAAAAAATAACTCTGACTTTTTCAGAGTGTGGAGGAAGGTGAGGGGAGTTGACAGGGGACTTTACCCGCCTTATGGGGCACTATTCTCGGATACATTTTTTCATTTTCACCCATTTTTGATCGTTCCCCAAAAAATAACTCTGACTTTTTCAGAGTGTGGAGGAAGGTGAGGGGAGTTGACAGGGGACTTTACCCGCCTTATGGGGCACTATTCTCGGATACATTTTTTCATTTTCACCCATTTTTGATGGTTCTCCAAAAAGACAAGTTAGTCTTTTTTCTTCCCCCTTCCTCTTCTGATTTCTCACTGATCGAATGGCAAACGCGACCCGCCATCGCGACCCGCCATCGGAGGGCCTCCGCCGGCCCGGCCTCGTGCCGGTGCTCTGGCGGTCGGTTCCTCCGAACTGTGGGTTCGACTCTGATGGCCGGGAGGGACGAGGGAAACGTCGGGGGGGTCTGCTGGAGGCTCCTGCTGGAGTCTTGCGTTCACTGGGACCTGGCTCGAAAAACTCGAAACCCTGACTCCAGTGCGGTGTTGCGGCCATGCGCCTCCGGGTACCAGACTCCCCTGCCTCCTCCGTGTTGCGTGGGCTGCGTGGGGGTAACCCTGCGTGTCCGTTACCCTGCGTGTCTCTTACCTCCCAGGCCGACCGATATGAAGCGTTTCCAAGACGAACCGTCTGACTCAGGGGTCCCACCACAGGTTCCGTAGCGGGGTGGAAGTTCCACCTCCCCTCTTTGCCGCGGAATGCAAAACAAACACCTGTTTCTCTCATCCTCCACTGTGGCATAGCGGCCTTAGTCGGCTGCGGCATTCAGCAATTGGCCTTGCTCCGGGCACAGGACCCTACTTCATCAAACTACCTATTTGATCCTGCGTAACAACCACATATATGCTTGTCTGCAAAGACATTGATCGAATGGCAAGCGTGACCCGCCATCGGAAGGCCTCCGCCGGCCCGGCTTCGTGCCGGTGCTCTGGCGGTCGGTTCTTCCAAACTGCGGGTTTGACTCTGCTCCTGGGAGCACATATGCTTGTCTGCAAAGAGGGACATGCCTGGTCCCGCCCAGGTGTTCTTCTACAGCTAGTGTCCAGCCAGCTGCGGTATCATCAACTTTGACCCGCCATCGGAGGGCCTCCTCCCCGGGTCCAGCTTCCGGTGCTTGGCGGTCGGTTCCTCCAAACTGTGGGATTGACTCTGCTCCTGGGAGCACATATGCTTGTCTGCAAAGAGGGACATGCCTGGTCCCGCCCAGGTGTTCTTCTACGGCTAGTGTCCAGCCAGCTGCGGTATCATCAACTTTGACCCGCCATCGGAGGGCCTCCTCCCCGGGTCCAGCTTCCGGTGCTTGGCGGTCGGTTCCTCCAAACTGTGGGATTGACTCTGCTCCTGGGAGCACATATGCTTGTCTGCAAAGAGGGACATGCCTGGTCCCGCCCAGGTGTTCTTCTACGGCTAGTGTCCAGCCAGCTGCGGTATCATCAAATTTGACCCGCCATCGGAGGGCCTCCTCCCCGGGTCCAGCTTCCGGTGCTTGGCGGTCGGTTCCTCCAAACTGTGGGATTGACTCTGCTCCTGGGAGCACATATGCTTGTCTGCAAAGAGGGACATGCCTGGTCCCGCCCAGGTGTTCTTCTACGGCTAGTGTCCAGCCAGCTGCGGTATCATCAAATTTGACCCGCCATCGGAGGGGCCTCCTCCCCGGGTCCAGCTTCCGGTGCTTGGCGGTCGGTTCCTCCAAACTGTGGGATTGACTCTGCTCCTGGGAGCACATATGCTTGTCTGCAAAGAGGGACATGCCTGGTCCCGCCCAGGTGTTCTTCTACGGCTAGTGTCCAGCCAGCTGCGGTATCATCAAATTTGACCCGCCATCGGAGGGCCTCCTCCCCGGGTCCAGCTTCCGGTGCTTGGCGGTCGGTTCATCCAAACTACGGGTAATCCTGGAGCGGACATAAACAAAGAATGATATTTTACAGGACATGATGGATATGTGTTTTTTCCAGGCTTTTTGGAAATAAACCAAATGTGATTTTGCAGTGCATGATATAGCTCATTTTACCCATGTGATGTTGTGCAGTACATTACTGAGCTCATTTAACGATATTGGTCTACCAGGTGAAGTGGGATGCTGCCATTTCCCAACTGGTCTCCGGAGGAATATAAGGAGAGTTGACAGGGGACTCTGCCCAGTGCTCATGAACCAAATGAGGGGTGTGTTAGAGGGGAAAGGCTCTGGCTGTTTCTGCAGCCTCTGCATCTACCTTCTCTCCCCACCCCGATACCAGCGCGTGCCTGCTGTAAAAGGCAGGTGCACGGGCTCTCACTTCCACTAACTCTGAGCCTGGCTCCCGAGCAGCACGTTCTCCCCGGCAGTCCGCCAGCAGATGAAAAACACCCACCTCTCCGCCTCTTCCGAGGGACGAGGGAACCGCGCGGGGGGGTCTGCTGGAGGTTCCTGCCGGGTGCTCCGTACTGCGTTTCACCGGGACCTGGCTCGAAAAACTCGGAACTCTGACTCCAGTGCGGTGTGGCGGTCTCGCCCTGGCCGTCCACCGTGCGCCTCCGGGTACCTGACTCCCCTGCCTCCTCCGGGGGCAGGTGCGAGGGGTTCAATGCCTCCTCCCCCCGCTGCGGCGAAAGCCGGAGCGGGACGGAGCGCCCGGAGGTACTGTTACCCCCACGTTTTGTACCCAAAACTGTCTTGTGAGTTCGTGGCAGAACCATGAAACAAAAAACAATCAATGTATCGGACCCATCGCCAGTCGCGTTGGTGCAGAGGTGGGACCATTTTAACCAGGTGGTAACCCAAGTCCTCCCCTTGGTCCGTGTTCCCTGCATTGAAGCATCGGACCCATGGTTGCAATCAGCAGTTGGCTAACGCATATAAACGGAGAAACAGAAAACCATTTAAATAGAATTCATTGTGTGTGTTTTTGGAAGGATGTTGACCGAATGCCCGGTGTGCAGCCTCCGCTATCTGGCTTTGAATAAGCACCTTAAGCACAAACATGCAGTGCGGAACCTGGATGAAAGAGGCATCATTCTTAAAATGGCCAGTGGTAGAATAAATGTTCGGACCAAACCCTGTCCCATCACAGGGTGTTCGTATGCTGGGAGGAAACTACACCGTCATGTAACTCGTGACCACCCTGAGTTCTCCCGAGATGAGGCACATCAGGTCATGGCAAGGCTGAAGCATAGTGTGGCCCTGCAGTTGCTCCATGACCTCCGAGAGACTAATCCCATCATTGGAATGGCTACATCATTGGATATAGACAATGAGGAGGAATACCCGGTGCACCCTCCACCCTTCTCCCCACATACCGAGTGTGACGAAGAGGACTGCATGCAGGTGAGGCTGGACAATGTGGCATTGAGGGCTCAGAAGGATGCCCTCATTGATGAGGTGAAGACCCTGCGCTCCAGGCTAAAACAGGGTCTAAAACCCAGGAAGCAGAATGCCACTGCTGCTCTGCTTGAGGAAGACGAAGAATGTATACGATTTAAGGGCGTAGCAATCCCAAGTACCCCCGACATGAACTCAGTAGCCTCCGGCAGCAATACCCCTCTCAAGACCCCGGTGAAGACTGTCATGCGGTCCATAGAAGCCTCTGCGAGTGAGACCCCCCTCAAGTCTGTGATGCGGTCCCCAGAAGCCTCCGGAAGCAAGACCCCGGTGAAGACTGTCATGCGGTCCGACAAAGCCTCCGGAAGCAAGACCCCGGTGAAGACTGTCATGCGGTCCGACAAAGCCTCCGGAAGCAAGACCCCGGTGAAGACTGTCATGCGGTCCGACAAAGCCTCCGGTAGTGAGACCCCTCTCAAGTCTGTGATGCGGTCCCCAGAAGCCTCCGGAAGCAAGACCCCAGTGAAGACTGTCATGTGGTCCCCAGAAGCCTCCGGTAGTGAGACCCCAGTGAAGACTGTCATGCGGTCCATAGAAGCCTCTGCGAGTGAGATCCCTCTCAAGTCTGTGATGCGTTCCCCAGAAGCCTCCGGAAGCAAGACCCCAGTGAAGACTGTCATGTGGTCCCCAGAAGCCTCCTGTAGTGAGACCCCTGTATGCCAGAAGACCCGTGCGTCTGTCTCCAATAAGCTGAAAGCTAATCTGGCTAAGGACTGGCCCTCTTCCCAAAATCAATGGTGCACTGGGAAGGGACTGCGGAATACCATGCGTGAAATCACGTTGCCTAAAAGCATGGAGACGTACATTCAGACATACAGAGGTCATTGTGAGGGTCTTGCACCGACAGTAAAACGGAAAGAGAATTGTATGTCCAATGTCAGCCGGATAAAGAACTTCATAGTATTCATGGCCCATGGTTTTGACCGGCTGTCAGACTGGCTGTTTCTAAAAGACACAAAGAGGGTCCGTGGCTGGAGCAAGTATATTTCAGAGTCGGGCCGGACAGTCACAACATCGCTGTTGTTCCTGAAGACTGTGAACCATTTCCTGAGGTACTTGTCTGCATCAAAGCTCCGGGGGTGCAGGCTCACCCAGTCTGATATGACCAACATCATCAGAGAGGTGAAAGCCAACATTAACGATTTGAAAAAGTCTGTCACTCTCCACCAGTTTAAGGTGAAGAGGGACAAGCTGGATCGTCTGCCGAGCCAGGCGGAGCTTCTCGCCGCCATGGCGGCCGCTGAGAAGCGCATCCCTGATCTCCTTGACCTGATGGCTAGCAATCCGACCTCAATCACCCAGTACCTGCTATATGGCTATCTAACCCTCCATTGGAGCCTCCTGTATGGCCACCGTCCGGGTGTGTATGCAAACATGACCAACACGGAGGTCTTTGAGGCGGACAGAAGGGGCACTGCTGAGGGCTACATCATCCACGTGCAGGATCACAAGACTGCCAAGACATTTGGTGAAGCACAGCTGGTGCTTACAATAAAGGAGTTTAGCTGGGTCATGCGGTGGATGGGGATAAAAGAGGGCTTGTCGGGTCCTCAGAATGAATTCTTCCTTTTCACATCGGGGAAGCAGGCTTCCAAGAACCTGAACGCTCACTTGAAGAGGGCTTGGGCTGATGCTGGGCTAGAAACAGCCGTCACCTTCACCATCTTGCGCACTGCCCTGGCTGACAATATCAAGCATCACCAAGATCCAGAAAGCAGGTCGATTCTGGCTAGGTTTATGTGCCACGACGTAAGCACTGCAGACCGGTTCTACGCGAATACGCCTGGAATAAAGGAGGCATTGAAGATCCGCTCCATGTTCAGGGCGGCGGCAGCAGCTGCAGCAGCATCATCATCAGAAGGAGGTCTACCACCGTCAGCTACCTCCGAAGAGGATTCAGGGGCGGAGAGCAGCGATACCTCTTCTTCAGGACCGATTGGTACTCCTGATGAGGGGAAAGGGGCCGTGGACTCAACCTTTTTTCCCCGGTGCACTGTACAAGTTAGACGGCTAATATGGCCCCCAGGCCCCTGTTAATCATGTTGTTATTATGTTTATTTTGTATACTGTTTTTGTAAAAGTGGTGTGATAATTAAATAAAAAATAAAAAAAAAACATTAGTATAACCTTGAAGGTTCCCAGGGGCAAATACAGTGCCTGTCATTTTGCAGGATATAATTTAACATGGAACCACTCCCAGGGGCAAATACAGTGCCAGGTGTCAGACTATTTAAACAATGTTTACCCAGGATTCCGACACCTTCCCTGGCTTGTAAAATGCGGTGATGCGCCCTGGAGGTATCAGACTATTTTAAACAACTTTTCCCCGCCTTTCAAACACTTGTTCCTGGCTTATAGCCTGTCATTTTGCAGGATATAATTTAACATGGAACCTCTCCCAGGGGCAAATACAGTGCCAGGTGTCAGACTATTTAAACAATGTTTACCCAGGATTCCGACACCTTCCCTGGCTTGTAAAATGCGGTGATGCGCCCTGGAGGTATCAGACTATTTTAAACAACTTTTCCCCGCCTTTCAAACACTTGTTCCTGGCTTATAGCCTGTCATTTTGCAGGATATAATTTAACATGGAACCTCTCCCAGGGGCAAATACAGTGCCAGGTGTCAGACTATTTAAACAATGTTTACCCAGGATTCCGACACCTTCCCTGGCTTGTAAAATGCGGTGATGCGCCCTGGAGGTATCAGACTATTTTAAACAACTTTTCCCCGCCTTTCAAACACTTGTTCCTGGCTTATAGCCTGTCATTTTGCAGGATATAATTTAACATGGAACCTCTCCCAGGGGCAAATACAGTGCCAGGTGTCAGACTATTTAAACAATGTTTACCCAGGATTCCGACACCTTCCCTGGCTTGTAAAATGCGGTGATGCGCCCTGGAGGTATCAGACTATTTTAAACAACTTTTCCCCGCCTTTCAAACACTTGTTCCTGGCTTATAGCCTGTCATTTTGCAGGATATAATTTAACATGGAACCTCTCCCAGGGGCAAATACAGTGCCAGGTGTCAGACTATTTAAACAATGTTTACCCAGGATTCCGACAACTTCCCTGGCTTGTAAAATGCGGTGATGCGCCCTGGAGGTATCAGACTATTTTAAACAACTTTTCCCCGCCTTTCAAACACTTGTTCCTGGCTTATAGCCTGTCATTTTGCAGGATATAATTTAACATGGAACCTCTCCCAGGGGCAAATACAGTGCCAGGTGTCAGACTATTTAAACAATGTTTACCCAGGATTCTGACACCTTCCCTGGCTTGTAAAATGCGGTGATGCGCCCTGGAGGTATCAGACTATTTTAAACAACTTTTCCCCGCCTTTCAAACACTTGTTCCTGGCTTATAGCCTGTCATTTTGCAGGATATAATTTAACATGGAACCTCTCCCAGGGGCAAATACAGTGCCAGGTGTCAGACTATTTAAACAATGTTTACCCAGGATTCCGACACCTTCCCTGGCTTGTAAAATGCGGTGATGCGCCCTGGAGGTATCAGACTATTTTAAACAACTTTTCCCCGCCTTTCAAACACTTGTTCCTGGCTTATAGCCTGTCATTTTGCAGGATATAATTTAACATGGAACCTCTCCCAGGGGCAAATACAGTGCCAGGTGTCAGACTATTTAAACAATGTTTACCCAGGATTCCGACAACTTCCCTGGCTTGTAAAATGCGGTGATGCGCCCTGGAGGTATCAGACTATTTTAAACAACTTTTCCCCGCCTTTCAAACACTTGTTCCTGGCTTATAGCCTGTCATTTTGCAGGATATAATTTAACATGGAACCTCTCCCAGGGGCAAATACAGTGCCAGGTGTCAGACTATTTAAACAATGTTTACCCAGGATTCCGACACCTTCCCTGGCTTGTAAAATGCGGTGATGCGCCCTGGAGGTATCAGACTATTTTAAACAACTTTTCCCCGCCTTTCAAACACTTGTTCCTGGCTTATAGCCTGTCATTTTGCAGGATATAATTTAACATGGAACCTCTCCCAGGGGCAAATACAGTGCCAGGTGTCAGACTATTTAAACAATGTTTACCCAGGATTCCGACACCTTCCCTGGCTTGTAAAATGCGGTGATGCGCCCTGGAGGTATCAGATTATTTTAAACAACTTTTCCCCGCCTTTCAAACACTTGTTCCTGGCTTATAGCCTGTCATTTTGCAGGATATAATTTAACATGGAACCTCTCCTGGAAATGGACATACTCTGCGCATTTCCAGGAGAGGTTCCATGTTAAATTATATCCTGCAAAATGACAGGCAACAACTCTCTTCCAGACGTTTAAAAACACTTTTCCGACTATTTTAAACAACTTTTCCCCGCCTTTCAAACACTTGTTCCTGGCTTATAGCCTGTCATTTTGCAGGATATAATTTAACATGGAACCTTTCCTGGAAATGGACATACTCTGCGCATTTCCAGGAGAGGTTCCATGTTAAATTATATCCTGCAAAATGACAGGCAACAACTCTCTTCCAGACGTTTAAAAACACTTTTCCGACTATTTTAAACAACTTTTCCCCGCCTTTCAAACACTTGTTCCTGGCTTATAGCCTGTCATTTTGCAGGATATAATTTAACATGGAACCTCTCCTGGAAATGGACATACTCTGCGCATTTCCAGGAGAGGTTCCATGTTAAATTATATCCTGCAAAATGACAGGCAACAACTCTCTTCCAGACGTTTAAAAACACTTTTCCGACTATTTTAAACAACTTTTCCCCGCCTTTCAAACACTTGTTCCTGGCTTATAGCCTGTCATTTTGCAGGATATAATTTAACATGGAACCTCTCCTGGAAATGGACATATTCTGTGCATTTCCAGGAGAGGTTACATGTTAAATGATATCCTGCAAAATGACAGGCTACAACTCTCTTCCAGACGTTTAAAAACACTTTCTCCGACCATTTAAACATTATTTATGGCTTGTAAAGTGCGGTGATGAGCCCTGACAGTATCAGACTATTTAAAGGGTTACCAGGAGCATGAGAATATCCTCCACAGAAGGGGTGGTGGTGCCGTGAATAAGGCCGAATATGGATACCGATGTGCCGACGGTAAAGCACCGCAAAATCCACCCCCTTTAGGTTAACCAGGGGCATGGAGTTCTGTAGGGTGTGAACATCTGGGTTTAGTCCGTGGGGGAGTGCTTAAGTCCGGGAGTCCGGGGACTCACGGTGTGCAAGGTTATGGAGGTGCCCATGTCAGGGACACATGCTGGAGGTCTGTGGTCCGTCCTTTGGGGGTCTTGGAGGGGCCACAGAGAGGAGATTTCCCCGGTCTCTGTCCTGGATGAGTGAAATAAACAGAGTCTCCATGTCAGGGACACATGCTGGAGGTCTCTCTCCCGAGAGTGGACGTCCATTGCCTGTAAATTGGTCTAACATTAGGTCTGTCACTTTGGCTAACCGCACCACTGTCTGTCGTCTCCCGCAAGTGGACATCCATTGTCACTTTGGCTAACCGCACCACTGTCTGTCGTCTCCCGCAAGTGGACATCCATTGCCCCTAAATCGGGTCAGGGTTGACGGTTCGGGACGTCTGACACTGCGCAACCGGCGGTTCCTCCGTGCCTACACGCCGGCCACACCCTGCGCCCGCGAGCAGTCGGCTGCGCCGTCGCCGCCGCCCGCTGCCCTGGGTCATCAGCCCCCACCTATCCACCCGGGCTGGGCGACGCCCCAGGGGATTGCTCAGCGGCCGGCTGTCGGGCCCCGCGACTCGGCTATTGGCGCTTCCCCACCGACGCCTGCTGATGGGGCGTCCTCTGACCTCGCTGTTCCTACGGGTGCCTTCCTGGGTGCACCGCTCCCGGTGCCGCAGTCGCCGCCGACGCTGCCCCAGCCGACTCGGCCGGGCCGCTTGAGGAGGCCGCCTGCACGTTACGAGCCCGAGTCTGGCAGCTGGATACGGGATGTAGACCGTTAACCTATTCCGGCCCATAGCTTTCCGGTCTGGGGGGGATGAAGAGTTTATCGCCGGCCACTAGAGGGCAGTGTCACTGCTGTCGCTGCCTGGTTATGCCGTGCTCTGACCCGGAAGTGCCGAGCGGCCATTTTAGTTCAAACATTGTTCATGCACTCCGCCTCGAGTTGAGACGTTCGTCCACTCATTCATGTAAGACTGTTTCCACTATTATATTATACCATATATTATACTATATATATATTATACTATTATACTACTATACTCTGTTTCGTGGTATATATTTGTGTTGATTGAATTGCATGGATGTAATACTTTGTCAGCTTATCTTGCTGCATTATTCTGTTTTAGGGTGTCGTCATCCTTTTCAATAAATCACCGAAACTGACATTGAGGAGTGTGTTTCTTCACATGCCTACTTGTGTAGCTTAGACACTCTGAATTCACTAAATGTACAACTTTTTCTCCATCAAAATGAACAAATGAGACATGAAATAACATCTACAGATCAAGACGAAGCGAATGGAAGTGGGCACAGCCTCGTAGCTGTGAACAGCTGTGATCGCAGGAAAATTCTGTTTCAAAGATTTCTCAGTAGCTTATATCTCCGGGACATTTCCCTGACTTTACCACCGTCACAATGGACAAACGAGACATGAAATAACATCAACAGATCAAGACGAAGCGAATGGAAGTACCCCCGGAGTCATAGCATGTGTAAATCGAGACGAAAGATCTCTCTCTCCCCCGCCTGCTTGCGAGGGGGAGGGGCAGTTTACACACACACGCAGCTGCTGCATGCAGCAACGCACACACAGGGAGGAGATGGCAGAGAGAACGCACTCCCCTGAAAACTCCCCTTGAATTCCTCCAGACTCAGAAAATGTAAAAGTTCACTTTTTGGAGATCAATAGAAAAAGGGTGAAAATGATTTTTTTTTTGCCACAGCATGGATTCGAACACGCGACCATCCGCATCATGGGGAGAGCTTTAACGCAGTGAGCCACTGGACCTGAGTACTCAAACATGCCTACTTGTGCAGCTTAGAAACTCTGAATTCACTAAATGTACAACTTTTTTTCCATCAAATTGAACAAATGAGACATGAAATAACATCTACAGATCAAGACGAAGCGAATGGAAGCGGTCCCAGCCTCGTAGCTGTGAACAGCTGTGATCGCAGGAAAATGCTGTTTCAAAGATTTCTCAGTATATCTCCGGGACATTTCCCTGGCTTTACCACCGTCACAATGGACAAACGAGACATGAAATAACATCAACAGATCAAGACGAAGCGAATGGAAGTACCCCCGGAGTCATAGCATGTGTAAATCGAGACGAAAGATCTCTCTCTCCCCCGCCTGCTTGCGAGGGGGAGGGGCAGTTTACACACACACGCAGCTGCTGCATGCAGCAACGCACACACAGGGAGGAGATGGCAGAGAGAACGCACTCCCCTGAAAACTCCCCTTGAATTCCTCCAGACTCAGAAAATGTAAAAGTTCACTTTTTGGAGATCCATAGAAAAATGGTGAAAATGAAAAAAAGTATGCCACAGCATGGATTTGAACACGCGACCAACCGCATCCAGGGGCGAGCGTTAACGCAGTGAGCCACTGGACCTGAGTACTCAAACATGCCTACTTGTGCAGCTTAGACACTCTGAATTCACTAAATGTACAACTTTTTCTCCATCAAAATGAACAAATTATACATGAAATAACATCTACAGATCAAGACGAAGCGAATGGAAGCGGTCCCAGCCTCGTAGCTGTGAACAGCTGTGATCGCAGGAAAATGCTGTTTCAAAGATTTCTCAGTATATCTCCGGGACATTTCCCTGGCTTTACCACCGTCACAATGGACAAACGAGACATGAAATAACATCAACAGATCAAGACGAAGCGAATGGAAGTACCCCCGGAGTCATAGCATGTGTAAATCGAGACAAAAGATCTCTCTCTCCCCCGCCTGCTTGCGAGGGGGAGGGGCAGTTTACACACACACGCAGCTGCTGCATGCAGCAACGCACACACAGGGAGGAGATAGCAGAGAGAACGCACTCCCCTGAAAACTCCCCTTGAATTCATCCAGACTCAGAAAATGTAAAAGTTCACTGTTTGGAGATCCATAGAAAAAGGGTGAAAATGATTTTTTTTTGCCACAGCATGGATTCAAACACGCGACCAACCGCATCCAGGGGCGAGCGTTAACGCAGTGAGCCACTGGACCTGAGTACTCAAACATGCCTTCTTGTGCAGCTTAGACACTCTGAATTCACTAAATGTACAACTTTTTCTCCATCAAAATGAACAAATGAGACATGAAATAACATCTACAGATCAAGACGAAGCGAATGGAAGCGGTCCCAGCATCGTAGCTGTGAACAGCTGTGATCGCAGGAAAATGCTGTTATAAAGATTTTTCAGTATATCTCCGGGATATTTCCCTGGCTTTACCACCGTCCAAATGGACAAACGAGACATGAAATAACATCAACAGATCAAGACGAAGTGAATGGAAGTACCCCCGGAGTCATAGCATGTGTAAATCGAGACGAAAGATCTCTCTCTCCCCCGCCTGCTTGCGAGGGGGAGGGGCAGTTTACACACACACGCAGCTGCTGCATGCAGCAACGCACACACAGGGAGGAGATGGCAGAGAGAACGCACTCCCCTGAAAACTCCCCTTGAATTCATCCAGACTCAGAAAATGTAAAAGTTCACTTTTTGGAGATCAATAGAAAAAGGGTGAAAATGATTTTTTTTTTGCCACAGCATGGATTCGAACACGCGACTATCCGCATCAAGGGGAGAGCTTTAACGCAGTGAGCCACTGGACCTGAGTACTCAAACATGCCTGCTTGTGCATCTTAGACACTCTGAATTCACTAAATGTATAATTTTTTCTCCATCAAAATGAACAAATGAGACATGAAATAACATCTACAGATCAAGACGAAGCGAATGGAAGCGGTCCCAGCCTCGTAGCTGTGAACAGCTGTGATCGCAGGAAAATGCTGTTCCAAAGATTTCTCAGTATATCTCCGGGACTTTTCCCTGGCTTTACCACCGTCACAATGGACAAACGAGACATGAAATAACATCAACAGATCAAGACGAAGCGAATGGAAGTACCCCCGGAGTCATAGCATGTGTAAATCGAGACGACAGATCTCTCTCTCCCCCGCCTGCTTGCGAGGGGGAGGGGCAGTTTACACACACACGCAGCTGCTGCATGCAGCAACGCACACACAGGGAGGAGATGGCAGAGAGAACGCACTCCCCTGAAAACTCCCCTTGAATTCCTCAAGACTCAGAAAATGTAAAAGTTCACTTTTTGGAGATCCATAGAAAAAGGGAGAACATGAATTTTGTTTTGCTACAGCATGGATTCGGACACACGACCAACCGCATCCAGGGGCGAGCGTTAACGCAGTGAGCCACTGGACCTGAGTACACACAGGGAGGAGATGGCAGAGAGAACGCACTCCCCTGAAAACTCCCCTTGAATTCCTCCAGACTCAGAAAATGTAAAAGTTCACTTTTTGGAGATCCATAGAAAAAGGGTGAAAATGAAAAAAAGTATGCCACAGCATGGATTCGAACACGCGACCAACCGCATCCAGGGGCGAGCGTTAACGCAGTGAGCCACTGGACCTGAGTACTCAAACATGCCTGCTTGTGCATCTTAGACACTCTGAATTCACTAAATGTACAACTTTTTCTCAATCAAAATGAACAAATGAGACATGAAATAACATCTACAGATCAAGACGAAGCGGTCCCAGCCTCGTAGCTGTGAACAGCTGTGATTGCAGGAAAATGCTGTTACAAAGATTTCTCAGTATATCTCCGGGACTTTTCCATGGCTTTACCACCGTCACAATGGACAAACGAGACATGAAATAACATCAACAGATCAAGACGAAGCGAATGGAAGTACCCCCGGAGTCATAGCATGTGTAAATCGAGACGAAAGATCTCTCTCTCCCCCGCCTGCTTGCGAGGGGGAGGGGCAGTTTACACACACACGCAGCTGCTGCATGCAGCAACGCACACACAGGGAGGAGATGGCAGAGAGAACGCACTCCCCTGAAAACTCCCCTTGAATTCCTCCAGACTCAGAAAATGTAAAAGTTCACTTTTTGGAGATCCATAGAAAAAGGGTGAACATGAATTTTGTTTTGCCACAGCATGGATTCGAACACGCGACCAACCGCATCCAGGGGCGAGCGTTAACGCAGTGAGCCACTGGACCTGAGTACTCAAACATGCCTGCTTGTGCAGCTTAGACACTCTGAATTCACTAAATGTACAACTTTTTCTCCATCAAAATGAACAAATGAGACATGAAATAACATCTACAGATCAAGACAAAGCGAATGGAAGCGGTCCCAGCCTCGTAGCTGTGAACAGCTGTGATCGCAGGAAAATGCTGTTCCAAAGATTTCTCAGTTTATCTCCGGGACTTTTCCCTGGCTTTACCACCGTCACAATGGACAAACGAGACATGAAATAACATCAACAGATCAAGACGAAGCGAATGGAAGTACCCCCGGAGTCATAGCATGTGTAAATCGAGACGACAGATCTCTCTCTCCCCCGCCTGCTTGCGAGGGGGAGGGGCAGTTTACACACACACGCAGCTGCTGCATGCAGCAACGCACACACAGGGAGGAGATGGCAGAGAGAACGCACTCCCCTGAAAACTCCCCTTGAATTCCTCCAGACTCAGAAAATGTAAAAGTTCACTTTTTGGAGATCCATAGAAAAAGGGTGAACATGAATTTTGTTTTGCCACAGCATGGATTCGAACACGCGACCAACCGCATCCAGGGGCGAGCGTTAACGCAGTGAGCCACTGGACCTGAGTACTCAAACATGCCTGCTTGTGCAGCTTAGACACTCTGAATTCACTAAATGTACAACTTTTTCTCCATCAAAATGAACAAATGAGACATTAAATAACATCTACAGATCAAGACGAAGCGAATGGAAGCGGTCCCAGCCTCGTAGCTGTGAACAGCTGTGATCGCAGGAAAATGCTGTTATAAAGATTTCTCAGTATATCTCCGGGATATTTCCCTGGCTTTACCACCGTCCAAATGGACAAACGAGACATGAAATAACATCAACAGATCAAGACGAAGCGAATGGAAGTACCCCCGGAGTCATAGCATGTGTAAATCGAGACGACAGATATCTCTCTCCCCCGCCTGCTTGCGAGGGGGAGGGGCAGTTTACACACACACGCAGCTGCTGCATGCAGCAATGCACACACAGGGAGGAGATGGCAGAGAGAACGCACTCCCCTGAAAACTCCCCTTGAATTCCTCCAGACTCAGAAAATGTAAAAGTTCACTTTTTGGAGATCCATAGAAAAAGGGTGAAAATGAAAAAAAGTATGCCACAGCATGGATTCGAACACGCGACCAACCGCATCCAGGGGCGAGCGTTAACGCAGTGAGCCACTGGACCTGAGTACTCAAACATGCCTGCTTGTGCATCTTAGACACTCTGAATTCACTAAATGTACAACTTTTTCTCAATCAAAATGAACAAATGAGACATGAAATAACATCTACAGATCAAGACGAAGCGAATAGAAGCAGTCCCAGCCTCGTAGCTGTGAACAGCTGTGATTGCAGGAAAATGCTGTTACAAAGATTTCTCAGTATATCTCCGGGACTTTTCCCTGGCTTTACCACCGTCACAATGGACAAACGAGACATGAAATAACATCAACAGATCAAGACGAAGCGAATGGAAGTACCCTCGGAGTCATAGCATGTGTAAATCGAGACGAAAGATCTCTCTCTCCCCCGCCTGCTTGCGAGGGGGAGGGGCAGTTTACACACACACGCAGCTGTTGCATGCAGCAACGCACACACAGGGAGGAGATGGCAGAGAGAACGCACTCCCCTGAAAACTCCCCTTGAATTCCTCCAGACTCAGAAAATGTAAAAGTTCACTTTTTGGAGATCCATAGAAAAAGGGTGAAAATGAAAAAAAGTATGCCACAGCATGGATTCGAACACGCGACCAACCGCATCCAGGGGCGAGCGTTAACGCAGTGAGCCACTGGACCTGAGTACTCAAACATGCCTGCTTGTGCAGCTTAGACACTCTGAATTCACTAAATGTACAACTTTTTCTCCATCAAAATGAACAAATGAGACATGAAATAACATCTACAGATCAAGACGAAGCGAATAGAAGCGGTCCCAGCCTCGTAGCTGTGAACAGCTGTGATCGCAGGAAAATGCTGTTACAAAGATTTATCAGTATATCTCCGGGACATTTCCCTGGCTTTACCACCGTCACAATGGACAAACCAGACATGAAATAACATCAACAGATCAAGACGAAGCGAATGGAAGTACCCCCGGAGTCATAGCATGTGTAAATCGAGACGAAAGATCTCTCTCTCCCCCGCCTGCTTGCGAGGGGGAGGGGCAGTTTACACACACACGCAGCTGCTGCATGCAGCAACGCACACACAGGGAGGAGATGGCAGAGAGAACGCACTCCCCTGAAAACTCCCCTTGAATTCCTCCAGACTCAGAAAATGTAAAAGTTCACTTTTTGGAGATCCATAGAAAAAGGGTGAAAATGAAAAAAAGTATGCCACAGCATGGATTCGAACACGCGACCAACCGCATCCAGGGGCGAGCGTTAACGCAGTGAGCCACTGGACCTGAGTACTCAAACATGCCTGCTTGTGCATCTTAGACACTCTGAATTCACTAAATGTACAACTTTTTCTCAATCAAAATGAACAAATGAGACATGAAATAACATCTACAGATCAAGACGAAGCGAATAGAAGCAGTCCCAGCCTCGTAGCTGTGAACAGCTGTGATTGCAGGAAAATGCTGTTACAAAGATTTCTCAGTATATCTCCGGGACTTTTCCCTGGCTTTACCACCGTCACAATGGACAAACGAGACATGAAATAACATCAACAGATCAAGACGAAGCGATTGGAAGTATCCTCGGAGTCATAGCATGTGTAAATCGAGACGAAAGATCTCTCTCTCCCCCGCCTGCTTGCGAGGGGGAGGGGCAGTTTACACACACACGCAGCTGTTGCATGCAGCAACGCACACACAGGGAGGAGATGGCAGAGAGAACGCACTCCCCTGAAAACTCCCCTTGAATTCCTCCAGACTCAGCAAATGTAAAAGTTCACTTTTTGGAGATCCATAGAAAAAGGGTGAAAATGAAAAAAAGTATGCCACAGCATGGATTCGAACACGCGACCAACCGCATCCAGGGGCGAGCGTTAACGCAGTGAGCCACTGGACCTGAGTACTCAAACATGCCTGCTTGTACAGCTTAGACACTCTGAATTCACTAAATGTACAACTTTTTCTCCATCAAAATGAACAAATGAGACATGAAATAACATCTACAGATCAAGACGAAGCGAATAGAAGCAGTCCCAGCCTCGTAGCTGTGAACAGCTGTGATCGCAGGAAAATGCTGTTACAAAGGATTTCTCAGTATATCTCCGGGACATTTCCCTGGCTTTACCACCGTCACAATGGACAAACGAGACATGAAATAACATCAACAGATCAAGACGAAGCGAATGGAAGTACCCCCGGAGTCATAGCATGTGTAAATCGAGACGAAAGATCTCTCTCTCCCCCGCCTGCTTGCGAGGGGGAGGGGCAGTTTACACACACACGCAGCTGCTGCATGCAGCAACGCACACACAGGGAGGAGATGGCAGAGAGAACGCACTCCCCTGAAAACTCCCCTTGAATTCCTCCAGACTCAGAAAATGTAAAAGTTCACTTTTTGGAGATCCATAGAAAAAGGGTGAAAATGAAAAAAAGTATGCCACAGCATGGATTCGAACACGCGACCAACCGCATCCAGGGTCGAGCGTTAACGCAGTGAGCCACTGGACCTGAGTACTCAAACATGCCTGCTTGTGCAGCTTAGACACTCTGAATTCACTAAATGTACAACTTTTTCTCAATCAAAATGAACAAATGAGACATGAAATAACATCTACAGATCAAGACGAAGCGAATAGAAGCAGTCCCAGCCTCGTAGCTGTGAACAGCTGTGATTGCAGGAAAATGCTGTTACAAAGATTTCTCAGTATATCTCCGGGACTTTTCCCTGGCTTTACCACCGTCACAATGGACAAACGAGACATGAAATAACATCAACAGATCAAGACGAAGCGATTGGAAGTATCCTCGGAGTCATAGCATGTGTAAATCGAGACGAAAGATCTCTCTCTCCCCCGCCTGCTTGCGAGGGGGAGGGGCAGTTTACACACACACGCAGCTGTTGCATGCAGCAACGCACACACAGGGAGGAGATGGCAGAGAGAACGCACTCCCCTGAAAACTCCCCTTGAATTCCTCCAGACTCAGCAAATGTAAAAGTTCACTTTTTGGAGATCCATAGAAAAAGGGTGAAAATGAAAAAAAGTATGCCACAGCATGGATTCGAACACGCGACCAACCGCATCCAGGGGCGAGCGTTAACGCAGTGAGCCACTGGACCTGAGTACTCAAACATGCCTGCTTGTACAGCTTAGACACTCTGAATTCACTAAATGTACAACTTTTTCTCCATCAAAATGAACAAATGAGACATGAAATAACATCTACAGATCAAGACGAAGCGGTCCCAGCCTCGTAGCTGTGAACAGCTGTGATTGCAGGAAAATGCTTTTACAAAGATTTCTCAGTATATCTCCGGGACTTTTCCCTGGCTTTACCACCGTCACAATGGACAAACGAGACATGAAATAACATCAACAGATCAAGACGAAGCGAATGGAAGTACCCCCGGAGTCATAGCATGTTTAAATCGAGACGAAAGATCTCTCTCTCTCCCCCGCCTGCTTGCGAGGGGGAGGGGCAGTTTACACACACACGCAGCTGCTGCATGCAGCAACGCACACACAGGGAGGAGATGGCAGAGAGAACGCACTCCCCTGAAAACTCCCCTTGAATTCCTCCAGACTCAGAAAATGTAAAAGTTCACTTTTTGGAGATCCATAGAAAAAGGGTGAACATGAATTTTGTTTTGCCACAGCATGGATTCGAACACGCGACCAACCGCATCCAGGGGCGAGCGTTAACGCAGTGAGCCACTGGACCTGAGTACTCAAACATGCCTGCTTGTGCAGCTTAGACACTCTGAATTCACTAAATGTACAACTTTTTCTCCATCAAAATGAACAAATGAGACATGAAATAACATCTACAGATCAAGACAAAGCGAATGGAAGCGGTCCCAGCCTCGTAGCTGTGAACAGCTGTGATCGCAGGAAAATGCTGTTCCAAAGATTTCTCAGTATATCTCCGGGACTTTTCCCTGGCTTTACCACCGTCACAATGGACAAACGAGACATGAAATAACATCAACAGATCAAGACGAAGCGAATGGAAGTACCCCCGGAGTCATAGCATGTGTAAATCGAGACGACAGATCTCTCTCTCCCCCGCCTGCTTGCGAGGGGGAGGGGCAGTTTACACACACACGCAGCTGCTGCATGCAGCAACGCACACACAGGGAGGAGATGGCAGAGAGAACGCACTCCCCTGAAAACTCCCCTTGAATTCCTCCAGACTCAGAAAATGTAAAAGTTCACTTTTTGGAGATCCATAGAAAAAGGGTGAAAATGAAAAAAAGTATGCCACAGCATGGATTCGAACACGCGACCAACCGCATCCAGGGGCGAGCGTTAACGCAGTGAGCCACTGGACCTGAGTACTCAAACATGCCTGCTTGTGCATCTTAGACACTCTGAATTCACTAAATGTACAACTTTTTCTCAATCAAAATGAACAAATGAGACATGAAATAACATCTACAGATCAAGACGAAGCGGTCCCAGCCTCGTAGCTGTGAACAGCTGTGATTGCAGGAAAATGCTGTTACAAAGATTTCTCAGTATATCTCCGGGACTTTTCCCTGACTTTACCACCGTCACAATGGACAAACGAGACATGAAATAACATCAACAGATCAAGACGAAGCGAATGGAAGTACCCTCGGAGTCATAGCATGTGTAAATCGAGACGAAAGATCTCTCTCTCCCCCGCCTGCTTGCGAGGGGGAGGGGCAGTTTACACACACACGCAGCTGTTGCATGCAGCAACGCACACACAGGGAGGAGATGGCAGAGAGAACGCACTCCCCTGAAAACTCCCCTTGAATTCCTCCAGACTCAGCAAATGTAAAAGTTCACTTTTTGGAGATCCATAGAAAAAGGGTGAAAATGAAAAAAAGTATGCCACAGCATGGATTCGAACACGCGACCAACCGCATCCAGGGGCGAGCGTTAACGCAGTGAGCCACTGGACCTGAGTACTCAACATGCCTGCTTGTGCAGCTTAGACACTCTGAATTCACTAAATGTACAACTTTTTCTCCATCAAAATGAACAAATGAGACATGAAATAACATCTACAGATCAAGACGAAGCGAATAGAAGCGGTCACAGCCTCGTAGCTGTGAACAGCTGTGATCGCAGGAAAATGCTGTTACAAAGATTTCTCAGTATATCTCCGGGACATTTCCCTGGCTTTACCACCGTCACAATGGACAAACGACACATGAAATAACATCAACAGATCAAGACGAAGCGAATGGAAGTACCCCCGGAGTCATAGCATGTGTAAATCGAGACGAAAGATCTCTCTCTCCCCCGCCTGCTTGCGAGGGGGAGGGGCAGTTTACACACACACGCAGCTGCTGCATGCAGCAACGCACACACAGGGAGGAGATGGCAGAGAGAACGCACTCCCCTGAAAACTCCCCTTGAATTCCTCCAGACTCAGAAAATGTAAAAGTTCACTTTTTGGAGATCCATAGAAAAAGGGTGAAAATGAAAAAAAGTATGCCACAGCATGGATTCGAACACGCGACCAACCGCATCCAGGGGCGAGCGTTAACGCAGTGAGCCACTGGACCTGAGTACTCAAACATGCCTGCTTGTACAGCTTAGACACTCTGAATTCACTAAATGTACAACTTTTTCTCCATCAAAATGAACAAATGAGACATGAAATAACATCTACAGATCAAGACGAAGCGAATAGAAGCAGTCCCAGCCTCGTAGCTGTGAACAGCTGTGATCGCAGGAAAATGCTGTTACAAAGATTTATCAGTATATCTCCGGGACATTTCCCTGGCTTTACCACCGTCACAATGGACAAACGAGACATGAAATAACATCAACAGATCAAGACGAAGCGAATGGAAGTACCCCCGGAGTCATAGCATGTGTAAATCGAGACGAAAGATCTCTCTCTCCCCCGCCTGCTTGCGAGGGGGAGGGGCAGTTTACACACACACGCAGCTGCTGCATGCAGCAACGCACACACAGGAGGAGATGGCAGAGAGAATGCACTCCCCTGAAAACTCCCCTTGAATTCCTCCAGACTCAGAAAATGTAAAAGTTCACTTTTTGGAGATCCATAGAAAAAGGGTGAAAATGAAAAAAAGTATGCCACAGCATGGATTTGAACACGCGACCAACCGCATCCAGGGGCGAGCGTTAACGCAGTGAGCCACTGGACCTGAGTACTCAAACATGCCTGCTTGTGCATCTTAGACACTCTGAATTCACTAAATGTACAACTTTTTCTCAATCAAAATGAACAAATCAGACATGAAATAACATCTACAGATCAAGACGAAGCGAATAGAAGCAGTCCCAGCCTCGTAGCTGTGAACAGCTGTGATTGCAGGAAAATGCTGTTACAAAGATTTCTCAGTATATCTCCGGGACTTTTCCCTGGCTTTACCACCGTCACAATGGACAAACGAGACATGAAATAACATCAACAGATCAAGACGAAGCGAATGGAAGTACCCCCGGAGTCATAGCATGTTTAAATCGAGACGAAAGATCTCTCTCTCCCCCGCCTGCTTGCGAGGGGGAGGGGCAGTTTACACACACACGCACTTGCTGCATGCAGCAACGCACACACAGGGAGGAGATGGCAGAGAGAACGCACTCCCCTGAAAACTCCCCTTGAATTCCTCCAGACTCAGAAAATGTAAAAGTTCACTTTTTGGAGATCCATAGAAAAAGGGTGAACATGAATTTTGTTTTGCCACAGCATGGATTCGAACACGCGACCAACCGCATCCAGGGGCGAGCGTTAACGCAGTGAGCCACTGGACCTGAGTACTCAAACATGCCTGCTTGTGCAGCTTAGACACTCTGAATTCACTAAATGTACAACTTTTTCTCCATCAAAATGAACAAATGAGACATGAAATAACATCTACAGATCAAGACAAAGCGAATGGAAGCGGTCCCAGCCTCGTAGCTGTGAACAGCTGTGATCGCAGGAAAATGCTGTTCCAAAGATTTCTCAGTATATCTCCGGGACTTTTCCCTGGCTTTACCACCGTCACAATGGACAAACGAGACATGAAATAACATCAACAGATCAAGACGAAGCGAATGGAAGTACCCCCGGAGTCATAGCATGTGTAAATCGAGACGACAGATCTCTCTCTCCCCCGCCTGCTTGCGAGGGGGAGGGGCAGTTTACACACACACGCAGCTGCTGCATGCAGCAACGCACACACAGGGAGGAGATGGCAGAGAGAACGCACTCCCCTGAAAACTCCCCTTGAATTCCTCCAGACTCAGAAAATGTAAAAGTTCACTTTTTGGAGATCCATAGAAAAAGGGTGAAAATGAAAAAAAGTATGCCACAGCATGGATTCGAACACGCGACCAACCGCATCCAGGGGCGAGCGTTAACGCAGTGAGCCACTGGACCTGAGTACTCAAACATGCCTGCTTGTGCATCTTAGACACTCTGAATTCACTAAATGTACAACTTTTTCTCAATCAAAATGAACAAATGAGACATGAAATAACATCTACAGATCAAGACGAAGCGGTCCCAGCCTCGTAGCTGTGAACAGCTGTGATTGCAGGAAAATGCTGTTACAAAGATTTCTCAGTATATCTCCGGGACTTTTCCATGGCTTTACCACCGTCACAATGGACAAACGAGACATGAAATAACATCAACAGATCAAGACGAAGCGAATGGAAGTACCCCCGGAGTCATAGCATGTGTAAATCGAGACGAAAGATCTCTCTCTCCCCCGCCTGCTTGCGAGGGGGAGGGGCAGTTTACACACACACGCAGCTGCTGCATGCAGCAACGCACACACAGGGAGGAGATGGCAGAGAGAACGCACTCCCCTGAAAACTCCCCTTGAATTCCTCCAGACTCAGAAAATGTAAAAGTTCACTTTTTGGAGATCCATAGAAAAAGGGTGAACATGAATTTTGTTTTGCCACAGCATGGATTCGAACACGCGACCAACCGCATCCAGGGGCGAGCGTTAACGCAGTGAGCCACTGGACCTGAGTACTCAAACATGCCTGCTTGTGCAGCTTAGACACTCTGAATTCACTAAATGTACAACTTTTTCTCCATCAAAATGAACAAATGAGACATGAAATAACATCTACAGATCAAGACAAAGCGAATGGAAGCGGTCCCAGCCTCGTAGCTGTGAACAGCTGTGATCGCAGGAAAATGCTGTTCCAAAGATTTCTCAGTTTATCTCCGGGACTTTTCCCTGGCTTTACCACCGTCACAATGGACAAACGAGACATGAAATAACATCAACAGATCAAGACGAAGCGAATGGAAGTACCCCCGGAGTCATAGCATGTGTAAATCGAGACGACAGATCTCTCTCTCCCCCGCCTGCTTGCGAGGGGGAGGGGCAGTTTACACACACACGCAGCTGCTGCATGCAGCAACGCACACACAGGGAGGAGATGGCAGAGAGAACGCACTCCCCTGAAAACTCCCCTTGAATTCCTCCAGACTCAGAAAATGTAAAAGTTCACTTTTTGGAGATCCATAGAAAAAGGGTGAACATGAATTTTGTTTTGCCACAGCATGGATTCGAACACGCGACCAACCGCATCCAGGGGCGAGCGTTAACGCAGTGAGCCACTGGACCTGAGTACTCAAACATGCCTGCTTGTGCAGCTTAGACACTCTGAATTCACTAAATGTACAACTTTTTCTCCATCAAAATGAACAAATGAGACATGAAATAACATCTACAGATCAAGACAAAGCGAATGGAAGCGGTCCCAGCCTCGTAGCTGTGAACAGCTGTGATCGCAGGAAAATGCTGTTCCAAAGATTTCTCAGTATATCTCCGGGACTTTTCCCTGGCTTTACCACCGTCACAATGGACAAACGAGACATGAAATAACATCAACAGATCAAGACGAAGCGAATGGAAGTACCCCCGGAGTCATAGCATGTGTAAATCGAGACGAAAGATCTCTCTCTCCCCCGCCTGCTTGCGAGGGGGAGGGGCAGTTTACACACACACGCAGCTGCTGCATGCAGCAAAGCACACACAGGGAGGAGATGGCAGAGAGAACGCACTCCCCTGAAAACTCCCCTTGAATTCCTCCAGACTCAGAAAATGTAAAAGTTAACTTTTTGGAGATCCATAGAAAAAGGGTGAAAATGAAAAAAAGTATGCCACAGCATGGATTCGAACACGCGACCAACCGCATCCAGGGGCGAGCGTTAACGCAGTGAGCCACTGGACCTGAGTACTCAAACATGCCTGCTTGTGCAGCTTAGACACTCTGAATTCACTAAATGTACAACTTTTTCTCCATCAAAATGAACAAATGAGACATTAAATAACATCTACAGATCAAGACGAAGCGAATGGAAGCGGTCCCAGCCTCGTAGCTGTGAACAGCTGTGATCGCAGGAAAATGCTGTTATAAAGATTTCTCAGTATATCTCCGGGATATTTCCCTGGCTTTACCACCGTCCAAATGGACAAACGAGACATGAAATAACATCAACAGATCAAGACGAAGCGAATGGAAGTACCCCCGGAGTCATAGCATGTGTAAATCGAGACGACAGATATCTCTCTCCCCCGCCTGCTTGCGAGGGGGAGGGGCAGTTTACACACACACGCAGCTGCTGCATGCAGCAATGCACACACAGGGAGGAGATGGCAGAGAGAACGCACTCCCCTGAAAACTCCCCTTGAATTCCTCCAGACTCAGAAAATGTAAAAGTTCACTTTTTGGAGATCCATAGAAAAAGGGTGAAAATGAAAAAAAGTATGCCACAGCATGGATTCGAACACGCGACCAACCGCATCCAGGGGCGAGCGTTAACGCAGTGAGCCACTGGACCTGAGTACTCAAACATGCCTGCTTGTGCATCTTAGACACTCTGAATTCACTAAATGTACAACTTTTTCTCAATCAAAATGAACAAATGAGACATGAAATAACATCTACAGATCAAGACGAAGCGAATAGAAGCAGTCCCAGCCTCGTAGCTGTGAACAGCTGTGATTGCAGGAAAATGCTGTTACAAAGATTTCTCAGTATATCTCCGGGACTTTTCCCTGGCTTTACCACCGTCACAATGGACAAACGAGACATGAAATAACATCAACAGATCAAGACGAAGCGAATGGAAGTACCCTCGGAGTCATAGCATGTGTAAATCGAGACGAAAGATCTCTCTCTCCCCCGCCTGCTTGCGAGGGGGAGGGGCAGTTTACACACACACGCAGCTGTTGCATGCAGCAACGCACACACAGGGAGGAGATGGCAGAGAGAACGCACTCCCCTGAAAACTCCCCTTGAATTCCTCCAGACTCAGAAAATGTAAAAGTTCACTTTTTGGAGATCCATAGAAAAAGGGTGAAAATGAAAAAAAGTATGCCACAGCATGGATTCGAACACGCGACCAACCGCATCCAGGGGCGAGCGTTAACGCAGTGAGCCACTGGACCTGAGTACTCAAACATGCCTGCTTGTGCAGCTTAGACACTCTGAATTCACTAAATGTACAACTTTTTCTCCATCAAAATGAACAAATGAGACATGAAATAACATCTACAGATCAAGACGAAGCGAATAGAAGCGGTCCCAGCCTCGTAGCTGTGAACAGCTGTGATCGCAGGAAAATGCTGTTACAAAGATTTATCAGTATATCTCCGGGACATTTCCCTGGCTTTACCACCGTCACAATGGACAAACCAGACATGAAATAACATCAACAGATCAAGACGAAGCGATTGGAAGTATCCTCGGAGTCATAGCATGTGTAAATCGAGACGAAAGATCTCTCTCTCCCCCGCCTGCTTGCGAGGGGGAGGGGCAGTTTACACACACACGCAGCTGTTGCATGCAGCAACGCACACACAGGGAGGAGATGGCAGAGAGAACGCACTCCCCTGAAAACTCCCCTTGAATTCCTCCAGACTCAGCAAATGTAAAAGTTCACTTTTTGGAGATCCATAGAAAAAGGGTGAAAATGAAAAAAAGTATGCCACAGCATGGATTCGAACACGCGACCAACCGCATCCAGGGGCGAGCGTTAACGCAGTGAGCCACTGGACCTGAGTACTCAAACATGCCTGCTTGTACAGCTTAGACACTCTGAATTCACTAAATGTACAACTTTTTCTCCATCAAAATGAACAAATGAGACATGAAATAACATCTACAGATCAAGACGAAGCGAATAGAAGCAGTCCCAGCCTCGTAGCTGTGAACAGCTGTGATCGCAGGAAAATGCTGTTACAAAGGATTTCTCAGTATATCTCCGGGACATTTCCCTGGCTTTACCACCGTCACAATGGACAAACGAGACATGAAATAACATCAACAGATCAAGACGAAGCGAATGGAAGTACCCCCGGAGTCATAGCATGTGTAAATCGAGACGAAAGATCTCTCTCTCCCCCGCCTGCTTGCGAGGGGGAGGGGCAGTTTACACACACACGCAGCTGCTGCATGCAGCAACGCACACACAGGGAGGAGATGGCAGAGAGAACGCACTCCCCTGAAAACTCCCCTTGAATTCCTCCAGACTCAGAAAATGTAAAAGTTCACTTTTTGGAGATCCATAGAAAAAGGGTGAAAATGAAAAAAAGTATGCCACAGCGTGGATTCGAACACGCGACCAACCGCATCCAGGGGCGAGCGTTAACGCAGTGAGCCACTGGACCTGAGTACTCAAACATGCCTGCTTGTGCAGCTTAGACACTCTGAATTCACTAAATGTACAACTTTTTCTCCATCAAAATGAACAAATGAGACATGAAATAACATCTACAGATCAAGACGAAGCGAATAGAAGCGGTCCCAGCCTCGTAGCTGTGAACAGCTGTGATCGCAGGAAAATGCTGTTACAAAGATTTCTCAGTATATCTCCGGGACATTTCCCTGGCTTTACCACCGTCACAATGGACAAACGAGACATGAAATAACATCAACAGATCAAGACGAAGCGAATGGAAGTACCCCCGGAGTCATAGCATGTGTAAATCGAGACGAAAGATCTCTCTCTCCCCCGCCTGCTTGCGAGGGGGAGGGGCAGTTTACACACACACGCAGCTGCTGCATGCAGCAACGCACACACAGGGAGGAGATGGCAGAGAGAACGCACTCCCCTGAAAACTCCCCTTGAATTCCTCCAGACTCAGAAAATGTAAAAGTTCACTTTTTGGAGATCCATAGAAAAAGGGTGAAAATGAAAAAAAGTATGCCACAGCATGGATTCGAACACGCGACCAACCGCATCCAGGGGCGAGCGTTAACGCAGTGAGCCACTGGACCTGAGTACTCAAACATGCCTGCTTGTGCATCTTAGACACTCTGAATTCACTAAATGTACAACTTTTTCTCAATCAAAATGAACAAATGAGACATGAAATAACATCTACAGATCAAGACGAAGCGAATAGAAGCAGTCCCAGCCTCGTAGCTGTGAACAGCTGTGATCGCAGGAAAATGCTGTTACAAAGATTTATCAGTATATCTCCGGGACATTTCCCTGGCTTTACCACCGTCACAATGGACAAACGAGACATGAAATAACATCAACAGATCAAGACGAAGCGAATGGAAGTACCCCCGGAGTCATAGCATGTGTAAATCGAGACGAAAGATCTCTCTCTCCCCCGCCTGCTTGCGAGGGGGAGGGGCAGTTTACACACACACGCAGCTGCTGCATGCAGCAACGCACACACAGGGAGGAGATGGCAGAGAGAATGCACTCCCCTGAAAACTCCCCTTGAATTCCTCCAGACTCAGAAAATGTAAAAGTTCACTTTTTGGAGATCCATAGAAAAAGGGTGAAAATTAAAAAAAGTATGCCACAGCATGGATTTGAACACGCGACCAACCGCATCCAGGGGCGAGCGTTAACGCAGTGAGCCACTGGACCTGAGTACTCAAACATGCCTGCTTGTGCATCTTAGACACTCTGAATTCACTAAATGTACAACTTTTTCTCAATCAAAATGAACAAATGAGACATGAAATAACATCTACAGATCAAGACGAAGCGAATAGAAGCAGTCCCAGCCTCGTAGCTGTGAACAGCTGTGATTGCAGGAAAATGCTTTTACAAAGATTTCTCAGTATATCTCCGGGACTTTTCCCTGGCTTTACCACCGTCACAATGGACAAACGAGACATGAAATAACATCAACAGATCAAGACGAAGCGAATGGAAGTACCCTCGGAGTCATAGCATGTGTAAATCGAGACGAAAGATCTCTCTCTCCCCCGCCTGCTTGCGAGGGGGAGGGGCAGTTTACACACACACGCAGCTGTTGCATGCAGCAACGCACACACAGGGAGGAGATGGCAGAGAGAACGCACTCCCCTGAAAACTCCCCTTGAATTCCTCCAGACTCAGCAAATGTAAAAGTTCACTTTTTGGAGATCCATAGAAAAAGGGTGAAAATGAAAAAAAGTATGCCACAGCATGGATTCGAACACGCGACCAACCGCATCCAGGGGCGAGCGTTAACGCAGTGAGCCACTGGACCTGAGTACTCAAACATGCCTGCTTGTACAGCTTAGACACTCTGAATTCACTAAATGTACAACTTTTTCTCCATCAAAATGAACAAATGAGACATGAAATAACATCTACAGATCAAGACGAAGCGAATAGAAGCAGTCCCAGCCTCGTAGCTGTGAACAGCTGTGATCGCAGGAAAATGCTGTTACAAAGATTTATCAGTATATCTCCGGGACATTTCCCTGGCTTTACCACCGTCACAATGGACAAACGAGACATGAAATAACATCAACAGATCAAGACGAAGCGAATGGAAGTACCCCCGGAGTCATAGCATGTGTAAATCGAGACGAAAGATCTCTCTCTCCCCCGCCTGCTTGCGAGGGGGAGGGGCAGTTTACACACACACGCAGCTGTTGCATGCTGCAACGCACACACAGGGAGGAGATGGCAGAGAGAACGCACTCCCCTGAAAACTCCCCTTGAATTCCTCCAGACTCAGAAAATGTAAAAGTTCACTTTTTGGAGATCCATAGAAAAAGGGTGAAAATGAAAAAAAGTATGCCACAGCATGGATTCGAACACGCGACCAACCGCATCCAGGGGCGAGCGTTAACGCAGTGAGCCACTGGACCTGAGTACTCAAACATGCCTGCTTGTACAGCTTAGACACTCTGAATTCACTAAATGTACAACTTTTTCTCCATCAAAATGAACAAATGAGACATGAAATAACATCTACAGATCAAGACGAAGCGGTCCCAGCCTCGTAGCTGTGAACAGCTGTGATTGCAGGAAAATGCTTTTACAAAGATTTCTCAGTATATCTCCGGGACTTTTCCCTGGCTTTACCACCGTCACAATGGACAAACGAGACATGAAATAACATCAACAGATGAAGACGAAGCGAATGGAAGTACCCCCGGAGTCATAGCATGTTTAAATCGAGACGAAAGATCTCTCTCTCCCCCGCCTGCTTGCGAGGGGGAGGGGCAGTTTACACACACACGCAGCTGCTGCATGCAGCAACGCACACACAGGGAGGAGATGGCAGAGAGAACGCACTCCCCTGAAAACTCCCCTTGAATTCCTCCAGACTCAGAACATGTAAAAGTTCACTTTTTGGAGATCCATAGAAAAAGGGTGAACATGAATTTTGTTTTGCCACAGCATGGATTCAAACACGCGACCAACCGCATCCAGGGGCGAGCGTTAACGCAGTGAGCCACTGGACCTGAGTACTCAAACATGCCTGCTTGTGCAGCTTAGACACTCTGAATTCACTAAATGTACAACTTTTTCTCCATCAAAATGAACAAATGAGACATGAAATAACATCTACAGATCAAGACAAAGCGAATGGAAGCGGTCCCAGCCTCGTAGCTGTGAACAGCTGTGATCGCAGGAAAATGCTGTTCCAAAGATTTCTCAGTATATCTCCGGGATATTTCCCTGGCTTTACCACCGTCCAAATGGACAAACGAGACATGAAATAACATCAACAGATCAAGACGAAGCGAATGGAAGTACCCCCGGAGTCATAGCATGTGTAAATCGAGACGACAGATCTCTCTCTCCCCCGCCTGCTTGCGAGGGGGAGGGGCAGTTTACACACACACGCAGCTGCTGCATGCAGCAACGCACACACAGGGAGGAGATGGCAGAGAGAACGCACTCCCCTGAAAACTCCCCTTGAATTCCTCCAGACTCAGAAAATGTAAAAGTTCACTTTTTGGAGATCCATAGAAAAAGGGTGAAAATGAAAAAAAGTATGCCACAGCATGGATTCGAACACGCGACCAACCGCATCCAGGGGCGAGCGTTAACGCAGTGAGCCACTGGACCTGAGTACTCAAACATGCCTGCTTGTGCAGCTTAGACACTCTGAATTCACTAAATGTACAACTTTTTCTCCATCAAAATGAACAAATGAGACATGAAATAACATCTACAGATCAAGACGAAGCGAATAGAAGCGGTCCCAGCCTCGTAGCTGTGAACAGCTGTGATCGCAGGAAAATGCTGTTACAAAGATTTCTCAGTATATCTCCGGGACATTTCCCTGGCTTTACCACCGTCACAATGGACAAACGAGACATGAAATAACATCAACAGATCAAGACGAAGCGAATGGAAGTACCCCCGGAGTCATAGCATGTGTAAATCGAGACGAAAGATCTCTCTCTCCCCCGCCTGCTTGCGAGGGGGAGGGGCAGTTTACACACACACGCAGCTGCTGCATGCATCAACGCACACACAGGGAGGAGATGGCAGAGAGAACGCACTCCCCTGAAAACTCCCCTTGAATTCCTCCAGACTCAGAAAATGTAAAAGTTCACTTTTTGGAGATCCATAGAAAAAGGGTGAAAATGAAAAAAAGTATGCCACAGCATGGATTCGAACACGCGACCAACCGCATCCAGGGGCGAGCGTTAACGCAGTGAGCCACTGGACCTGAGTACTCAAACATGCCTGCTTGTGCATCTTAGACACTCTGAATTCACTAAATGTACAACTTTTTCTCAATCAAAATGAACAAATGAGACATGAAATAACATCTACAGATCAAGACGAAGCGAATAGAAGCAGTCCCAGCCTCGTAGCTGTGAACAGCTGTGATTGCAGGAAAATGCTGTTACAAAGATTTCTCAGTATATCTCCGGGACTTTTCCCTGGCTTTACCACCGTCACAATGGACAAACGAGACATGAAATAACATCAACAGATCAAGACGAAGCGAATGGAAGTACCCTCGGAGTCATAGCATGTGTAAATCGAGACGAAAGATCTCTCTCTCCCCCGCCTGCTTGCGAGGGGGAGGGGCAGTTTACACACACACGCAGCTGTTGCATGCAGCAACGCACACACAGGGAGGAGATGGCAGAGAGAACGCACTCCCCTGAAAACTCCCCTTGAATTCCTCCAGACTCAGAAAATGTAAAAGTTCACTTTTTGGAGATCCATAGAAAAAGGGTGAAAATGATTTTTTTTTTGCCAGAGCATGGATTCGAACACGCGACCAACCGCATCCAGGGGCGAGCGTTAACACAGTGAGCCACTGGACCTGAGTACTCAAACATGCCTGCTTGTGCAGCTTAGACACTCTGAATTCACTAAATGTACAACTTTTTCTCCATCAAAATGAACAAATGAGACATGAAATAACATCTACAGATCAAGACGAAGCGAATGGAAGCGGTCCCAGCCTCGTAGCTGTGAACAGCTGTGATCGCAGGAAAATGCTGTTATAAAGATTTATCAGTATATCTCCGGGATATTTCCCTGGCTTTACCACCGTCCAAATGGACAAACGAGACATGAAATAACATCAACAGATCAAGACGAAGCGAATGGAAGTACCCCCGGAGTCATAGCATGTGTAAATCGAGACGACAGATCTCTCTCTCCCCCGCCTGCTTGCGAGGGGGAGGGGCAGTTTACACACACACGCAGCTGCTGCATGCAGCAAAGCACACACAGGGAGGAGATGGCAGAGAGAACGCACTCCCCTGAAAACTCCCCTTGAATTCAGCCAGACTCAGAAAATGTAAAAGTTCACTTTTTGGAGATCCATAGAAAAAGGGTGAAAATGAAAAAAAGTATGCCACAGCATGGATTCGAACACGCGACCAACCGCATCCAGGGGCGAGCGTTAACGCAGTGAGCCACTGGACCTGAGTACTCAAACATGCCTGCTTGTGCATCTTAGACACTCTGAATTCACTAAATGTACAACTTTTTCTCAATCAAAATGAACAAATGAGACATGAAATAACATCTACAGATCAAGACGAAGCGGTCCCAGCCTCGTAGCTGTGAACAGCTGTGATTGCAGGAAAATGCTGTTACAAAGATTTCTCAGTATATCTCCGGGACTTTTCCCTGGCTTTACCACCGTCACAATGGACAAACGAGACATGAAATAACATCAACAGATCAAGACGAAGCGAATGGAAGTACCCCCGGAGTCATAGCATGTGTAAATCGAGACGAAAAATCTCTCTCTCCCCCGCCTGCTTGCGAGGGGGAGGGGCAGTTTACACACACACGCAGCTGCTGCATGCAGCCACGCACACACAGGGAGGAGATGGCAGAGAGAACGCACTCCCCTGAAAACTCCCCTTGAATTCACCCAGACTCAGAAAATGTAAAAGTTCACTGTTTGGAGATCCATAGAAAAAGGGTGAAAATGATTTTTTTTTGCCACAGCATGGATTCAAACACGCGACCAACCGCATCCAGGGGCGAGCGTTAACGCAGTGAGCCACTGGACCTGAGTACTCAAACATGCCTGCTTGTGCAGCTTAGACACTCTGAATTCACTAAATGTACAACTTTTTCTCCATCAAAATGAACAAATGAGACATTAAATAACATCTACAGATCAAGACGAAGCGAATGGAAGCGGTCCCAGCCTCGTAGCTGTGAACAGCTGTGATCGCAGGAAAATGCTGTTATAAAGATTTCTCAGTATATCTCCGGGATATTTCCCTGGCTTTACCACCGTCCAAATGGACAAACGAGACATGAAATAACATCAACAGATCAAGACGAAGCGAATGGAAGTACCCCCGGAGTCATAGCATGTGTAAATCGAGACGACAGATATCTCTCTCCCCCGCCTGCTTGCGAGGGGGAGGGGCAGTTTACACACACACGCAGCTGCTGCATGCAGCAATGCACACACAGGGAGGAGATGGCAGAGAGAACGCACTCCCCTGAAAACTCCCCTTGAATTCCTCCAGACTCAGAAAATGTAAAAGTTCACTTTTTGGAGATCCATAGAAAAAGGGTGAAAATGAAAAAAAGTATGCCACAGCATGGATTCGAACACGCGACCAACCGCATCCAGGGGCGAGCGTTAACGCAGTGAGCCACTGGACCTGAGTACTCAAACATGCCTGCTTGTGCAGCTTAGACACTCTGAATTCACTAAATGTACAACTTTTTCTCCATCAAAATGAACAAATGAGACATTAAATAACATCTACAGATCAAGACGAAGCGAATGGAAGCGGTCCCAGCCTCGTAGCTGTGAACAGCTGTGATCGCAGGAAAATGCTGTTATAAAGATTTCTCAGTATATCTCCGGGATATTTCCCTGGCTTTACCACCGTCCAAATGGACAAACGAGACATGAAATAACATCAACAGATCAAGACGAAGCGAATGGAAGTACCCCCGGAGTCATAGCATGTGTAAATCGAGACGACAGATATCTCTCTCCCCCGCCTGCTTGCGAGGGGGAGGGGCAGTTTACACACACACGCAGCTGCTGCATGCAGCAATGCACACACAGGGAGGAGATGGCAGAGAGAACGCACTCCCCTGAAAACTCCCCTTGAATTCCTCCAGACTCAGAAAATGTAAAAGTTCACTTTTTGGAGATCCATAGAAAAAGGGTGAAAATGAAAAAAAGTATGCCACAGCATGGATTCGAACACGCGACCAACCGCATCCAGGGGCGAGCGTTAACGCAGTGAGCCACTGGACCTGAGTACTCAAACATGCCTGCTTGTGCATCTTAGACACTCTGAATTCACTAAATGTACAACTTTTTCTCAATCAAAATGAACAAATGAGACATGAAATAACATCTACAGATCAAGACGAAGCGAATAGAAGCAGTCCCAGCCTCGTAGCTGTGAACAGCTGTGATTGCAGGAAAATGCTGTTACAAAGATTTCTCAGTATATCTCCGGGACTTTTCCCTGGCTTTACCACCGTCACAATGGACAAACGAGACATGAAATAACATCAACAGATCAAGACGAAGCGAATGGAAGTACCCTCGGAGTCATAGCATGTGTAAATCGAGACGAAAGATCTCTCTCTCCCCCGCCTGCTTGCGAGGGGGAGGGGCAGTTTACACACACACGCAGCTGTTGCATGCAGCAACGCACACACAGGGAGGAGATGGCAGAGAGAACGCACTCCCCTGAAAACTCCCCTTGAATTCCTCCAGACTCAGAAAATGTAAAAGTTCACTTTTTGGAGATCCATAGAAAAAGGGTGAAAATGAAAAAAAGTATGCCACAGCATGGATTCGAACACGCGACCAACCGCATCCAGGGGCGAGCGTTAACGCAGTGAGCCACTGGACCTGAGTACTCAAACATGCCTGCTTGTGCAGCTTAGACACTCTGAATTCACTAAATGTACAACTTTTTCTCCATCAAAATGAACAAATGAGACATGAAATAACATCTACAGATCAAGACGAAGCGAATAGAAGCGGTCCCAGCCTCGTAGCTGTGAACAGCTGTGATCGCAGGAAAATGCTGTTACAAAGATTTATCAGTATATCTCCGGGACATTTCCCTGGCTTTACCACCGTCACAATGGACAAACCAGACATGAAATAACATCAACAGATCAAGACGAAGCGAATGGAAGTACCCCCGGAGTCATAGCATGTGTAAATCGAGACGAAAGATCTCTCTCTCCCCCGCCTGCTTGCGAGGGGGAGGGGCAGTTTACACACACACGCAGCTGCTGCATGCAGCAACGCACACACAGGGAGGAGATGGCAGAGAGAACGCACTCCCCTGAAAACTCCCCTTGAATTCCTCCAGACTCAGAAAATGTAAAAGTTCACTTTTTGGAGATCCATAGAAAAAGGGTGAAAATGAAAAAAAGTATGCCACAGCATGGATTCGAACACGCGACCAACCGCATCCAGGGGCGAGCGTTAACGCAGTGAGCCACTGGACCTGAGTACTCAAACATGCCTGCTTGTGCATCTTAGACACTCTGAATTCACTAAATGTACAACTTTTTCTCAATCAAAATGAACAAATGAGACATGAAATAACATCTACAGATCAAGACGAAGCGAATAGAAGCAGTCCCAGCCTCGTAGCTGTGAACAGCTGTGATTGCAGGAAAATGCTGTTACAAAGATTTCTCAGTATATCTCCGGGACTTTTCCCTGGCTTTACCACCGTCACAATGGACAAACGAGACATGAAATAACATCAACAGATCAAGACGAAGCGATTGGAAGTATCCTCGGAGTCATAGCATGTGTAAATCGAGACGAAAGATCTCTCTCTCCCCCGCCTGCTTGCGAGGGGGAGGGGCAGTTTACACACACACGCAGCTGTTGCATGCAGCAACGCACACACAGGGAGGAGATGGCAGAGAGAACGCACTCCCCTGAAAACTCCCCTTGAATTCCTCCAGACTCAGCAAATGTAAAAGTTCACTTTTTGGAGATCCATAGAAAAAGGGTGAAAATGAAAAAAAGTATGCCACAGCATGGATTCGAACACGCGACCAACCGCATCCAGGGGCGAGCGTTAACGCAGTGAGCCACTGGACCTGAGTACTCAAACATGCCTGCTTGTACAGCTTAGACACTCTGAATTCACTAAATGTACAACTTTTTCTCCATCAAAATGAACAAATGAGACATGAAATAACATCTACAGATCAAGACGAAGCGAATAGAAGCAGTCCCAGCCTCGTAGCTGTGAACAGCTGTGATCGCAGGAAAATGCTGTTACAAAGGATTTCTCAGTATATCTCCGGGACATTTCCCTGGCTTTACCACCGTCACAATGGACAAACGAGACATGAAATAACATCAACAGATCAAGACGAAGCGAATGGAAGTACCCCCGGAGTCATAGCATGTGTAAATCGAGACGAAAGATCTCTCTCTCCCCCGCCTGCTTGCGAGGGGGAGGGGCAGTTTACACACACACGCAGCTGCTGCATGCAGCAACGCACACACAGGGAGGAGATGGCAGAGAGAACGCACTCCCCTGAAAACTCCCCTTGAATTCCTCCAGACTCAGAAAATGTAAAAGTTCACTTTTTGGAGATCCATAGAAAAAGGGTGAAAATGAAAAAAAGTATGCCACAGCATGGATTCGAACACGCGACCAACCGCATCCAGGGGCGAGCGTTAACGCAGTGAGCCACTGGACCTGAGTACTCAAACATGCCTGCTTGTGCAGCTTAGACACTCTGAATTCACTAAATGTACAACTTTTTCTCAATCAAAATGAACAAATGAGACATGAAATAACATCTACAGATCAAGACGAAGCGAATAGAAGCAGTCCCAGCCTCGTAGCTGTGAACAGCTGTGATTGCAGGAAAATGCTGTTACAAAGATTTCTCAGTATATCTCCGGGACTTTTCCCTGGCTTTACCACCGTCACAATGGACAAACGAGACATGAAATAACATCAACAGATCAAGACGAAGCGATTGGAAGTATCCTCGGAGTCATAGCATGTGTAAATCGAGACGAAAGATCTCTCTCTCCCCCGCCTGCTTGCGAGGGGGAGGGGCAGTTTACACACACACGCAGCTGTTGCATGCAGCAACGCACACACAGGGAGGAGATGGCAGAGAGAACGCACTCCCCTGAAAACTCCCCTTGAATTCCTCCAGACTCAGCAAATGTAAAAGTTCACTTTTTGGAGATCCATAGAAAAAGGGTGAAAATGAAAAAAAGTATGCCACAGCATGGATTCGAACACGCGACCAACCGCATCCAGGGGCGAGCGTTAACGCAGTGAGCCACTGGACCTGAGTACTCAAACATGCCTGCTTGTACAGCTTAGACACTCTGAATTCACTAAATGTACAACTTTTTCTCCATCAAAATGAACAAATGAGACATGAAATAACATCTACAGATCAAGACGAAGCGAATAGAAGCAGTCCCAGCCTCGTAGCTGTGAACAGCTGTGATCGCAGGAAAATGCTGTTACAAAGGATTTCTCAGTATATCTCCGGGACATTTCCCTGGCTTTACCACCGTCACAATGGACAAACGAGACATGAAATAACATCAACAGATCAAGACGAAGCGAATGGAAGTACCCCCGGAGTCATAGCATGTGTAAATCGAGACGAAAGATCTCTCTCTCCCCCGCCTGCTTGCGAGGGGGAGGGGCAGTTTACACACACACGCAGCTGCTGCATGCAGCAACGCACACACAGGGAGGAGATGGCAGAGAGAACGCACTCCCCTGAAAACTCCCCTTGAATTCCTCCAGACTCAGAAAATGTAAAAGTTCACTTTTTGGAGATCCATAGAAAAAGGGTGAAAATGAAAAAAAGTATGCCACAGCGTGGATTCGAACACGCGACCAACCGCATCCAGGGGCGAGCGTTAACGCAGTGAGCCACTGGACCTGAGTACTCAAACATGCCTGCTTGTGCAGCTTAGACACTCTGAATTCACTAAATGTACAACTTTTTCTCCATCAAAATGAACAAATGAGACATGAAATAACATCTACAGATCAAGACGAAGCGAATAGAAGCGGTCCCAGCCTCGTAGCTGTGAACAGCTGTGATCGCAGGAAAATGCTGTTACAAAGATTTCTCAGTATATCTCCGGGACATTTCCCTGGCTTTACCACCGTCACAATGGACAAACGAGACATGAAATAACATCAACAGATCAAGACGAAGCGAATGGAAGTACCCCCGGAGTCATAGCATGTGTAAATCGAGACGAAAGATCTCTCTCTCCCCCGCCTGCTTGCGAGGGGGAGGGGCAGTTTACACACACACGCAGCTGCTGCATGCAGCAACGCACACACAGGGAGGAGATGGCAGAGAGAACGCACTCCCCTGAAAACTCCCCTTGAATTCCTCCAGACTCAGAAAATGTAAAAGTTCACTTTTTGGAGATCCATAGAAAAAGGGTGAAAATGAAAAAAAGTATGCCACAGCGTGGATTCGAACACGCGACCAACCGCATCCAGGGGCGAGCGTTAACGCAGTGAGCCACTGGACCTGAGTACTCAAACATGCCTGCTTGTGCAGCTTAGACACTCTGAATTCACTAAATGTACAACTTTTTCTCCATCAAAATGAACAAATGAGACATGAAATAACATCTACAGATCAAGACGAAGCGAATAGAAGCGGTCCCAGCCTCGTAGCTGTGAACAGCTGTGATCGCAGGAAAATGCTGTTACAAAGATTTCTCAGTATATCTCCGGGACATTTCCCTGGCTTTACCACCGTCACAATGGACAAACGAGACATGAAATAACATCAACAGATCAAGACGAAGCGAATGGAAGTACCCCCGGAGTCATAGCATGTGTAAATCGAGACGAAAGATCTCTCTCTCCCCCGCCTGCTTGCGAGGGGGAGGGGCAGTTTACACACACACGCAGCTGCTGCATGCAGCAACGCACACACAGGGAGGAGATGGCAGAGAGAACGCACTCCCCTGAAAACTCCCCTTGAATTCCTCCAGACTCAGAAAATGTAAAAGTTCACTTTTTGGAGATCCATAGAAAAAGGGTGAAAATGAAAAAAAGTATGCCACAGCATGGATTCGAACACGCGACCAACCGCATCCAGGGGCGAGCGTTAACGCAGTGAGCCACTGGACCTGAGTACTCAAACATGCCTGCTTGTGCATCTTAGACACTCTGAATTCACTAAATGTACAACTTTTTCTCAATCAAAATGAACAAATGAGACATGAAATAACATCTACAGATCAAGACGAAGCGAATAGAAGCAGTCCCAGCCTCGTAGCTGTGAACAGCTGTGATTGCAGGAAAATGCTTTTACAAAGATTTCTCAGTATATCTCCGGGACTTTTCCCTGGCTTTACCACCGTCACAATGGACAAACGAGACATGAAATAACATCAACAGATCAAGACGAAGCGAATGGAAGTACCCTCGGAGTCATAGCATGTGTAAATCGAGACGAAAGATCTCTCTCTCCCCCGCCTGCTTGCGAGGGGGAGGGGCAGTTTACACACACACGCAGCTGTTGCATGCAGCAACGCACACACAGGGAGGAGATGGCAGAGAGAACGCACTCCCCTGAAAACTCCCCTTGAATTCCTCCAGACTCAGCAAATGTAAAAGTTCACTTTTTGGAGATCCATAGAAAAAGGGTGAAAATGAAAAAAAGTATGCCACAGCATGGATTCGAACACGCGACCAACCGCATCCAGGGGCGAGCGTTAACGCAGTGAGCCACTGGACCTGAGTACTCAAACATGCCTGCTTGTACAGCTTAGACACTCTGAATTCACTAAATGTACAACTTTTTCTCCATCAAAATGAACAAATGAGACATGAAATAACATCTACAGATCAAGACGAAGCGAATAGAAGCAGTCCCAGCCTCGTAGCTGTGAACAGCTGTGATCGCAGGAAAATGCTGTTACAAAGGATTTCTCAGTATATCTCCGGGACATTTCCCTGGCTTTACCACCGTCACAATGGACAAACGAGACATGAAATAACATCAACAGATCAAGACGAAGCGAATGGAAGTACCCCCGGAGTCATAGCATGTGTAAATCGAGACGAAAGATCTCTCTCTCCCCCGCCTGCTTGCGAGGGGGAGGGGCAGTTTACACACACACGCAGCTGCTGCATGCAGCAACGCACACACAGGGAGGAGATGGCAGAGAGAACGCACTCCCCTGAAAACTCCCCTTGAATTCCTCCAGACTCAGAAAATGTAAAAGTTCACTTTTTGGAGATCCATAGAAAAAGGGTGAAAATGAAAAAAAGTATGCCACAGCGTGGATTCGAACACGCGACCAACCGCATCCAGGGGCGAGCGTTAACGCAGTGAGCCACTGGACCTGAGTACTCAAACATGCCTGCTTGTGCAGCTTAGACACTCTGAATTCACTAAATGTACAACTTTTTCTCCATCAAAATGAACAAATGAGACATGAAATAACATCTACAGATCAAGACGAAGCGAATAGAAGCGGTCCCAGCCTCGTAGCTGTGAACAGCTGTGATCGCAGGAAAATGCTGTTACAAAGATTTCTCAGTATATCTCCGGGACATTTCCCTGGCTTTACCACCGTCACAATGGACAAACGAGACATGAAATAACATCAACAGATCAAGACGAAGCGAATGGAAGTACCCCCGGAGTCATAGCATGTGTAAATCGAGACGAAAGATCTCTCTCTCCCCCGCCTGCTTGCGAGGGGGAGGGGCAGTTTACACACACACGCAGCTGCTGCATGCAGCAACGCACACACAGGGAGGAGATGGCAGAGAGAACGCACTCCCCTGAAAACTCCCCTTGAATTCCTCCAGACTCAGAAAATGTAAAAGTTCACTTTTTGGAGATCCATAGAAAAAGGGTGAAAATGAAAAAAAGTATGCCACAGCATGGATTCAAACACGCGACCAACCGCATCCAGGGGCGAGCGTTAACGCAGTGAGCCACTGGACCTGAGTACTCAAACATGCCTGCTTGTGCATCTTAGACACTCTGAATTCACTAAATGTACAACTTTTTCTCAATCAAAATGAACAAATGAGACATGAAATAACATCTACAGATCAAGACGAAGCGAATAGAAGCAGTCCCAGCCTCGTAGCTGTGAACAGCTGTGATCGCAGGAAAATGCTGTTACAAAGATTTATCAGTATATCTCCGGGACATTTCCCTGGCTTTACCACCGTCACAATGGACAAACGAGACATGAAATAACATCAACAGATCAAGACGAAGCGAATGGAAGTACCCCCGGAGTCATAGCATGTGTAAATCGAGACGAAAGATCTCTCTCTCCCCCGCCTGCTTGCGAGGGGGAGGGGCAGTTTACACACACACGCAGCTGCTGCATGCAGCAACGCACACACAGGGAGGAGATGGCAGAGAGAATGCACTCCCCTGAAAACTCCCCTTGAATTCCTCCAGACTCAGAAAATGTAAAAGTTCACTTTTTGGAGATCCATAGAAAAAGGGTGAAAATTAAAAAAAGTATGCCACAGCATGGATTTGAACACGCGACCAACCGCATCCAGGGGCGAGCGTTAACGCAGTGAGCCACTGGACCTGAGTACTCAAACATGCCTGCTTGTGCATCTTAGACACTCTGAATTCACTAAATGTACAACTTTTTCTCAATCAAAATGAACAAATGAGACATGAAATAACATCTACAGATCAAGACGAAGCGAATAGAAGCAGTCCCAGCCTCGTAGCTGTGAACAGCTGTGATTGCAGGAAAATGCTGTTACAAAGATTTCTCAGTATATCTCCGGGACTTTTCCCTGGCTTTACCACCGTCACAATGGACAAACGAGACATGAAATAACATCAACAGATCAATACGAAGCGATTGGAAGTATCCTCGGAGTCATAGCATGTGTAAATCGAGACGAAAGATCTCTCTCTCCCCCGCCTGCTTGCGAGGGGGAGGGGCAGTTTACACACACACGCAGCTGTTGCATGCAGCAACGCACACACAGGGAGGAGATGGCAGAGAGAACGCACTCCCCTGAAAACTCCCCTTGAATTCCTCCAGACTCAGCAAATGTAAAAGTTCACTTTTTGGAGATCCATAGAAAAAGGGTGAAAATGAAAAAAAGTATGCCACAGCATGGATTCGAACACGCGACCAACCGCATCCAGGGGCGAGCGTTAACGCAGTGAGCCACTGGACCTGAGTACTCAAACATGCCTGCTTGTACAGCTTAGACACTCTGAATTCACTAAATGTACAACTTTTTCTCCATCAAAATGAACAAATGAGACATGAAATAACATCTACAGATCAAGACGAAGCGAATAGAAGCAGTCCCAGCCTCGTAGCTGTGAACAGCTGTGATCGCAGGAAAATGCTGTTACAAAGGATTTCTCAGTATATCTCCGGGACATTTCCCTGGCTTTACCACCGTCACAATGGACAAACGAGACATGAAATAACATCAACAGATCAAGACGAAGCGAATGGAAGTACCCCCGGAGTCATAGCATGTGTAAATCGAGACGAAAGATCTCTCTCTCCCCCGCCTGCTTGCGAGGGGGAGGGGCAGTTTACACACACACGCAGCTGCTGCATGCAGCAACGCACACACAGGGAGGAGATGGCAGAGAGAACGCACTCCCCTGAAAACTCCCCTTGAATTCCTCCAGACTCAGAAAATGTAAAAGTTCACTTTTTGGAGATCCATAGAAAAAGGGTGAAAATGAAAAAAAGTATGCCACAGCATGGATTCGAACACGCGACCAACCGCATCCAGGGGCGAGCGTTAACGCAGTGAGCCACTGGACCTGAGTACTCAAACATGCCTGCTTGTGCATCTTAGACACTCTGAATTCACTAAATGTACAACTTTTTCTCAATCAAAATGAACAAATGAGACATGAAATAACATCTACAGATCAAGACGAAGCGAATAGAAGCAGTCCCAGCCTCGTAGCTGTGAACAGCTGTGATTGCAGGAAAATGCTTTTACAAAGATTTCTCAGTATATCTCCGGGACTTTTCCCTGGCTTTACCACCGTCACAATGGACAAACGAGACATGAAATAACATCAACAGATCAAGACGAAGCGAATGGAAGTACCCTCGGAGTCATAGCATGTGTAAATCGAGACGAAAGATCTCTCTCTCCCCCGCCTGCTTGCGAGGGGGAGGGGCAGTTTACACACACACGCAGCTGTTGCATGCAGCAACGCACACACAGGGAGGAGATGGCAGAGAGAACGCACTCCCCTGAAAACTCCCCTTGAATTCCTCCAGACTCAGCAAATGTAAAAGTTCACTTTTTGGAGATCCATAGAAAAAGGGTGAAAATGAAAAAAAGTATGCCACAGCATGGATTCGAACACGCGACCAACCGCATCCAGGGGCGAGCGTTAACGCAGTGAGCCACTGGACCTGAGTACTCAAACATGCCTGCTTGTACAGCTTAGACACTCTGAATTCACTAAATGTACAACTTTTTCTCCATCAAAATGAACAAATGAGACATGAAATAACATCTACAGATCAAGACGAAGCGAATAGAAGCAGTCCCAGCCTCGTAGCTGTGAACAGCTGTGATCGCAGGAAAATGCTGTTACAAAGATTTATCAGTATATCTCCGGGACATTTCCCTGGCTTTACCACCGTCACAATGGACAAACGAGACATGAAATAACATCAACAGATCAAGACGAAGCGAATGGAAGTACCCCCGGAGTCATAGCATGTGTAAATCGAGACGAAAGATCTCTCTCTCCCCCGCCTGCTTGCGAGGGGGAGGGGCAGTTTACACACACACGCAGCTGTTGCATGCAGCAACGCACACACAGGGAGGAGATGGCAGAGAGAACGCACTCCCCTGAAAACTCCCCTTGAATTCCTCCAGACTCAGAAAATGTAAAAGTTCACTTTTTGGAGATCCATAGAAAAAGGGTGAAAATGAAAAAAAGTATGCCACAGCATGGATTCGAACACGCGACCAACCGCATCCAGGGGCGAGCGTTAACGCAGTGAGCCACTGGACCTGAGTACTCAAACATGCCTGCTTGTACAGCTTAGACACTCTGAATTCACTAAATGTACAACTTTTTCTCCATCAAAATGAACAAATGAGACATGAAATAACATCTACAGATCAAGACGAAGCGGTCCCAGCCTCGTAGCTGTGAACAGCTGTGATTGCAGGAAAATGCTTTTACAAAGATTTCTCAGTATATCTCCGGGACTTTTCCCTGGCTTTACCACCGTCACAATGGACAAACGAGACATGAAATAACATCAACAGATGAAGACGAAGCGAATGGAAGTACCCCCGGAGTCATAGCATGTTTAAATCGAGACGAAAGATCTCTCTCTCCCCCGCCTGCTTGCGAGGGGGAGGGGCAGTTTACACACACACGCAGCTGCTGCATGCAGCAACGCACACACAGGGAGGAGATGGCAGAGAGAACGCACTCCCCTGAAAACTCCCCTTGAATTCCTCCAGACTCAGAACATGTAAAAGTTCACTTTTTGGAGATCCATAGAAAAAGGGTGAACATGAATTTTGTTTTGCCACAGCATGGATTCAAACACGCGACCAACCGCATCCAGGGGCGAGCGTTAACGCAGTGAGCCACTGGACCTGAGTACTCAAACATGCCTGCTTGTGCAGCTTAGACACTCTGAATTCACTAAATGTACAACTTTTTCTCCATCAAAATGAACAAATGAGACATGAAATAACATCTACAGATCAAGACAAAGCGAATGGAAGCGGTCCCAGCCTCGTAGCTGTGAACAGCTGTGATCGCAGGAAAATGCTGTTCCAAAGATTTCTCAGTATATCTCCGGGATATTTCCCTGGCTTTACCACCGTCCAAATGGACAAACGAGACATGAAATAACATCAACAGATCAAGACGAAGCGAATGGAAGTACCCCCGGAGTCATAGCATGTGTAAATCGAGACGACAGATCTCTCTCTCCCCCGCCTGCTTGCGAGGGGGAGGGGCAGTTTACACACACACGCAGCTGCTGCATGCAGCAACGCACACACAGGGAGGAGATGGCAGAGAGAACGCACTCCCCTGAAAACTCCCCTTGAATTCCTCCAGACTCAGAAAATGTAAAAGTTCACTTTTTGGAGATCCATAGAAAAAGGGTGAAAATGAAAAAAAGTATGCCACAGCATGGATTCGAACACGCGACCAACCGCATCCAGGGGCGAGCGTTAACGCAGTGAGCCACTGGACCTGAGTACTCAAACATGCCTGCTTGTGCAGCTTAGACACTCTGAATTCACTAAATGTACAACTTTTTCTCCATCAAAATGAACAAATGAGACATGAAATAACATCTACAGATCAAGACGAAGCGAATAGAAGCGGTCCCAGCCTCGTAGCTGTGAACAGCTGTGATCGCAGGAAAATGCTGTTACAAAGATTTCTCAGTATATCTCCGGGACATTTCCCTGGCTTTACCACCGTCACAATGGACAAACGAGACATGAAATAACATCAACAGATCAAGACGAAGCGAATGGAAGTACCCCCGGAGTCATAGCATGTGTAAATCGAGACGAAAGATCTCTCTCTCCCCCGCCTGCTTGCGAGGGGGAGGGGCAGTTTACACACACACGCAGCTGCTGCATGCATCAACGCACACACAGGGAGGAGATGGCAGAGAGAACGCACTCCCCTGAAAACTCCCCTTGAATTCCTCCAGACTCAGAAAATGTAAAAGTTCACTTTTTGGAGATCCATAGAAAAAGGGTGAAAATGAAAAAAAGTATGCCACAGCATGGATTCGAACACGCGACCAACCGCATCCAGGGGCGAGCGTTAACGCAGTGAGCCACTGGACCTGAGTACTCAAACATGCCTGCTTGTGCATCTTAGACACTCTGAATTCACTAAATGTACAACTTTTTCTCAATCAAAATGAACAAATGAGACATGAAATAACATCTACAGATCAAGACGAAGCGAATAGAAGCAGTCCCAGCCTCGTAGCTGTGAACAGCTGTGATTGCAGGAAAATGCTGTTACAAAGATTTCTCAGTATATCTCCGGGACTTTTCCCTGGCTTTACCACCGTCACAATGGACAAACGAGACATGAAATAACATCAACAGATCAAGACGAAGCGAATGGAAGTACCCTCGGAGTCATAGCATGTGTAAATCGAGACGAAAGATCTCTCTCTCCCCCGCCTGCTTGCGAGGGGGAGGGGCAGTTTACACACACACGCAGCTGTTGCATGCAGCAACGCACACACAGGGAGGAGATGGCAGAGAGAACGCACTCCCCTGAAAACTCCCCTTGAATTCCTCCAGACTCAGAAAATGTAAAAGTTCACTTTTTGGAGATCCATAGAAAAAGGGTGAAAATGATTTTTTTTTTGCCAGAGCATGGATTCGAACACGCGACCAACCGCATCCAGGGGCGAGCGTTAACACAGTGAGCCACTGGACCTGAGTACTCAAACATGCCTGCTTGTGCAGCTTAGACACTCTGAATTCACTAAATGTACAACTTTTTCTCCATCAAAATGAACAAATGAGACATGAAATAACATCTACAGATCAAGACGAAGCGAATGGAAGCGGTCCCAGCCTCGTAGCTGTGAACAGCTGTGATCGCAGGAAAATGCTGTTATAAAGATTTATCAGTATATCTCCGGGATATTTCCCTGGCTTTACCACCGTCCAAATGGACAAACGAGACATGAAATAACATCAACAGATCAAGACGAAGCGAATGGAAGTACCCCCGGAGTCATAGCATGTGTAAATCGAGACGACAGATCTCTCTCTCCCCCGCCTGCTTGCGAGGGGGAGGGGCAGTTTACACACACACGCAGCTGCTGCATGCAGCAAAGCACACACAGGGAGGAGATGGCAGAGAGAACGCACTCCCCTGAAAACTCCCCTTGAATTCAGCCAGACTCAGAAAATGTAAAAGTTCACTTTTTGGAGATCCATAGAAAAAGGGTGAAAATGAAAAAAAGTATGCCACAGCATGGATTCGAACACGCGACCAACCGCATCCAGGGGCGAGCGTTAACGCAGTGAGCCACTGGACCTGAGTACTCAAACATGCCTGCTTGTGCATCTTAGACACTCTGAATTCACTAAATGTACAACTTTTTCTCAATCAAAATGAACAAATGAGACATGAAATAACATCTACAGATCAAGACGAAGCGGTCCCAGCCTCGTAGCTGTGAACAGCTGTGATTGCAGGAAAATGCTGTTACAAAGATTTCTCAGTATATCTCCGGGACTTTTCCCTGGCTTTACCACCGTCACAATGGACAAACGAGACATGAAATAACATCAACAGATCAAGACGAAGCGAATGGAAGTACCCCCGGAGTCATAGCATGTGTAAATCGAGACGAAAAATCTCTCTCTCCCCCGCCTGCTTGCGAGGGGGAGGGGCAGTTTACACACACACGCAGCTGCTGCATGCAGCCACGCACACACAGGGAGGAGATGGCAGAGAGAACGCACTCCCCTGAAAACTCCCCTTGAATTCACCCAGACTCAGAAAATGTAAAAGTTCACTGTTTGGAGATCCATAGAAAAAGGGTGAAAATGATTTTTTTTTGCCACAGCATGGATTCAAACACGCGACCAACCGCATCCAGGGGCGAGCGTTAACGCAGTGAGCCACTGGACCTGAGTACTCAAACATGCCTGCTTGTGCAGCTTACACACTCAATTCACTAAATGTACAACTTTTTCTCCATCAAAATGAACAAATGAGACATGAAATAACATCTACAGATCAAGACGAAGCGAATGGAAGCGGTCCCAGCCTCGTAGCTGTGAACAGCTGTGATCGCAGGAAAATGCTGTTATAAAGATTTATCAGTATATCTCCGGGATATTTCCCTGGCTGTACCACCGTCCAAATGGACAAACGAGACATGAAATAACATCAACAGATCAAGACGAAGCGAATGGAAGTACCCCCGGAGTCATAGCATGTGTAAATCGAGACGAAAGATCTCTCTCTCCCCCGCCTGCTTGCGAGGGGGAGGGGCAGTTTACACACACACGCAGCTGCTGCATGCAGCAACGCACACACAGGGAGGAGATGGCAGAGAGAACGCACTCCCCTGAAAACTCCCCTTGAATTCCTCCAGACTCAGAAAATGTAAAAGTTCACTTTTTGGAGATCCATAGAAAAAGGGTGAAAATGATTTTTTTTTTGCCACAGCATGGATTCGAACACGAGACCAACCGCATCCAGGGGAGAGCGTTAACGCAGTGAGCCACTGGACCTGAGTACTCAAACATGCCTACTTGTGCAGCTTAGACACTCTGAATTCACTAAATGTACAACTTTTTCTCCATCAAAATGAACAAATGAGACATGAAATAACATCTACAGATCAAGACGAAGCGAATATAAGCGGTCCCAGCCTCGTAGCTGTGAACAGCTGTGATCGCAGGAAAATGCTGTTCCAAAGATTTCTCAGTATATCTCCGGGACATTTCCCTGGCTTTAACACCGTCACAATGGACAAACGAGACATGAAATAACATCAACAGATCAAGACGAAGCGAATGGAAGTACCCCCGGAGTCATAGCATGTGTAAATCGAGACGAAAGATCTCTCTCTCCCCCGCCTGCTTGCGAGGGGGAGGGGCAGTTTACACACACACGCAGCTGCTGCATGCAGCAACGCACACACAGGGAGGAGATGGCAGAGAGAACGCACTCCCCTGAAAACTCCCCTTGAATTCCTCCAGACTCAGAAAATGTAAAAGTTCACTTTTTGGAGATCCATAGAAAAAGGGTGAAAATGAAAAAAAGTATGCCACAGCATGGATTCGAACACGCGACCAACCGCATCCAGGGGCGAGCGTTAACGCAGTGAGCCACTGGACCTGAGTACTCAAACATGCCTGCTTGTGCAGCTTAGACACTCTGAATTCACTAAATGTACAACTTTTTCTCCATCAAAATGAACAAATGAGACATGAAATAACATCTACAGATCAAGACAAAGCGAATGGAAGCGGTCCCAGCCTCGTAGCTGTGAACAGCTGTGATCGCAGGAAAATGCTGTTCCAAAGATTTCTCAGTTTATCTCCGGGACTTTTCCCTGGCTTTACCACCGTCACAATGGACAAACGAGACATGAAATAACATCAACAGATCAAGACGAAGCGAATGGAAGTACCCCCGGAGTCATAGCATGTGTAAATCGAGACGACAGATCTCTCTCTCCCCCGCCTGCTTGCGAGGGGGAGGGGCAGTTTACACACACACGCAGCTGCTGCATGCAGCAACGCACACACAGGGAGGAGATGGCAGAGAGAACGCACTCCCCTGAAAACTCCCCTTGAATTCCTCCAGACTCAGAAAATGTAAAAGTTCACTTTTTGGAGATCCATAGAAAAAGGGTGAAAATGAAAAAAAGTATGCCACAGCATGGATTCGAACACGCGACCAACCGCATCCAGGGGCGAGCGTTAACGCAGTGAGCCACTGGACCTGAGTACTCAAACATGCCTGCTTGTGCATCTTAGACACTCTGAATTCACTAAATGTACAACTTTTTCTCAATCAAAATGAACAAATGAGACATGAAATAACATCTACAGATCAAGACGAAGCGAATAGAAGCAGTCCCAGCCTCGTAGCTGTGAACAGCTGTGATTGCAGGAAAATGCTGTTACAAAGATTTCTCAGTATATCTCCGGGACTTTTCCCTGGCTTTACCACCGTCACAATGGACAAACGAGACATGAAATAACATCAACAGATCAAGACGAAGCGAATGGAAGTACCCTCGGAGTCATAGCATGTGTAAATCGAGACGAAAGATCTCTCTCTCCCCCGCCTGCTTGCGAGGGGGAGGGGCAGTTTACACACACACGCAGCTGTTGCATGCAGCAACGCACACACAGGGAGGAGATGGCAGAGAGAACGCACTCCCCTGAAAACTCCCCTTGAATTTCTCCAGACTCAGAAAATGTAAAAGTTCACTTTTTGGAGATCCATAGAAAAAGGGTGAAAATGAAAAAAAGTATGCCACAGCATGGATTCGAACACGCGACCAACCGCATCCAGGGGCGAGCGTTAACGCAGTGAGCCACTGGACCTGAGTACTCAAACATGCCTGCTTGTGCATCTTAGACACTCTGAATTCACTAAATGTACAACTTTTTCTCAATCAAAATGAACAAATGAGACATGAAATAACATCTACAGATCAAGACGAAGCGAATAGAAGCAGTCCCAGCCTCGTAGCTGTGAACAGCTGTGATTGCAGGAAAATGCTTTTACAAAGATTTCTCAGTATATCTCCGGGACTTTTCCCTGGCTTTACCACCGTCACAATGGACAAACGAGACATGAAATAACATCAACAGATCAAGACGAAGCGAATGGAAGTACCCTCGGAGTCATAGCATGTGTAAATCGAGACGAAAGATCTCTCTCTCCCCCGCCTGCTTGCGAGGGGGAGGGGCAGTTTACACACACACGCAGCTGTTGCATGCAGCAACGCACACACAGGGAGGAGATGGCAGAGAGAACGCACTCCCCTGAAAACTTCCCTTGAATTCCTCCAGACTCAGCAAATGTAAAAGTTCACTTTTTGGAGATCCATAGAAAAAGGGTGAAAATGAAAAAAAGTATGCCACAGCATGGATTCGAACACGCGACCAACCGCATCCAGGGGCGAGCGTTAACGCAGTGAGCCACTGGACCTGAGTACTCAAACATGCCTGCTTGTACAGCTTAGACACTCTGAATTCACTAAATGTACAACTTTTTCTCCATCAAAATGAACAAATGAGACATGAAATAACATCTACAGATCAAGACGAAGCGGTCCCAGCCTCGTAGCTGTGAACAGCTGTGATTGCAGGAAAATGCTTTTACAAAGATTTCTCAGTATATCTCCGGGACTTTTCCCTGGCTTTACCACCGTCACAATGGACAAACGAGACATGAAATAACATCAACAGATCAAGACGAAGCGAATGGAAGTACCCCCGGAGTCATAGCATGTTTAAATCGAGACGAAAGATCTCTCTCTCCCCCGCCTGCTTGCGAGGGGGAGGGGCAGTTTACACACACACGCAGCTGCTGCATGCAGCAACGCACACACAGGGAGGAGATGGCAGAGATAACGCACTCCCCTGAAAACTCCCCTTGAATTCCTCCAGACTCAGAACATGTAAAAGTTCACTTTTTGGAGATCCATAGAAAAAGGGTGAACATGAATTTTGTTTTGCCACAGCATGGATTCAAACACGCGACCAACCGCATCCAGGGGCGAGCGTTAACGCAGTGAGCCACTGGACCTGAGTACTCAAACATGCCTGCTTGTGCAGCTTAGACACTCTGAATTCACTAAATGTACAACTTTTTCTCCATCAAAATGAACAAATGAGACATGAAATAACATCTACAGATCAAGACAAAGCGAATGGAAGCGGTCCCAGCCTCGTAGCTGTGAACAGCTGTGATCGCAGGAAAATGCTGTTCCAAAGATTTCTCAGTATATCTCCGGGACTTTTCCCTGGCTTTACCACCGTCACAATGGACAAACGAGACATGAAATAACATCAACAGATCAAGACGAAGCGAATGGAAGTACCCCCGGAGTTATAGCATGTGTAAATCGAGACGACAGATCTCTCTCTCCCCCGCCTGCTTGCGAGGGGGAGGGGCAGTTTACACACACACGCAGCTGCTGCATGCAGCAACGCACACACAGGGAGGAGATGGCAGAGAGAACGCACTCCCCTGAAAACTCCCCTTGAATTCCTCCAGACTCAGAAAATGTAAAAGTTCACTTTTTGGAGATCCATAGAAAAAGGGTGAAAATGAAAAAAAGTATGCCACAGCATGGATTTGAACACGCGACCAACCACATCCAGGGGCGAGCGTTAACGCAGTGAGCCACTGGACCTGAGTACTCAAACATGCCTGCTTGTGCATCTTAGACACTCTGAATTCACTAAATGTACAACTTTTTCTCAATCAAAATGAACAAATCAGACATGAAATAACATCTACAGATCAAGACGAAGCGAATAGAAGCAGTCCCAGCCTCGTAGCTGTGAACAGCTGTGATTGCAGGAAAATGCTGTTACAAAGATTTCTCAGTATATCTCCGGGACTTTTCCCTGGCTTTACCACCGTCACAATGGACAAACGAGACATGAAATAACATCAACAGATCAAGACGAAGCGAATGGAAGTACCTTCGGAGTCATAGCATGTGTAAATCGAGACGAAAGATCTCTCTCTCCCCCGCCTGCTTGCGAGGGGGAGGGGCAGTTTACACACACACGCAGCTGTTGCATGCAGCAACGCACACACAGGGAGGAGATGGCAGAGAGAACGCACTCCCCTGAAAACTCCCCTTGAATTCCTCCAGACTCAGAAAATGTAAAAGTTCACTTTTTGGAGATCCATAGAAAAAGGGTGAACATGAATTTTGTTTTGCCACAGCATGGATTCGAACACGCGACCAACCGCATCCAGGGGCGAGCGTTAACGCAGTGAGCCACTGGACCTGAGTACTCAAACATGCCTGCTTGTGCAGCTTAGACACTCTGAATTCACTAAATGTACAACTTTTTCTCCATCAAAATGAACAAATGAGACATGAAATAACATCTACAGATCAAGACGAAGCGAATAGAAGCGGTCCCAGCCTCGTAGCTGTGAACAGCTGTGATCGCAGGAAAATGCTGTTACAAAGATTTCTCAGTATATCTCCGGGACATTTCCCTGGCTTTACCACCGTCACAATGGACAAACGAGACATGAAATAACATCAACAGATCAAGACGAAGCGAATGGAAGTACCCCCGGAGTCATAGCATGTGTAAATCGAGACGAAAGATCTCTCTCTCCCCCGCCTGCTTGCGAGGGGGAGGGGCAGTTTACACACACACGCAGCTGCTGCATGCAGCAACGCACACACAGGGAGGAGATGGCAGAGAGAACGCACTCCCCTGAAAACTCCCCTTGAATTCCTCCAGACTCAGAAAATGTAAAAGTTCACTTTTTGGAGATCCATAGAAAAAGGGTGAAAATGAAAAAAAGTATGCCACAGCATGGATTCGAACACGCGACCAACCGCATCCAGGGGCGAGCGTTAACGCAGTGAGCCACTGGACCTGAGTACTCAAACATGCCTGCTTGTGCATCTTAGACACTCTGAATTCACTAAATGTACAACTTTTTCTCAATCAAAATGAACAAATGAGACATGAAATAACATCTACAGATCAAGACGAAGCGAATAGAAGCAGTCCCAGCCTCGTAGCTGTGAACAGCTGTGATTGCAGGAAAATGCTTTTACAAAGATTTCTCAGTATATCTCCGGGACTTTTCCCTGGCTTTACCACCGTCACAATGGACAAACGAGACATGAAATAACATCAACAGATCAAGACGAAGCGAATGGAAGTACCCTCGGAGTCATAGCATGTGTAAATCGAGACGAAAGATCTCTCTCTCCCCCGCCTGCTTGCGAGGGGGAGGGGCAGTTTACACACACACGCAGCTGTTGCATGCAGCAACGCACACACAGGGAGGAGATGGCAGAGAGAACGCACTCCCCTGAAAACTCCCCTTGAATTCCTCCAGACTCAGCAAATGTAAAAGTTCACTTTTTGGAGATCCATAGAAAAAGGGTGAAAATGAAAAAAAGTATGCCACAGCATGGATTCGAACACGCGACCAACCGCATCCAGGGGCGAGCGTTAACGCAGTGAGCCACTGGACCTGAGTACTCAAACATGCCTGCTTGTACAGCTTAGACACTCTGAATTCACTAAATGTACAACTTTTTCTCCATCAAAATGAACAAATGAGACATGAAATAACATCTACAGATCAAGACGAAGCGAATAGAAGCAGTCCCAGCCTCGTAGCTGTGAACAGCTGTGATCGCAGGAAAATGCTGTTACAAAGATTTATCAGTATATCTCCGGGACATTTCCCTGGCTTTACCACCGTCACAATGGACAAACGAGACATGAAATAACATCAACAGATCAAGACGAAGCGAATGGAAGTACCCCCGGTGTCATAGCATGTGTAAATCGAGACGAAAGATCTCTCTCTCCCCCGCCTGCTTGCGAGGGGGAGGGGCAGTTTACACACACACGCAGCTGCTGCATGCAGCAACGCACACACAGGGAGGAGATGGCAGAGAGAATGCACTCCCCTGAAAACTCCCCTTGAATTCCTCCAGACTCAGAAAATGTAAAAGTTCACTTTTTGGAGATCCATAGAAAAAGGGTGAAAATGAAAAAAAGTATGCCACAGCATGGATTTGAACACGCGACCAACCGCATCCAGGGGCGAGCGTTAACGCAGTGAGCCACTGGACCTGAGTACTCAAACATGCCTGCTTGTGCATCTTAGACACTCTGAATTCACTAAATGTACAACTTTTTCTCAATCAAAATGAACAAATCAGACATGAAATAACATCTACAGATCAAGACGAAGCGAATAGAAGCAGTCCCAGCCTCGTAGCTGTGAACAGCTGTGATTGCAGGAAAATGCTGTTACAAAGATTTCTCAGTATATCTCCGGGACTTTTCCCTGGCTTTACCACCGTCACAATGGACAAACGAGACATGAAATAACATCAACAGATCAAGACGAAGCGAATGGAAGTACCTTCGGAGTCATAGCATGTGTAAATCGAGACGAAAGATCTCTCTCTCCCCCGCCTGCTTGCGAGGGGGAGGGGCAGTTTACACACACACGCAGCTGTTGCATGCAGCAACGCACACACAGGGAGGAGATGGCAGAGAGAACGCACTCCCCTGAAAACTCCCCTTGAATTCCTCCAGACTCAGAAAATGTAAAAGTTCACTTTTTGGAGATCCATAGAAAAAGGGTGAAAATGAAAAAAAGTATGCCACAGCATGGATTCGAACACGCGACCAACCGCATCCAGGGGCGAGCGTTAACGCAGTGAGCCACTGGACCTGAGTACTCAAACATGCCTGCTTGTACAGCTTAGACACTCTGAATTCACTAAATGTACAACTTTTTCTCCATCAAAATGAACAAATGAGACATGAAATAACATCTACAGATCAAGACGAAGCGGTCCCAGCCTCGTAGCTGTGAACAGCTGTGATTGCAGGAAAATGCTTTTACAAAGATTTCTCAGTATATCTCCGGGACTTTTCCCTGGCTTTACCACCGTCACAATGGACAAACGAGACATGAAATAACATCAACAGATGAAGACGAAGCGAATGGAAGTACCCCCGGAGTCATAGCATGTTTAAATCGAGACGAAAGATCTATCTCTCCCCCGCCTGCTTGCGAGGGGGAGGGGCAGTTTACACACACACGCAGCTGCTGCATGCAGCAACGCACACACAGGGAGGAGATGGCAGAGAGAACGCACTCCCCTGAAAACTCCCCTTGAATTCCTCCAGACTCAGAACATGTAAAAGTTCACTTTTTGGAGATCCATAGAAAAAGGGTGAACATGAATTTTGTTTTGCCACAGCATGGATTCAAACACGCGACCAACCGCATCCAGGGGCGAGCGTTAACGCAGTGAGCCACTGGACCTGAGTACTCAAACATGCCTGCTTGTGCAGCTTAGACACTCTGAATTCACTAAATGTACAACTTTTTCTCCATCAAAATGAACAAATGAGACATGAAATAACATCTACAGATCAAGACAAAGCGAATGGAAGCGGTCCCAGCCTAGTAGCTGTGAACAGCTGTGATCGCAGGAAAATGCTGTTCCAAAGATTTCTCAGTATATCTCCGGGACTTTTCCCTGGCTTTACCACCGTCACAATGGACAAACGAGACATGAAATAACATCAACAGATCAAGACGAAGCGAATGGAAGTACCTTCGGAGTCATAGCATGTGTAAATCGAGACGAAAGATCTCTCTCTCCCCCGCCTGCTTGCGAGGGGGAGGGGCAGTTTACACACACACGCAGCTGTTGCATGCAGCAACGCACACACAGGGAGGAGATGGCAGAGAGAACGCACTCCCCTGAAAACTCCCCTTGAATTCCTCCAGACTCAGAAAATGTAAAAGTTCACTTTTTGGAGATCCATAGAAAAAGGGTGAACATGAATTTTGTTTTGCCACAGCATGGATTCGAACACGCGACCAACCGCATCCAGGGGCGAGCGTTAACGCAGTGAGCCACTGGACCTGAGTACTCAAACATGCCTGCTTGTGCAGCTTAGACACTCTGAATTCACTAAATGTACAACTTTTTCTCCATCAAAATGAACAAATGAGACATGAAATAACATCTACAGATCAAGACGAAGCGAATAGAAGCGGTCCCAGCCTCGTAGCTGTGAACAGCTGTGATCGCAGGAAAATGCTGTTACAAAGATTTCTCAGTATATCTCCGGGACATTTCCCTGGCTTTACCACCGTCACAATGGACAAACGAGACATGAAATAACATCAACAGATCAAGACGAAGCGAATGGAAGTACCCCCGGAGTCATAGCATGTGTAAATCGAGACGAAAGATCTCTCTCTCCCCCGCCTGCTTGCGAGGGGGAGGGGCAGTTTACACACACACGCAGCTGCTGCATGCAGCAACGCACACACAGGGAGGAGATGGCAGAGAGAACGCACTCCCCTGAAAACTCCCCTTGAATTCCTCCAGACTCAGAAAATGTAAAAGTTCACTTTTTGGAGATCCATAGAAAAAGGGTGAAAATGAAAAAAAGTATGCCACAGCATGGATTCGAACACGCGACCAACCGCATCCAGGGGCGAGCGTTAACGCAGTGAGCCACTGGACCTGAGTACTCAAACATGCCTGCTTGTGCATCTTAGACACTCTGAATTCACTAAATGTACAACTTTTTCTCAATCAAAATGAACAAATGAGACATGAAATAACATCTACAGATCAAGACGAAGCGAATAGAAGCAGTCCCAGCCTCGTAGCTGTGAACAGCTGTGATTGCAGGAAAATGCTTTTACAAAGATTTCTCAGTATATCTCCGGGACTTTTCCCTGGCTTTACCACCGTCACAATGGACAAACGAGACATGAAATAACATCAACAGATCAAGACGAAGCGAATGGAAGTACCCTCGGAGTCATAGCATGTGTAAATCGAGACGAAAGATCTCTCTCTCCCCCGCCTGCTTGCGAGGGGGAGGGGCAGTTTACACACACACGCAGCTGTTGCATGCAGCAACGCACACACAGGGAGGAGATGGCAGAGAGAACGCACTCCCCTGAAAACTCCCCTTGAATTCCTCCAGACTCAGCAAATGTAAAAGTTCACTTTTTGGAGATCCATAGAAAAAGGGTGAAAATGAAAAAAAGTATGCCACAGCATGGATTCGAACACGCGACCAACCGCATCCAGGGGCGAGCGTTAACGCAGTGAGCCACTGGACCTGAGTACTCAAACATGCCTGCTTGTACAGCTTAGACACTCTGAATTCACTAAATGTACAACTTTTTCTCCATCAAAATGAACAAATGAGACATGAAATAACATCTACAGATCAAGACGAAGCGAATAGAAGCAGTCCCAGCCTCGTAGCTGTGAACAGCTGTGATCGCAGGAAAATGCTGTTACAAAGATTTATCAGTATATCTCCGGGACATTTCCCTGGCTTTACCACCGTCACAATGGACAAACGAGACATGAAATAACATCAACAGATCAAGACGAAGCGAATGGAAGTACCCCCGGTGTCATAGCATGTGTAAATCGAGACGAAAGATCTCTCTCTCCCCCGCCTGCTTGCGAGGGGGAGGGGCAGTTTACACACACACGCAGCTGCTGCATGCAGCAACGCACACACAGGGAGGAGATGGCAGAGAGAATGCACTCCCCTGAAAACTCCCCTTGAATTCCTCCAGACTCAGAAAATGTAAAAGTTCACTTTTTGGAGATCCATAGAAAAAGGGTGAAAATGAAAAAAAGTATGCCACAGCATGGATTTGAACACGCGACCAACCGCATCCAGGGGCGAGCGTTAACGCAGTGAGCCACTGGACCTGAGTACTCAAACATGCCTGCTTGTGCATCTTAGACACTCTGAATTCACTAAATGTACAACTTTTTCTCAATCAAAATGAACAAATCAGACATGAAATAACATCTACAGATCAAGACGAAGCGAATAGAAGCAGTCCCAGCCTCGTAGCTGTGAACAGCTGTGATTGCAGGAAAATGCTGTTACAAAGATTTCTCAGTATATCTCCGGGACTTTTCCCTGGCTTTACCACCGTCACAATGGACAAACGAGACATGAAATAACATCAACAGATCAAGACGAAGCGAATGGAAGTACCTTCGGAGTCATAGCATGTGTAAATCGAGACGAAAGATCTCTCTCTCCCCCGCCTGCTTGCGAGGGGGAGGGGCAGTTTACACACACACGCAGCTGTTGCATGCAGCAACGCACACACAGGGAGGAGATGGCAGAGAGAACGCACTCCCCTGAAAACTCCCCTTGAATTCCTCCAGACTCAGAAAATGTAAAAGTTCACTTTTTGGAGATCCATAGAAAAAGGGTGAAAATGAAAAAAAGTATGCCACAGCATGGATTCGAACACGCGACCAACCGCATCCAGGGGCGAGCGTTAACGCAGTGAGCCACTGGACCTGAGTACTCAAACATGCCTGCTTGTACAGCTTAGACACTCTGAATTCACTAAATGTACAACTTTTTCTCCATCAAAATGAACAAATGAGACATGAAATAACATCTACAGATCAAGACGAAGCGGTCCCAGCCTCGTAGCTGTGAACAGCTGTGATTGCAGGAAAATGCTTTTACAAAGATTTCTCAGTATATCTCCGGGACTTTTCCCTGGCTTTACCACCGTCACAATGGACAAACGAGACATGAAATAACATCAACAGATGAAGACGAAGCGAATGGAAGTACCCCCGGAGTCATAGCATGTTTAAATCGAGACGAAAGATCTCTCTCTCCCCCGCCTGCTTGCGAGGGGGAGGGGCAGTTTACACACACACGCAGCTGCTGCATGCAGCAACGCACACACAGGGAGGAGATGGCAGAGAGAACGCACTCCCCTGAAAACTCCCCTTGAATTCCTCCAGACTCAGAACATGTAAAAGTTCACTTTTTGGAGATCCATAGAAAAAGGGTGAACATGAATTTTGTTTTGCCACAGCATGGATTCAAACACGCGACCAACCGCATCCAGGGGCGAGCGTTAACGCAGTGAGCCACTGGACCTGAGTACTCAAACATGCCTGCTTGTGCAGCTTAGACACTCTGAATTCACTAAATGTACAACTTTTTCTCCATCAAAATGAACAAATGAGACATGAAATAACATCTACAGATCAAGACAAAGCGAATGGAAGCGGTCCCAGCCTAGTAGCTGTGAACAGCTGTGATCGCAGGAAAATGCTGTTCCAAAGATTTCTCAGTATATCTCCGGGACTTTTCCCTGGCTTTACCACCGTCACAATGGACAAACGAGACATGAAATAACATCAACAGATCAAGACGAAGCGAATGGAAGTACCCCCGGAGTCATAGCATGTGTAAATCGAGACGAAAGATCTCTCTCTCTCCCCCGCCTGCTTGCGAGGGGGAGGGGCAGTTTACACACACACGCAGCTGCTGCATGCAGCAACGCACACACAGGGAGGAGATGGCAGAGAGAATGCACTCCCCTGAAAACTCCCCTTGAATTCCTCCAGACTCAGAAAATGTAAAAGTTCACTTTTTGGAGATCCATAGAAAAAGGGTGAAAATGAAAAAAAGTATGCCACAGCATGGATTTGAACACGCGACCAACCACATCCAGGGGCGAGCGTTAACGCAGTGAGCCACTGGACCTGAGTACTCAAACATGCCTGCTTGTGCATCTTAGACACTCTGAATTCACTAAATGTACAACTTTTTCTCAATCAAAATGAACAAATCAGACATGAAATAACATCTACAGATCAAGACGAAGCGAATAGAAGCAGTCCCAGCCTCGTAGCTGTGAACAGCTGTGATTGCAGGAAAATGCTGTTACAAAGATTTCTCAGTATATCTCCGGGACTTTTCCCTGGCTTTACCACCGTCACAATGGACAAACGAGACATGAAATAACATCAACAGATCAAGACGAAGCGAATGGAAGTACCTTCGGAGTCATAGCATGTGTAAATCGAGACGAAAGATCTCTCTCTCCCCCGCCTGCTTGCGATGGGGAGGGGCAGTTTACACACACACGCAGCTGTTGCATGCAGCAACGCACACACAGGGAGGAGATGGCAGAGAGAACGCACTCCCCTGAAAACTCCCCTTGAATTCCTCCAGACTCAGAAAATGTAAAAGTTCACTTTTTGGAGATCCATAGAAAAAGGGTGAACATGAATTTTGTTTTGCCACAGCATGGATTCGAACACGCGACCAACCGCATCCAGGGGCGAGCGTTAACGCAGTGAGCCACTGGACCTGAGTACTCAAACATGCCTGCTTGTGCAGCTTAGACACTCTGAATTCACTAAATGTACAACTTTTTCTCCATCAAAATGAACAAATGAGACATGAAATAACATCTACAGATCAAGACAAAGCGAATGGAAGCGGTCCCAGCCTCGTAGCTGTGAACAGCTGTGATCGCAGGAAAATGCTGTTCCAAAGATTTCTCAGTATATCTCCGGGACTTTTCCCTGGCTTTACCACCGTCACAATGGACAAACGAGACATGAAATAACATCAACAGATCAAGACGAAGCGAATGGAAGTACCCCCGGAGTCATAGCATGTGTAAATCGAGACGACAGATCTCTCTCTCCCCCGCCTGCTTGCGAGGGGGAGGGGCAGTTTACACACACACGCAGCTGCTGCATGCAGCAACGCACACACAGGGAGGAGATGGCAGAGAGAACGCACTCCCCTGAAAACTCCCCTTGAATTCCTCCAGACTCAGAAAATGTAAAAGTTCACTTTTTGGAGATCCATAGAAAAAGGGTGAACATGAATTTTGTTTGGCCACAGCATGGATTCGAACACGCGACCAACCGCATCCAGGGGCGAGCGTTAACGCAGTGAGCCACTGGACCTGAGTACTCAAACATGCCTGCTTGTGCAGCTTAGACACTCTGAATTCACTAAATGTACAACTTTTTCTCCATCAAAATGAACAAATGAGACATGAAATAACATCTACAGATCAAGACAAAGCGAATGGAAGCGGTCTCAGCCTCGTAGCTGTGAACAGCTGTGATCGCAGGAAAATGCTATTCCAAAGATTTCTCAGTATATCTCCGGGACTTTTCCCTGGCTTTACCACCGTCACAATGGACAAACGAGACATGAAATAACATCAACAGATCAAGACGAAGCGAATGGAAGTACCTTCGGAGTCATAGCATGTGTAAATCGAGACGAAAGATCTCTCTCTCCCCCGCCTGCTTGCGATGGGGAGGGGCAGTTTACACACACACGCAGCTGTTGCATGCAGCAACGCACACACAGGGAGGAGATGGCAGAGAGAACGCACTCCCCTGAAAACTCCCCTTGAATTCCTCCAGACTCAGAAAATGTAAAAGTTCACTTTTTGGAGATCCATAGAAAAAGGGTGAACATGAATTTTGTTTTGCCACAGCATGGATTCGAACACGCGACCAACCGCATCCAGGGGCGAGCGTTAACGCAGTGAGCCACTGGACCTGAGTACTCAAACATGCCTGCTTGTGCAGCTTAGACACTCTGAATTCACTAAATGTACAACTTTTTCTCCATCAAAATGAACAAATGAGACATGAAATAACATCTACAGATCAAGACAAAGCGAATGGAAGCGGTCCCAGCCTCGTAGCTGTGAACAGCTGTGATCGCAGGAAAATGCTGTTCCAAAGATTTCTCAGTATATCTCCGGGACTTTTCCCTGGCTTTACCACCGTCACAATGGACAAACGAGACATGAAATAACATCAACAGATCAAGACGAAGCGAATGGAAGTACCCCCGGAGTCATAGCATGTGTAAATCGAGACGACAGATCTCTCTCTCCCCCGCCTGCTTGCGAGGGGGAGGGGCAGTTTACACACACACGCAGCTGCTGCATGCAGCAACGCACACACAGGGAGGAGATGGCAGAGAGAACGCACTCCCCTGAAAACTCCCCTTGAATTCCTCCAGACTCAGAAAATGTAAAAGTTCACTTTTTGGAGATCCATAGAAAAAGGGTGAACATGAATTTTGTTTGGCCACAGCATGGATTCGAACACGCGACCAACCGCATCCAGGGGCGAGCGTTAACGCAGTGAGCCACTGGACCTGAGTACTCAAACATGCCTGCTTGTGCAGCTTAGACACTCTGAATTCACTAAATGTACAACTTTTTCTCCATCAAAATGAACAAATGAGACATGAAATAACATCTACAGATCAAGACAAAGCGAATGGAAGCGGTCCCAGCCTCGTAGCTGTGAACAGCTGTGATCGCAGGAAAATGCTATTCCAAAGATTTCTCAGTATATCTCCGGGACTTTTCCCTGGCTTTACCACCGTCACAATGGACAAACGAGACATGAAATAACATCAACAGATCAAGACGAAGCGAATGGAAGTACCCCCGGAGTCATAGCATGTGTAAATCGAGACGACAGATCTCTCTCTCCCCCGCCTGCTTGCGAGGGGGAGGGGCAGTTTACACACACACGCAGCTGCTGCATGCAGCAACGCACACACAGGGAGGAGATGGCAGAGAGAACGCACTCCCCTGAAAACTCCCCTTGAATTCCTCCAGACTCAGAAAATGTAAAAGTTCACTTTTTGGAGATCCATAGAAAAAGGGTGAAAATGAAAAAAAGTATGCCACAGCATGGATTTGAACACGCGACCAACCGCATCCAGGGGCGAGCGTTAACGCAGTGAGCCACTGGACCTGAGTACTCAAACATGCCTGCTTGTGCAGCTTAGACACTCTGAATTCACTAAATGTACAACTTTTTCTCCATCAAAATGAACAAATGAGACATGAAATAACATCTACAGATCAAGACAAAGCGAATGGAAGCGGTCCCAGCCTCGTAGCTGTGAACAGCTGTGATCGCAGGAAAATGCTATTCCAAAGATTTCTCAGTATATCTCCGGGACTTTTCCCTGGCTTTACCACCGTCACAATGGACAAACGAGACATGAAATAACATCAACAGATCAAGACGAAGCGAATGGAAGTACCCCCGGAGTCATAGCATGTGTAAATCGAGACGACAGATCTCTCTCTCCCCCGCCTGCTTGCGAGGGGGAGGGGCAGTTTACACACACACGCAGCTGCTGCATGCAGCAACGCACACACAGGGAGGAGATGGCAGAGAGAACGCACTCCCCTGAAAACTCCCCTTGAATTCCTCCAGACTCAGAAAATGTAAAAGTTCACTTTTTGGAGATCGATAGAAAAAGGGTGAAAATGAAAAAAAGTATGCCACAGCATGGATTTGAACACGCGACCAACCGCATCCAGGGGCGAGCGTTAACGCAGTGAGCCACTGGACCTGAGTACTCAAACATGCCTACTTGTGCAGCTTAGACACTCTGAATTCACTAAATGTACAACTTTTTCTCCATCAAAATGAACAAATTATACATGAAATAACATCTATAGATCAAGACGAAGCGAATGGAAGCGGTCCCAGCCTCGTAGCTGTGAACAGCTGTGATCGCAGGAAAATGCTGTTTCAAAGATTTCTCAGTATATCTCCGGGACATTTCCCTGGCTTTACCACCGTCACAATGGACAAACGAGACATGAAATAACATCAACAGATCAAGACGAAGCGAATGGAAGTACCCCCGGAGTCATAGCATGTGTAAATCGAGACGAAAGATCTCTCTCTCCCCCGCCTGCTTGCGAGGGGGAGGGGCAGTTTACACACACACGCAGCTGCTGCATGCAGCAACGCACACACAGGGAGGAGATGGCAGAGAGAACGCACTCCCCTGAAAACTCCCCTTGAATTCATCCAGACTCAGAAAATGTAAAAGTTCACTGTTTGGAGATCCATAGAAAAAGGGTGAAAATGATTTTTTTTTGCCACAGCATGGATTCAAACACGCGACCAACCGCATCCAGGGGCGAGCGTTAACGCAGTGAGCCACTGGACCTGAGTACTCAAACATGCCTGCTTGTGCAGCTTACACACTCAATTCACTAAATGTACAACTTTTTCTCCATCAAAATGAACAAATGAGACATGAAATAACATCTACAGATCAAGACGAAGCGAATGGAAGCGGTCCCAGCCTCGTAGCTGTGAACAGCTGTGATCGCAGGAAAATGCTGTTATAAAGATTTCTCAGTATATCTCCGGGATATTTCCCTGGCTTTACCACCGTCCAAATGGACAAACGAGACATGAAATAACATCAACAGATCAAGACGAAGCGAATGGAAGTACCCCCGGAGTCATAGCATGTGTAAATCGAGACGACAGATATCTCTCTCCCCCGCCTGCTTGCGAGGGGGAGGGGCAGTTTACACACACACGCAGCTGCTGCATGCAGCAACGCACACACAGGGAGGAGATGGCAGAGAGAACGCACTCCCCTGAAAACTCCCCTTGAATTCCTCCAGACTCAGAAAATGTAAAAGTTCACTTTTTGGAGATCCATAGAAAAAGGGTGAAAATGAAAAAAAGTATGCCACAGCATGGATTCGAACACGCGACCAACCGCATCCAGGGGCGAGCGTTAACGCAGTGAGCCACGGGACCTGAGTACTCAAACATGCCTGCTTGTGCAGCTTAGACACTCTGAATTCACTAAATGTACAACTTTTTCTCCATCAAAATGAACAAATGAGACATGAAATAACATCTACAGATCAAGACGAAGCGAATAGAAGCGGTCCCAGCCTCGTAGCTGTGAACAGCTGTGATCGCAGGAAAATGCTGTTACAAAGATTTCTCAGTATATCTCCGGGACATTTCCCTGGCTTTACCACCGTCACAATGGACAAACGAGACATGAAATAACATCAACAGATCAAGACGAAGCGAATGGAAGTACCCCCGGAGTCATAGCATGTGTAAATCGAGACGAAAGATCTCTCTCTCCCCCGCCTGCTTGCGAGGGGGAGGGGCAGTTTACACACACACGCAGCTGCTGCATGCAGCAACGCACACACAGGGAGGAGATGGCAGAGAGAACGCACTCCCCTGAAAACTCCCCTTGAATTCCTCCAGACTCAGAAAATGTAAAAGTTCACTTTTTGGAGATCCATAGAAAAAGGGTGAAAATGAAAAAAAGTATGCCACAGCATGGATTCGAACACGCGACCAACCGCATCCAGGGGCGAGCGTTAACGCAGTGAGCCACTGGACCTGAGTACTCAAACATGCCTGCTTGTGCATCTTAGACACTCTGAATTCACTAAATGTACAACTTTTTCTCAATCAAAATGAACAAATGAGACATGAAATAACATCTACAGATCAAGACGAAGCGAATGGAAGTGGTCCCAGCCTCGTAGCTGTGAACAGCTGGGATCGCAGGAAAATGCTGTTATAAAGATTTATCAGTATATCTCCGGGATATTTCCCTGGCTTTACCACCGTCCAAATGGACAAACGAGACATGAAATAACATCAACAGATCAAGACGAAGCGAATGGAAGTACCCCCGGAGTCATAGCATGTGTAAATCGAGACGAAAGATCTCTCTCTCTCCCCCGCCTGCTTGCGAGGGGGAGGGGCAGTTTACACACACACGCAGCTGCTGCATGCAGCAACGCACACACAGGGAGGAGATGGCAGAGAGAATGCACTCCCCTGAAAACTCCCCTTGAATTCCTCCAGACTCAGAAAATGTAAAAGTTCACTTTTTGGAGATCCATAGAAAAAGGGTGAAAATGAAAAAAAGTATGCCACAGCATGGATTTGAACACGCGACCAACCACATCCAGGGGCGAGCGTTAACGCAGTGAGCCACTGGACCTGAGTACTCAAACATGCCTGCTTGTGCATCTTAGACACTCTGAATTCACTAAATGTACAACTTTTTCTCAATCAAAATGAACAAATCAGACATGAAATAACATCTACAGATCAAGACGAAGCGAATAGAATCAGTCCCAGCCTCGTAGCTGTGAACAGCTGTGATCGCAGGAAAATGCTGTTTCAAAGATTTCTCAGTATATCTCCGGGACATTTCCCTGGCTTTACCACCGTCACAATGGACAAACGAGACATGAAATAACATCAACAGATCAAGACGAAGCGAATGGAAGTACCCCCGGAGTCATAGCATGTGTAAATCGAGACGAAAGATCTCTCTCTCCCCCGCCTGCTTGCGAGGGGGAGGGGCAGTTTACACACACACGCAGCTGCTGCATGCAGCAACGCACACACAGGGAGGAGATGGCAGAGAGAACGCACTCCCCTGAAAACTCCCCTTGAATTCATCCAGACTCAGAAAATGTAAAAGTTCACTGTTTGGAGATCCATAGAAAAAGGGTGAAAATGATTTTTTTTTTGCCACAGCATGGATTCAAACACGCGACCAACCGCATCCAGGGGCGAGCGTTAACGCAGTGAGCCACTGGACCTGAGTACTCAAACATGCCTGCTTGTGCAGCTTACACACTCAATTCACTAAATGTACAACTTTTTCTCCATCAAAATGAACAAATGAGACATGAAATAACATCTACAGATCAAGACGAAGCGAATGGAAGCGGTCCCAGCCTCGTAGCTGTGAACAGCTGTGATCGCAGGAAAATGCTGTTATAAAGATTTCTCAGTATATCTCCGGGATATTTCCCTGGCTTTACCACCGTCCAAATGGACAAACGAGACATGAAATAACATCAACAGATCAAGACGAAGCGAATGGAAGTACCCCCGGAGTCATAGCATGTGTAAATCGAGACGACAGATATCTCTCTCCCCCGCCTGCTTGCGAGGGGGAGGGGCAGTTTACACACACACGCAGCTGCTGCATGCAGCAACGCACACACAGGGAGGAGATGGCAGAGAGAACGCACTCCCCTGAAAACTCCCCTTGAATTCCTCCAGACTCAGAAAATGTAAAAGTTCACTTTTTGGAGATCCATAGAAAAAGGGTGAAAATGAAAAAAAGTATGCCACAGCATGGATTCGAACACGCGACCAACCGCATCCAGGGGCGAGCGTTAACGCAGTGAGCCACGGGACCTGAGTACTCAAACATGCCTGCTTGTGCAGCTTAGACACTCTGAATTCACTAAATGTACAACTTTTTCTCCATCAAAATGAACAAATGAGACATGAAATAACATCTACAGATCAAGACGAAGCGAATAGAAGCGGTCCCAGCCTCGTAGCTGTGAACAGCTGTGATCGCAGGAAAATGCTGTTACAAAGATTTCTCAGTATATCTCCGGGACATTTCCCTGGCTTTACCACCGTCACAATGGACAAACGAGACATGAAATAACATCAACAGATCAAGACGAAGCGAATGGAAGTACCCCCGGAGTCATAGCATGTGTAAATCGAGACGAAAGATCTCTCTCTCCCCCGCCTGCTTGCGAGGGGGAGGGGCAGTTTACACACACACGCAGCTGCTGCATGCAGCAACGCACACACAGGGAGGAGATGGCAGAGAGAACGCACTCCCCTGAAAACTCCCCTTGAATTCCTCCAGACTCAGAAAATGTAAAAGTTCACTTTTTGGAGATCCATAGAAAAAGGGTGAAAATGAAAAAAAGTATGCCACAGCATGGATTCGAACACGCGACCAACCGCATCCAGGGGCGAGCGTTAACGCAGTGAGCCACTGGACCTGAGTACTCAAACATGCCTGCTTGTGCATCTTAGACACTCTGAATTCACTAAATGTACAACTTTTTCTCAATCAAAATGAACAAATGAGACATGAAATAACATCTACAGATCAAGACGAAGCGAATGGAAGTGGTCCCAGCCTCGTAGCTGTGAACAGCTGGGATCGCAGGAAAATGCTGTTATAAAGATTTATCAGTATATCTCCGGGATATTTCCCTGGCTTTACCACCGTCCAAATGGACAAACGAGACATGAAATAACATCAACAGATCAAGACGAAGCGAATGGAAGTACCCCCGGAGTCATAGCATGTGTAAATCGAGACGAAAGATCTCTCTCTCTCCCCCGCCTGCTTGCGAGGGGGAGGGGCAGTTTACACACACACGCAGCTGCTGCATGCAGCAACGCACACACAGGGAGGAGATGGCAGAGAGAATGCACTCCCCTGAAAACTCCCCTTGAATTCCTCCAGACTCAGAAAATGTAAAAGTTCACTTTTTGGAGATCCATAGAAAAAGGGTGAAAATGAAAAAAAGTATGCCACAGCATGGATTTGAACACGCGACCAACCACATCCAGGGGCGAGCGTTAACGCAGTGAGCCACTGGACCTGAGTACTCAAACATGCCTGCTTGTGCATCTTAGACACTCTGAATTCACTAAATGTACAACTTTTTCTCAATCAAAATGAACAAATCAGACATGAAATAACATCTACAGATCAAGACGAAGCGAATAGAAGCAGTCCCAGCCTCGTAGCTGTGAACAGCTGTGATCGCAGGAAAATGCTGTTTCAAAGATTTCTCAGTATATCTCCGGGACATTTCCCTGGCTTTACCACCGTCACAATGGACAAACGAGACATGAAATAACATCAACAGATCAAGACGAAGCGAATGGAAGTACCCCCGGAGTCATAGCATGTGTAAATCGAGACGAAAGATCTCTCTCTCCCCCGCCTGCTTGCGAGGGGGAGGGGCAGTTTACACACACACGCAGCTGCTGCATGCAGCAACGCACACACAGGGAGGAGATGGCAGAGAGAACGCACTCCCCTGAAAACTCCCCTTGAATTCATCCAGACTCAGAAAATGTAAAAGTTCACTGTTTGGAGATCCATAGAAAAAGGGTGAAAATGATTTTTTTTTGCCACAGCATGGATTCAAACACGCGACCAACCGCATCCAGGGGCGAGCGTTAACGCAGTGAGCCACTGGACCTGAGTACTCAAACATGCCTGCTTGTGCAGCTTACACACTCAATTCACTAAATGTACAACTTTTTCTCCATCAAAATGAACAAATGAGACATGAAATAACATCTACAGATCAAGACGAAGCGAATGGAAGCGGTCCCAGCCTCGTAGCTGTGAACAGCTGTGATCGCAGGAAAATGCTGTTATAAAGATTTCTCAGTATATCTCCGGGATATTTCCCTGGCTTTACCACCGTCCAAATGGACAAACGAGACATGAAATAACATCAACAGATCAAGACGAAGCGAATGGAAGTACCCCCGGAGTCATAGCATGTGTAAATCGAGACGACAGATATCTCTCTCCCCCGCCTGCTTGCGAGGGGGAGGGGCAGTTTACACACACACGCAGCTGCTGCATGCAGCAACGCACACACAGGGAGGAGATGGCAGAGAGAACGCACTCCCCTGAAAACTCCCCTTGAATTCCTCCAGACTCAGAAAATGTAAAAGTTCACTTTTTGGAGATCCATAGAAAAAGGGTGAAAATGAAAAAAAGTATGCCACAGCATGGATTCGAACACGCGACCAACCGCATCCAGGGGCGAGCGTTAACGCAGTGAGCCACTGGACCTGAGTACTCAAACATGCCTGCTTGTGCAGCTTAGACACTCTGAATTCACTAAATGTACAACTTTTTCTCCATCAAAATGAACAAATGAGACATGAAATAACATCTACAGATCAAGACGAAGCGAATAGAAGCGGTCCCAGCCTCGTAGCTGTGAACAGCTGTGATCGCAGGAAAATGCTGTTACAAAGATTTCTCAGTATATCTCCGGGACATTTCCCTGGCTTTACCACCGTCACAATGGACAAACGAGACATGAAATAACATCAACAGATCAAGACGAAGCGAATGGAAGTACCCCCGGAGTCATAGCATGTGTAAATCGAGACGAAAGATCTCTCTCTCCCCCGCCTGCTTGCGAGGGGGAGGGGCAGTTTACACACACACGCAGCTGCTGCATGCATCAACGCACACACAGGGAGGAGATGGCAGAGAGAACGCACTCCCCTGAAAACTCCCCTTGAATTCCTCCAGACTCAGAAAATGTAAAAGTTCACTTTTTGGAGATCCATAGAAAAAGGGTGAAAATGAAAAAAAGTATGCCACAGCATGGATTCGAACACGCGACCAACCGCATCCAGGGGCGAGCGTTAACGCAGTGAGCCACTGGACCTGAGTACTCAAACATGCCTGCTTGTGCATCTTAGACACTCTGAATTCACTAAATGTACAACTTTTTCTCAATCAAAATGAACAAATGAGACATGAAATAACATCTACAGATCAAGACGAAGCGAATAGAAGCAGTCCCAGCCTCGTAGCTGTGAACAGCTGTGATTGCAGGAAAATGCTGTTACAAAGATTTCTCAGTATATCTCCGGGACTTTTCCCTGGCTTTACCACCGTCACAATGGACAAACGAGACATGAAATAACATCAACAGATCAAGACGAAGCGAATGGAAGTACCCTCGGAGTCATAGCATGTGTAAATCGAGACGAAAGATCTCTCTCTCCCCCGCCTGCTTGCGAGGGGGAGGGGCAGTTTACACACACACGCAGCTGCTGCATGCAGCAACGCACACACAGGGAGGAGATGGCAGAGAGAACGCACTCCCCTGAAAACTCCCCTTGAATTCCTCCAGACTCAGAAAATGTAAAAGTTCACTTTTTGGAGATCCATAGAAAAAGGGTGAAAATGAAAAAAAGTATGCCACAGCATGGATTCGAACACGCGACCAACCGCATCCAGGGGCGAGCGTTAACGCAGTGAGCCACTGGACCTGAGTACTCAAACATGCCTGCTTGTGCAGCTTAGACACTCTGAATTCACTAAATGTACAACTTTTTCTCCATCAAAATGAACAAATGAGACATGAAATAACATCTACAGATCAAGACGAAGCGAATAGAAGCGGTCCCAGCCTCGTAGCTGTGAACAGCTGTGATCGCAGGAAAATGCTGTTACAAAGATTTCTCAGTATATCTCCGGGACATTTCCCTGGCTTTACCACCGTCACAATGGACAAACGAGACATGAAATAACATCAACAGATCAAGACGAAGCGAATGGAAGTACCCCCGGAGTCATAGCATGTGTAAATCGAGACGAAAGATCTCTCTCTCCCCCGCCTGCTTGCGAGGGGGAGGGGCAGTTTACACACACACGCAGCTGCTGCATGCAGCAACGCACACACAGGGAGGAGATGGCAGAGAGAACGCACTCCCCTGAAAACTCCCCTTGAATTCCTCCAGACTCAGAAAATGTAAAAGTTCACTTTTTGGAGATCCATAGAAAAAGGGTGAAAATGAAAAAAAGTATGCCACAGCATGGATTCGAACACGCGACCAACCGCATCCAGGGGCGAGCGTTAACGCAGTGAGCCACTGGACCTGAGTACTCAAACATGCCTGCTTGTGCATCTTAGACACTCTGAATTCACTAAATGTACAACTTTTTCTCAATCAAAATGAACAAATGAGACATGAAATAACATCTACAGATCAAGACGAAGCGAATGGAAGTGGTCCCAGCCTCGTAGCTGTGAACAGCTGGGATCGCAGGAAAATGCTGTTATAAAGATTTATCAGTATATCTCCGGGATATTTCCCTGGCTTTACCACCGTCCAAATGGACAAACGAGACATGAAATAACATCAACAGATCAAGACGAAGCGAATGGAAGTACCCCCGGAGTCATAGCATGTGTAAATCGAGACGAAAGATCTCTCTCTCTCCCCCGCCTGCTTGCGAGGGGGAGGGGCAGTTTACACACACACGCAGCTGCTGCATGCAGCAACGCACACACAGGGAGGAGATGGCAGAGAGAATGCACTCCCCTGAAAACTCCCCTTGAATTCCTCCAGACTCAGAAAATGTAAAAGTTCACTTTTTGGAGATCCATAGAAAAAGGGTGAAAATGAAAAAAAGTATGCCACAGCATGGATTTGAACACGCGACCAACCACATCCAGGGGCGAGCGTTAACGCAGTGAGCCACTGGACCTGAGTACTCAAACATGCCTGCTTGTGCATCTTAGACACTCTGAATTCACTAAATGTACAACTTTTTCTCAATCAAAATGAACAAATCAGACATGAAATAACATCTACAGATCAAGACGAAGCGAATAGAAGCAGTCCCAGCCTCGTAGCTGTGAACAGCTGTGATTGCAGGAAAATGCTGTTACAAAGATTTCTCAGTATATCTCCGGGACTTTTCCCTGGCTTTACCACCGTCACAATGGACAAACGAGACATGAAATAACATCAACAGATCAAGACGAAGCGAATGGAAGTACCTTCGGAGTCATAGCATGTGTAAATCGAGACGAAAGATCTCTCTCTCCCCCGCCTGCTTGCGAGGGGGAGGGGCAGTTTACACACACACGCAGCTGTTGCATGCAGCAACGCACACACAGGGAGGAGATGGCAGAGAGAACGCACTCCCCTGAAAACTCCCCTTGAATTCCTCCAGACTCAGAAAATGTAAAAGTTCACTTTTTGGAGATCCATAGAAAAAGGGTGAACATGAATTTTGTTTTGCCACAGCATGGATTCGAACACGCGACCAACCGCATCCAGGGGCGAGCGTTAACGCAGTGAGCCACTGGACCTGAGTACTCAAACATGCCTGCTTGTGCAGCTTAGACACTCTGAATTCACTAAATGTACAACTTTTTCTCCATCAAAATGAACAAATGAGACATGAAATAACATCTACAGATCAAGACGAAGCGAATGGAAGCGGTCCCAGCCTCGTAGCTGTGAACAGCTGTGATCGCAGGAAAATGCTGTTCCAAAGATTTCTCAGTATATCTCCGGGACTTTTCCCTGGCTTTACCACCGTCACAATGGACAAACGAGACATGAAATAACATCAACAGATCAAGACGAAGCGAATGGAAGTACCCCCGGAGTCATAGCATGTGTAAATCGAGACGACAGATCTCTCTCTCCCCCGCCTGCTTGCGAGGGGGAGGGGCAGTTTACACACACACGCAGCTGCTGCATGCAGCAACGCACACACAGGGAGGAGATGGCAGAGAGAACGCACTCCCCTGAAAACTCCCCTTGAATTCCTCCAGACTCAGAAAATGTAAAAGTTCACTTTTTGGAGATCCATAGAAAAAGGGTGAACATGAATTTTGTTTTGCCACAGCATGGATTCGAACACGCGACCAACCGCATCCAGGGGCGAGCGTTAACGCAGTGAGCCACTGGACCTGAGTACTCAAACATGCCTGCTTGTGCAGCTTAGACACTCTGAATTCACTAAATGTACAACTTTTTCTCCATCAAAATGAACAAATGAGACATGAAATAACATCTACAGATCAAGACGAAGCGAATGGAAGCGGTCCCAGCCTCGTAGCTGTGAACAGCTGTGATCGCAGGAAAATGCTGTTATAAAGATTTATCATTATATCTCCGGGATATTTCCCTGGCTTTACCACCGTCCAAATGGACAAACGAGACATGAAATAACATCAACAGATCAAGACGAAGCGAATGGAAGTACCCCCGGAGTCATAGCATGTGTAAATCGAGACGAAAGATCTCTCTCTCTCCCCCGCCTGCTTGCGAGGGGGAGGGGCAGTTTACACACACACGCAGCTGCTGCATGCAGCAACGCACACACAGGGAGGAGATGGCAGAGAGAATGCACTCCCCTGAAAACTCCCCTTGAATTCCTCCAGACTCAGAAAATGTAAAAGTTCACTTTTTGGAGATCCATAGAAAAAGGGTGAAAATGAAAAAAAGTATGCCACAGCATGGATTTGAACACGCGACCAACCACATCCAGGGGCGAGCGTTAACGCAGTGAGTCACTGGACCTGAGTACTCAAACATGCCTGCTTGTGCATCTTAGACACTCTGAATTCACTAAATGTACAACTTTTTCTCAATCAAAATGAACAAATCAGACATGAAATAACATCTACAGATCAAGACGAAGCGAATAGAAGCAGTCCCAGCCTCGTAGCTGTGAACAGCTGTGATTGCAGGAAAATGCTGTTACAAAGATTTCTCAGTATATCTCCGGGACTTTTCCCTGGCTTTACCACCGTCACAATGGACAAACGAGACATGAAATAACATCAACAGATCAAGACGAAGCGAATGGAAGTACCTTCGGAGTCATAGCATGTGTAAATCGAGACGAAAGATCTCTCTCTCCCCCGCCTGCTTGCGAGGGGGAGGGGCAGTTTACACACACACGCAGCTGTTGCATGCAGCAACGCACACACAGGGAGGAGATGGCAGAGAGAACGCACTCCCCTGAAAACTCCCCTTGAATTCCTCCAGACTCAGAAAATGTAAAAGTTCACTTTTTGGAGATCCATAGAAAAAGGGTGAACATGAATTTTGTTTTGCCACAGCATGGATTCGAACACGCGACCAACCGCATCCAGGGGCGAGCGTTAACGCAGTGAGCCACTGGACCTGAGTACTCAAACATGCCTGCTTGTGCAGCTTACACACTCAATTCACTAAATGTACAACTTTTTCTCCATCAAAATGAACAAATGAGACATGAAATAACATCTACAGATCAAGACGAAGCGAATGGAAGCGGTCCCAGCCTCGTAGCTGTGAACAGCTGTGATCGCAGGAAAATGCTGTTTTAAAGATTTATCAGTATATCTCCGGGATATTTCCCTGGCTTTACCACCGTCCAAATGGACAAACGAGACATGAAATAACATCAACAGATCAAGACGAAGCGAATGGAAGTACCCCCGGAGTCATAGCATGTGTAAATCGAGACGACAGATCTCTCTCTCCCCCGCCTGCTTGCGAGGGGGAGGGGCAGTTTACACACACACGCAGCTGCTGCATGCAGCAACGCACACACAGGGAGGAGATGGCAGAGAGAACGCACTCCCCTGAAAACTCCCCTTGAATTCCTCCAGACTCAGAAAATGTAAAAGTTCACTTTTTGGAGATCCATAGAAAAAGGGTGAACATGAATTTTGTTTTGCCACAGCATGGATTCGAACACGCGACCAACCGCATCCAGGGGCGAGCGTTAACGCAGTGAGCCACTGGACCTGAGTACTCAAACATGCCTGCTTGTGCAGCTTAGACACTCTGAATTCACTAAATGTACAACTTTTTCTCCATCAAAATGAACAAATGAGACATTAAATAACATCTACAGATCAAGACAAAGCGAATGGAAGCGGTCCCAGCCTCGTAGCTGTGAACAGCTGTGATCGCAGGAAAATGCTGTTCCAAAGATTTCTCAGTATATCTCCGGGACTTTTCCCTGGCTTTACCACCGTCACAATGGACAAACGAGACATGAAATAACATCAACAGATCAAGACGAAGCGAATGGAAGTACCCCCGGAGTCATAGCATGTGTAAATCGAGACGACAGATCTCTCTCTCCCCCGCCTGCTTGCGAGGGGGAGGGGCAGTTTACACACACACGCAGCTGCTGCATGCAGCAAAGCACACACAGGGAGGAGATGGCAGAGAGAACGCACTCCCCTGAAAACTCCCCTTGAATTCAGCCAGACTCAGAAAATGTAAAAGTTCACTTTTTGGAGATCCATAGAAAAAGGGTGAACATGAAAAAAAGTATGCCACAGCATGGATTCGAACACGCGACCAACCGCATCCAGGGGCGAGCGTTAACGCAGTGAGCCACTGGACCTGAGTACTCAAACATGCCTGCTTGTGCATCTTAGACACTCTGAATTCACTAAATGTACAACTTTTTCTCAATCAAAATGAACAAATGAGACATGAAATAACATCTACAGATCAAGACGAAGCGGTCCCAGCCTCGTAGCTGTGAACAGCTGTGATTGCAGGAAAATGCTGTTACAAAGATTTCTCAGTATATCTCCGGGACTTTTCCCTGGCTTTACCACCGTCACAATGGACAAACGAGACATGAAATAACATCAACAGATCAAGACGAAGCGAATGGAAGTACCCCCGGAGTCATAGCATGTGTAAATCGAGACGAAAGATCTCTCTCTCCCCCGCCTGCTTGCGAGGGGGAGGGGCAGTTTACACACACACGCAGCTGCTGCATGCAGCCACGCACACACAGGGAGGAGATGGCAGAGAGAACGCACTCCCCTGAAAACTCCCCTTGAATTCACCCAGACTCAGAAAATGTAAAAGTTCACTGTTTGGAGATCCATAGAAAAAGGGTGAAAATGATTTTTTTTTGCCACAGCATGGATTCAAACACGCGACCAACCGCATCCAGGGGCGAGCGTTAACGCAGTGAGCCACTGGACCTGAGTACTCAAACATGCCTGCTTGTGCAGCTTACACACTCAATTCACTAAATGTACAACTTTTTCTCCATCAAAATGAACAAATGAGACATGAAATAACATCTACAGATCAAGACGAAGCGAATGGAAGCGGTCCCAGCCTCGTAGCTGTGAACAGCTGTGATCGCAGGAAAATGCTGTTATAAAGATTTATCAGTATATCTCCGGGATATTTCCCTGGCTGTACCACCGTCCAAATGGACAAACGAGACATGAAATAACATCAACAGATCAAGACGAAGCGAATGGAAGTACCCCCGGAGTCATAGCATGTGTAAATCGAGACGAAAGATCTCTCTCTCCCCCGCCTGCTTGCGAGGGGGAGGGGCAGTTTACACACACACGCAGCTGCTGCATGCAGCAACGCACACACAGGGAGGAGATGGCAGAGAGAACGCACTCCCCTGAAAACTCCCCTTGAATTCCTCCAGACTCAGAAAATGTAAAAGTTCACTTTTTGGAGATCCATAGAAAAAGGGTGAAAATGATTTTTTTTTTGCCACAGCATGGATTCGAACACGAGACCAACCGCATCCAGGGGAGAGCGTTAACGCAGTGAGCCACTGGACCTGAGTACTCAAACATGCCTACTTGTGCAGCTTAGACACTCTGAATTCACTAAATGTACAACTTTTTCTCCATCAAAATGAACAAATGAGACATGAAATAACATCTACAGATCAAGACGAAGCGAATATAAGCGGTCCCAGCCTCGTAGCTGTGAACAGCTGTGATCGCAGGAAAATGCTGTTCCAAAGATTTCTCAGTATATCTCCGGGACATTTCCCTGGCTTTAACACCGTCACAATGGACAAACGAGACATGAAATAACATCAACAGATCAAGACGAAGCGAATGGAAGTACCCCCGGAGTCATAGCATGTGTAAATCGAGACGAAAGATCTCTCTCTCCCCCGCCTGCTTGCGAGGGGGAGGGGCAGTTTACACACACACGCAGCTGCTGCATGCAGCAACGCACACACAGGGAGGAGATGGCAGAGAGAACGCACTCCCCTGAAAACTCCCCTTGAATTCCTCCAGACTCAGAAAATGTAAAAGTTCACTTTTTGGAGATCCATAGAAAAAGGGTGAAAATGAAAAAAAGTATGCCACAGCATGGATTCGAACACGCGACCAACCGCATCCAGGGGCGAGCGTTAACGCAGTGAGCCACTGGACCTGAGTACTCAAACATGCCTGCTTGTGCAGCTTAGACACTCTGAATTCACTAAATGTACAACTTTTTCTCCATCAAAATGAACAAATGAGACATGAAATAACATCTACAGATCAAGACAAAGCGAATGGAAGCGGTCCCAGCCTCGTAGCTGTGAACAGCTGTGATCGCAGGAAAATGCTGTTCCAAAGATTTCTCAGTTTATCTCCGGGACTTTTCCCTGGCTTTACCACCGTCACAATGGACAAACGAGACATGAAATAACATCAACAGATCAAGACGAAGCGAATGGAAGTACCCCCGGAGTCATAGCATGTGTAAATCGAGACGACAGATCTCTCTCTCCCCCGCCTGCTTGCGAGGGGGAGGGGCAGTTTACACACACACGCAGCTGCTGCATGCAGCAACGCACACACAGGGAGGAGATGGCAGAGAGAACGCACTCCCCTGAAAACTCCCCTTGAATTCCTCCAGACTCAGAAAATGTAAAAGTTCACTTTTTGGAGATCCATAGAAAAAGGGTGAAAATGAAAAAAAGTATGCCACAGCATGGATTCGAACACGCGACCAACCGCATCCAGGGGCGAGCGTTAACGCAGTGAGCCACTGGACCTGAGTACTCAAACATGCCTGCTTGTGCATCTTAGACACTCTGAATTCACTAAATGTACAACTTTTTCTCAATCAAAATGAACAAATGAGACATGAAATAACATCTACAGATCAAGACGAAGCGAATAGAAGCGGTCCCAGCCTCGTAGCTGTGAACAGCTGTGATCGCAGGAAAATGCTGTTACAAAGATTTCTCAGTATATCTCCGGGACATTTCCCTGGCTTTACCACCGTCACAATGGACAAACGAGACATGAAATAACATCAACAGATCAAGACGAAGCGAATGGAAGTACCCCCGGAGTCATAGCATGTGTAAATCGAGACGAAAGATCTCTCTCTCCCCCGCCTGCTTGCGAGGGGGAGGGGCAGTTTACACACACACGCAGCTGCTGCATGCAGCAACGCACACACAGGGAGGAGATGGCAGAGAGAACGCACTCCCCTGAAAACTCCCCTTGAATTCCTCCAGACTCAGAAAATGTAAAAGTTCACTTTTTGGAGATCCATAGAAAAAGGGTGAAAATGAAAAAAAGTATGCCACAGCATGGATTCGAACACGCGACCAACCGCATCCAGGGGCGAGCGTTAACGCAGTGAGCCACTGGACCTGAGTACTCAAACATGCCTGCTTGTGCATGTTAGACACTCTGAATTCACTAAATGTACAACTTTTTCTCAATCAAAATGAACAAATGAGACATGAAATAACATCTACAGATCAAGACGAAGCGAATAGAAGCAGTCCCAGCCTCGTAGCTGTGAACAGCTGTGATTGCAGGAAAATGCTTTTACAAAGATTTCTCAGTATATCTCCGGGACTTTTCCCTGGCTTTACCACCGTCACAATGGACAAACGAGACATGAAATAACATCAACAGATCAAGACGAAGCGAATGGAAGTACCCTCGGAGTCATAGCATGTGTAAATCGAGACGAAAGATCTCTCTCTCCCCCGCCTGCTTGCGAGGGGGAGGGGCAGTTTACACACACACGCAGCTGTTGCATGCAGCAACGCACACACAGGGAGGAGATGGCAGAGAGAACGCACTCCCCTGAAAACTCCCCTTGAATTCCTCCAGACTCAGAAAATGTAAAAGTTCACTTTTTGGAGATCCATAGAAAAAGGGTGAAAATGATTTTTTTTTTGCCACAGCATGGATTCGAACACGAGACCAACCGCATCCAGGGGAGAGCGTTAACGCAGTGAGCCACTGGACCTGAGTACTCAAACATGCCTACTTGTGCAGCTTAGACACTCTGAATTCACTAAATGTACAACTTTTTCTCCATCAAAATGAACAAATGAGACATGAAATAACATCTACAGATCAAGACGAAGCGAATATAAGCGGTCCCAGCCTCGTAGCTGTGAACAGCTGTGATCGCAGGAAAATGCTGTTCCAAAGATTTCTCAGTATATCTCCGGGACATTTCCCTGGCTTTAACACCGTCACAATGGACAAACGAGACATGAAATAACATCAACAGATCAAGACGAAGCGAATGGAAGTACCCCCGGAGTCATAGCATGTGTAAATCGAGACGAAAGATCTCTCTCTCCCCCGCCTGCTTGCGAGGGGGAGGGGCAGTTTACACACACACGCAGCTGCTGCATGCAGCAACGCACACACAGGGAGGAGATGGCAGAGAGAACGCACTCCCCTGAAAACTCCCCTTGAATTCCTCCAGACTCAGAAAATGTAAAAGTTCACTTTTTGGAGATCCATAGAAAAAGGGTGAAAATGAAAAAAAGTATGCCACAGCATGGATTCGAACACGCGACCAACCGCATCCAGGGGCGAGCGTTAACGCAGTGAGCCACTGGACCTGAGTACTCAAACATGCCTGCTTGTGCAGCTTAGACACTCTGAATTCACTAAATGTACAACTTTTTCTCCATCAAAATGAACAAATGAGACATGAAATAACATCTACAGATCAAGACAAAGCGAATGGAAGCGGTCCCAGCCTCGTAGCTGTGAACAGCTGTGATCGCAGGAAAATGCTGTTCCAAAGATTTCTCAGTTTATCTCCGGGACTTTTCCCTGGCTTTACCACCGTCACAATGGACAAACGAGACATGAAATAACATCAACAGATCAAGACGAAGCGAATGGAAGTACCCCCGGAGTCATAGCATGTGTAAATCGAGACGACAGATCTCTCTCTCCCCCGCCTGCTTGCGAGGGGGAGGGGCAGTTTACACACACACGCAGCTGCTGCATGCAGCAACGCACACACAGGGAGGAGATGGCAGAGAGAACGCACTCCCCTGAAAACTCCCCTTGAATTCCTCCAGACTCAGAAAATGTAAAAGTTCACTTTTTGGAGATCCATAGAAAAAGGGTGAAAATGAAAAAAAGTATGCCACAGCATGGATTCGAACACGCGACCAACCGCATCCAGGGGCGAGCGTTAACGCAGTGAGCCACTGGACCTGAGTACTCAAACATGCCTGCTTGTGCATCTTAGACACTCTGAATTCACTAAATGTACAACTTTTTCTCAATCAAAATGAACAAATGAGACATGAAATAACATCTACAGATCAAGACGAAGCGAATAGAAGCGGTCCCAGCCTCGTAGCTGTGAACAGCTGTGATCGCAGGAAAATGCTGTTACAAAGATTTCTCAGTATATCTCCGGGACATTTCCCTGGCTTTACCACCGTCACAATGGACAAACGAGACATGAAATAACATCAACAGATCAAGACGAAGCGAATGGAAGTACCCCCGGAGTCATAGCATGTGTAAATCGAGACGAAAGATCTCTCTCTCCCCCGCCTGCTTGCGAGGGGGAGGGGCAGTTTACACACACACGCAGCTGCTGCATGCAGCAACGCACACACAGGGAGGAGATGGCAGAGAGAACGCACTCCCCTGAAAACTCCCCTTGAATTCCTCCAGACTCAGAAAATGTAAAAGTTCACTTTTTGGAGATCCATAGAAAAAGGGTGAAAATGAAAAAAAGTATGCCACAGCATGGATTCGAACACGCGACCAACCGCATCCAGGGGCGAGCGTTAACGCAGTGAGCCACTGGACCTGAGTACTCAAACATGCCTGCTTGTGCATGTTAGACACTCTGAATTCACTAAATGTACAACTTTTTCTCAATCAAAATGAACAAATGAGACATGAAATAACATCTACAGATCAAGACGAAGCGAATAGAAGCAGTCCCAGCCTCGTAGCTGTGAACAGCTGTGATTGCAGGAAAATGCTTTTACAAAGATTTCTCAGTATATCTCCGGGACTTTTCCCTGGCTTTACCACCGTCACAATGGACAAACGAGACATGAAATAACATCAACAGATCAAGACGAAGCGAATGGAAGTACCCTCGGAGTCATAGCATGTGTAAATCGAGACGAAAGATCTCTCTCTCCCCCGCCTGCTTGCGAGGGGGAGGGGCAGTTTACACACACACGCAGCTGTTGCATGCAGCAACGCACACACAGGGAGGAGATGGCAGAGAGAACGCACTCCCCTGAAAACTTCCCTTGAATTCCTCCAGACTCAGCAAATGTAAAAGTTCACTTTTTGGAGATCCATAGAAAAAGGGTGAAAATGAAAAAAAGTATGCCACAGCATGGATTCGAACACGCGACCAACCGCATCCAGGGGCGAGCGTTAACGCAGTGAGCCACTGGACCTGAGTACTCAAACATGCCTGCTTGTACAGCTTAGACACTCTGAATTCACTAAATGTACAACTTTTTCTCCATCAAAATGAACAAATGAGACATGAAATAACATCTACAGATCAAGACGAAGCGGTCCCAGCCTCGTAGCTGTGAACAGCTGTGATTGCAGGAAAATGCTTTTACAAAGATTTCTCAGTATATCTCCGGGACTTTTCCCTGGCTTTACCACCGTCACAATGGACAAACGAGACATGAAATAACATCAACAGATCAAGACGAAGCGAATGGAAGTACCCCCGGAGTCATAGCATGTGTAAATCGAGACGAAAGATCTCTCTCTCTCCCCCGCCTGCTTGCGAGGGGGAGGGGCAGTTTACACACACACGCAGCTGCTGCATGCAGCAACGCACACACAGGGAGGAGATGGCAGAGAGAATGCACTCCCCTGAAAACTCCCCTTGAATTCCTCCAGACTCAGAAAATGTAAAAGTTCACTTTTTGGAGATCCATAGAAAAAGGGTGAAAATGAAAAAAAGTATGCCACAGCATGGATTTGAACACGCGACCAACCACATCCAGGGGCGAGCGTTAACGCAGTGAGCCACTGGACCTGAGTACTCAAACATGCCTGCTTGTGCATCTTAGACACTCTGAATTCACTAAATGTACAACTTTTTCTCAATCAAAATGAACAAATCAGACATGAAATAACATCTACAGATCAAGACGAAGCGAATAGAAGCAGTCCCAGCCTCGTAGCTGTGAACAGCTGTGATTGCAGGAAAATGCTGTTACAAAGATTTCTCAGTATATCTCCGGGACTTTTCCCTGGCTTTACCACCGTCACAATGGACAAACGAGACATGAAATAACATCAACAGATCAAGACGAAGCGAATGGAAGTACCTTCGGAGTCATAGCATGTGTACATCGAGACGAAAGATCTCTCTCTCCCCCGCCTGCTTGCGAGGGGGAGGGGCAGTTTACACACACACGCAGCTGTTGCATGCAGCAACGCACACACAGGGAGGAGATGGCAGAGAGAACGCACTCCCCTGAAAACTCCCCTTGAATTCCTCCAGACTCAGAAAATGTAAAAGTTCACTTTTTGGAGATCCATAGAAAAAGGGTGAACATGAATTTTGTTTTGCCACAGCATGGATTCGAACACGCGACCAACCGCATCCAGGGGCGAGCGTTAACGCAGTGAGCCACTGGACCTGAGTACTCAAACATGCCTGCTTGTGCAGCTTAGACACTCTGAATTCACTAAATGTACAACTTTTTCTCCATCAAAATGAACAAATGAGACATGAAATAACATCTACAGATCAAGACGAAGCGAATGGAAGCGGTCCCAGCCTCGTAGCTGTGAACAGCTGTGATCGCAGGAAAATGCTGTTCCAAAGATTTCTCAGTATATCTCCGGGACTTTTCCCTGGCTTTACCACCGTCACAATGGACAAACGAGACATGAAATAACATCAACAGATCAAGACGAAGCGAATGGAAGTACCCCCGGAGTCATAGCATGTGTAAATCGAGACGACAGATCTCTCTCTCCCCCGCCTGCTTGCGAGGGGGAGGGGCAGTTTACACACACACGCAGCTGCTGCATGCAGCAACGCACACACAGGGAGGAGATGGCAGAGAGAACGCACTCCCCTGAAAACTCCCCTTGAATTCCTCCAGACTCAGAAAATGTAAAAGTTCACTTTTTGGAGATCCATAGAAAAAGGGTGAAAATGATTTTTTTTTTGCCAGAGCATGGATTCGAACACGCGACCAACCGCATCCAGGGGCGAGCGTTAACACAGTGAGCCACTGGACCTGAGTACTCAAACATGCCTGCTTGTGCAGCTTAGACACTCTGAATTCACTAAATGTACAACTTTTTCTCCATCAAAATGAACAAATGAGACATGAAATAACATCTACAGATCAAGACGAAGCGAATGGAAGCGGTCCCAGCCTCGTAGCTGTGAACAGCTGTGATCGCAGGAAAATGCTGTTATAAAGATTTATCAGTATATCTCCGGGATATTTCCCTGGCTTTACCACCGTCCAAATGGACAAACGAGACATGAAATAACATCAACAGATCAAGACGAAGCGAATGGAAGTACCCCCGGAGTCATAGCATGTGTAAATCGAGACGATAGATCTCTCTCTCCCCCGCCTGCTTGCGAGGGGGAGGGGCAGTTTACACACACACGCAGCTGCTGCATGCAGCAAAGCACACACAGGGAGGAGATGGCAGAGAGAACGCACTCCCCTGAAAACTCCCCTTGAATTCAGCCAGACTCAGAAAATGTAAAAGTTCACTTTTTGGAGATCCATAGAAAAAGGGTGAACATGAAAAAAAGTATGCCACAGCATGGATTCGAACACGCGACCAACCGCATCCAGGGGCGAGCGTTAACGCAGTGAGCCACTGGACCTGAGTACTCAAACATGCCTGCTTGTGCATCTTAGACACTCTGAATTCACTAAATGTACAACTTTTTCTCAATCAAAATGAACAAATGAGACATGAAATAACATCTACAGATCAAGACGAAGCGGTCCCAGCCTCGTAGCTGTGAACAGCTGTGATTGCAGGAAAATGCTGTTACAAAGATTTCTCAGTATATCTCCGGGACTTTTCCCTGGCTTTACCACCGTCACAATGGACAAACGAGACATGAAATAACATCAACAGATCAAGACGAAGCGAATGGAAGTACCCCCGGAGTCATAGCATGTGTAAATCGAGACGAAAGATCTCTCTCTCCCCCGCCTGCTTGCGAGGGGGAGGGGCAGTTTACACACACACGCAGCTGCTGCATGCAGCCACGCACACACAGGGAGGAGATGGCAGAGAGAACGCACTCCCCTGAAAACTCCCCTTGAATTCACCCAGACTCAGAAAATGTAAAAGTTCACTGTTTGGAGATCCATAGAAAAAGGGTGAAAATGATTTTTTTTTGCCACAGCATGGATTCAAACACGCGACCAACCGCATCCAGGGGCGAGCGTTAACGCAGTGAGCCACTGGACCTGAGTACTCAAACATGCCTGCTTGTGCAGCTTACACACTCAATTCACTAAATGTACAACTTTTTCTCCATCAAAATGAACAAATGAGACATGAAATAACATCTACAGATCAAGACGAAGCGAATGGAAGCGGTCCCAGCCTCGTAGCTGTGAACAGCTGTGATCGCAGGAAAATGCTGTTATAAAGATTTATCAGTATATCTCCGGGATATTTCCCTGGCTGTACCACCGTCCAAATGGACAAACGAGACATGAAATAACATCAACAGATCAAGACGAAGCGAATGGAAGTACCCCCGGAGTCATAGCATGTGTAAATCGAGACGAAAGATCTCTCTCTCCCCCGCCTGCTTGCGAGGGGGAGGGGCAGTTTACACACACACGCAGCTGCTGCATGCAGCAACGCACACACAGGGAGGAGATGGCAGAGAGAACGCACTCCCCTGAAAACTCCCCTTGAATTCCTCCAGACTCAGAAAATGTAAAAGTTCACTTTTTGGAGATCCATAGAAAAAGGGTGAAAATGATTTTTTTTTTGCCACAGCATGGATTCGAACACGAGACCAACCGCATCCAGGGGAGAGCGTTAACGCAGTGAGCCACTGGACCTGAGTACTCAAACATGCCTACTTGTGCAGCTTAGACACTCTGAATTCACTAAATGTACAACTTTTTCTCCATCAAAATGAACAAATGAGACATGAAATAACATCTACAGATCAAGACGAAGCGAATATAAGCGGTCCCAGCCTCGTAGCTGTGAACAGCTGTGATCGCAGGAAAATGCTGTTCCAAAGATTTCTCAGTATATCTCCGGGACATTTCCCTGGCTTTAACACCGTCACAATGGACAAACGAGACATGAAATAACATCAACAGATCAAGACGAAGCGAATGGAAGTACCCCCGGAGTCATAGCATGTGTAAATCGAGACGAAAGATCTCTCTCTCCCCCGCCTGCTTGCGAGGGGGAGGGGCAGTTTACACACACACGCAGCTGCTGCATGCAGCAACGCACACACAGGGAGGAGATGGCAGAGAGAACGCACTCCCCTGAAAACTCCCCTTGAATTCCTCCAGACTCAGAAAATGTAAAAGTTCACTTTTTGGAGATCCATAGAAAAAGGGTGAAAATGAAAAAAAGTATGCCACAGCATGGATTCGAACACGCGACCAACCGCATCCAGGGGCGAGCGTTAACGCAGTGAGCCACTGGACCTGAGTACTCAAACATGCCTGCTTGTGCAGCTTAGACACTCTGAATTCACTAAATGTACAACTTTTTCTCCATCAAAATGAACAAATGAGACATGAAATAACATCTACAGATCAAGACAAAGCGAATGGAAGCGGTCCCAGCCTCGTAGCTGTGAACAGCTGTGATCGCAGGAAAATGCTGTTCCAAAGATTTCTCAGTTTATCTCCGGGACTTTTCCCTGGCTTTACCACCGTCACAATGGACAAACGAGACATGAAATAACATCAACAGATCAAGACGAAGCGAATGGAAGTACCCCCGGAGTCATAGCATGTGTAAATCGAGACGACAGATCTCTCTCTCCCCCGCCTGCTTGCGAGGGGGAGGGGCAGTTTACACACACACGCAGCTGCTGCATGCAGCAACGCACACACAGGGAGGAGATGGCAGAGAGAACGCACTCCCCTGAAAACTCCCCTTGAATTCCTCCAGACTCAGAAAATGTAAAAGTTCACTTTTTGGAGATCCATAGAAAAAGGGTGAAAATGAAAAAAAGTATGCCACAGCATGGATTCGAACACGCGACCAACCGCATCCAGGGGCGAGCGTTAACGCAGTGAGCCACTGGACCTGAGTACTCAAACATGCCTGCTTGTGCATCTTAGACACTCTGAATTCACTAAATGTACAACTTTTTCTCAATCAAAATGAACAAATGAGACATGAAATAACATCTACAGATCAAGACGAAGCGAATAGAAGCGGTCCCAGCCTCGTAGCTGTGAACAGCTGTGATCGCAGGAAAATGCTGTTACAAAGATTTCTCAGTATATCTCCGGGACATTTCCCTGGCTTTACCACCGTCACAATGGACAAACGAGACATGAAATAACATCAACAGATCAAGACGAAGCGAATGGAAGTACCCCCGGAGTCATAGCATGTGTAAATCGAGACGAAAGATCTCTCTCTCCCCCGCCTGCTTGCGAGGGGGAGGGGCAGTTTACACACACACGCAGCTGCTGCATGCAGCAACGCACACACAGGGAGGAGATGGCAGAGAGAACGCACTCCCCTGAAAACTCCCCTTGAATTCCTCCAGACTCAGAAAATGTAAAAGTTCACTTTTTGGAGATCCATAGAAAAAGGGTGAAAATGAAAAAAAGTATGCCACAGCATGGATTCGAACACGCGACCAACCGCATCCAGGGGCGAGCGTTAACGCAGTGAGCCACTGGACCTGAGTACTCAAACATGCCTGCTTGTACAGCTTAGACACTCTGAATTCACTAAATGTACAACTTTTTCTCCATCAAAATGAACAAATGAGACATGAAATAACATCTACAGATCAAGACGAAGCGGTCCCAGCCTCGTAGCTGTGAACAGCTGTGATTGCAGGAAAATGCTTTTACAAAGATTTCTCAGTATATCTCCGGGACTTTTCCCTGGCTTTACCACCGTCACAATGGACAAACGAGACATGAAATAACATCAACAGATCAAGACGAAGCGAATGGAAGTACCCCCGGAGTCATAGCATGTTTAAATCGAGACGAAAGATCTCTCTCTCCCCCGCCTGCTTGCGAGGGGGAGGGGCAGTTTACACACACACGCAGCTGCTGCATGCAGCAACGCACACACAGGGAGGAGATGGCAGAGATAACGCACTCCCCTGAAAACTCCCCTTGAATTCCTCCAGACTCAGAACATGTAAAAGTTCACTTTTTGGAGATCCATAGAAAAAGGGTGAACATGAATTTTGTTTTGCCACAGCATGGATTCAAACACGCGACCAACCGCATCCAGGGGCGAGCGTTAACGCAGTGAGCCACTGGACCTGAGTACTCAAACATGCCTGCTTGTGCAGCTTAGACACTCTGAATTCACTAAATGTACAACTTTTTCTCCATCAAAATGAACAAATGAGACATGAAATAACATCTACAGATCAAGACAAAGCGAATGGAAGCGGTCCCAGCCTCGTAGCTGTGAACAGCTGTGATCGCAGGAAAATGCTGTTCCAAAGATTTCTCAGTATATCTCCGGGACTTTTCCCTGGCTTTACCACCGTCACAATGGACAAACGAGACATGAAATAACATCAACAGATCAAGACGAAGCGAATGGAAGTACCCCCGGAGTTATAGCATGTGTAAATCGAGACGACAGATCTCTCTCTCCCCCGCCTGCTTGCGAGGGGGAGGGGCAGTTTACACACACACGCAGCTGCTGCATGCAGCAACGCACACACAGGGAGGAGATGGCAGAGAGAACGCACTCCCCTGAAAACTCCCCTTGAATTCCTCCAGACTCAGCAAATGTAAAAGTTCACTTTTTGGAGATCCATAGAAAAAGGGTGAAAATGAAAAAAAGTATGCCACAGCATGGATTCGAACACGCGACCAACCGCATCCAGGGGCGAGCGTTAACGCAGTGAGCCACTGGACCTGAGTACTCAAACATGCCTGCTTGTACAGCTTAGACACTCTGAATTCACTAAATGTACAACTTTTTCTCCATCAAAATGAACAAATGAGACATGAAATAACATCTACAGATCAAGACGAAGCGAATAGAAGCAGTCCCAGCCTCGTAGCTGTGAACAGCTGTGATCGCAGGAAAATGCTGTTACAAAGATTTCTCAGTATATCTCCGGGACATTTCCCTGGCTTTACCACCGTCACAATGGACAAACGAGACATGAAATAACATCAACAGATCAAGACGAAGCGAATGGAAGTACCCCCGGAGTCATAGCATGTGTAAATCGAGACGAAAGATCTCTCTCTCCCCCGCCTGCTTGCGAGGGGGAGGGGCAGTTTACACACACACGCAGCTGCTGCATGCAGCAACGCACACACAGGGAGGAGATGGCAGAGAGAACGCACTCCCCTGAAAACTCCCCTTGAATTCCTCCAGACTCAGAAAATGTAAAAGTTCACTTTTTGGAGATCCATAGAAAAAGGGTGAAAATGATTTTTTTTTTGCCACAGCATGGATTCGAACACGCGACCATCCGCATCAAGGGGAGAGCGTTAACGCAGTGAGCCACTGGACCTGAGTACTCAAACATGCCTACTTGTGCAGCTTAGAAACTCTGAATTCAGTAAATGTACAACTTTTTCTCAATCAAAATGAACAAATGAGACATGAAATAACATCTACAGATCAAGACGAAGCGAATGGAAGCGGTGCCAGCCTCGTAGCTGTGAACAGCTGTGATTGCAGGAAAATGCTGTTACAAAGATTTCTCAGTATATCTCCGGGACTTTTCCCTGGCTTTACCACCGTCACAATGGACAAACGAGACATGAAATAACATCAACAGATCAAGACGAAGCGAATGGAAGTACCCCCGGAGTCATAGCATGTGTAAATCGAGACGACAGATCTCTCTCTCCCCCGCCTGCTTGCGAGGGGGAGGGGCAGTTTACACACACACGCAGCTGCTGCATGCAGCAACGCACACACAGGGAGGAGATGGCAGAGAGAACCCACTGCCCTGAAAACTCCCCTTGAATTCCTCCAGACTCAGAAAATGTAAAAGTTCACTTTTTGGAGATCCATAGAAAAAGGGTGAAAATGAAAAAAAGTATGCCACAGCATGGATTTGAACACGCGACCAACCGCATCCAGGGGCGAGCGTTAACGCAGTGAGCCACTGGACATGAGTACTCAAACATGCCTGCTTGTGCATCTTAGACACTCTGAATTCACTAAATGTACAACTTTTTCTCCATCAAAATGAACAAATTATACATGAAATAACATCTACAGATCAAGACGAAGCGAATAGAAGCGGTCCCAGCCTCGTAGCTGTGAACAGCTGTGATCGCAGGAAAATGCTGTTTCAAAGATTTCTCAGTATATCTCCGGGACCTTTCCCTGGCTTTACCACCATCACAATGGACAAACGAGACATGAAATAACATCAACAGATCAAGACGAAGCGAATGGAAGTACCCCCGGAGTCATAGCATGTGTAAATCGAGACGAAATATCTCTCTCTCCCCCGCCTGCTTGCGAGGGGGAGGGGCAGTTTACACACACACGCAGCTGCTGCATGCAGCAACGCACACACAGGGAGGAGATGGCAGAGAGAACCCACTGCCCTGAAAACTCCCCTTGAATTCCTCCAGACTCAGAAAATGTAAAAGTTCACTTTTTGGAGATCCATAGAAAAAGGGTGAAAATGAAAAAAAGTATGCCACAGCATGGATTTGAACACGCGACCAACCGCATCCAGGGGCGAGCGTTAACGCAGTGAGCCACTGGACATGAGTACTCAAACATGCCTGCTTGTGCATCTTAGACACTCTGAATTCACTAAATGTACAACTTTTTCTCCATCAAAATGAACAAATTATACATGAAATAACATCTACAGATCAAGACGAAGCGAATAGAAGCGGTCCCAGCCTCGTAGCTGTGAACAGCTGTGATCGCAGGAAAATGCTGTTTCAAAGATTTCTCAGTATATCTCCGGGACCTTTCCCTGGCTTTACCACCATCACAATGGACAAACGAGACATGAAATAACATCAACAGATCAAGACGAAGCGAATGGAAGTACCCCCGGAGTCATAGCATGTGTAAATCGAGACGAAATATCTCTCTCTCCCCCGCCTGCTTGCGAGGGGGAGGGGCAGTTTAAACACACACGCAGCTGCTGCATGCAGCAACGCACACACAGGGAGGAGATGGCAGAGAGAACGCACTCCCCTGAAAACTCCCCTTGAATTCCTCCAGACTCAGAAAATGTAAAAGTTCACTTTTTGGAGATCCATAGAAAAAGGGTGAAAATGATTTTTTTTTTGCCACAGCATGGATTCGAACACATGACCAACCGCATCCAGGGGCGAGCGTTAACGCAGTGAGCCACTGGACCTGAGTACTCAAACATGCCTGCTTGTGCAGCTTAGACACTCTGAATTCACTAAATGTACAACTTTTTCTCCATCAAAATGAACAAATGAGACATGAAATAACATCTACAGATCAAGACGAAGCGAATGGAAGCGGTCCCAGCCTCGTAGCTGTGAACAGCTGTGATCGCACGAAAATGCTGTTATAAAGATTTATCAGTATATCTCCGGGATATTTCCCTGGCTTTACCACCGTCCAAATGGACAAACGAGACATAAAATAACATCAACAGATTAAGACGAAGCGAATGGAAGTACCCCCGGAGTCATAGCATGTGTAAATCGAGACGAAAGATCTCTCTCTCCCCCGCCTGCTTGCGAGGGGGAGGGGCAGTTTACACACACACGCAGCTGCTGCATGCAGCAACGCACACACAGGGAGGAGATGGCAGAGAGAACGCACTCCCCTGAAAACTCCCCTTGAATTCCTCCAGACTCAGAAAATGTAAAAGTTCACCTTTTGGAGATCCATAGAAAAAGGGTGAAAATGAAAAAAAGTATGCCACAGCATGGATTTGAACACGCGACCAACCGCATCCAGGGGCGAGCGTTAACGCAGTGAGCCACTGGACATGAGTACTCAAACATGCCTGCTTGTGCATCTTAGACACTCTGAATTCACTAAATGTACAACTTTTTCTCCATCAAAATGAACAAATTATACATGAAATAACATCTACAGATCAAGACGAAGCGAATAGAAGCGGTCCCAGCCTCGTAGCTGTGAACAGCTGTGATCGCAGGAAAATGCTGTTTCAAAGATTTCTCAGTATATCTCCGGGACCTTTCCCTGGCTTTACCACCATCACAATGGACAAACGAGACATGAAATAACATCAACAGATCAAGACGAAGCGAATGGAAGTACCCCCGGAGTCATAGCATGTGTAAATCGAGACGAAATATCTCTCTCTCCCCCGCCTGCTTGCGAGGGGGAGGGGCAGTTTACACACACACGCAGCTGCTGCATGCAGCAACGCACACACAGGGAGGAGATGGCAGAGAGAACCCACTGCCCTGAAAACTCCCCTTGAATTCCTCCAGACTCAGAAAATGTAAAAGTTCACTTTTTGGAGATCCATAGAAAAAGGGTGAAAATGAAAAAAAGTATGCCACAGCATGGATTTGAACACGCGACCAACCGCATCCAGGGGCGAGCGTTAACGCAGTGAGCCACTGGACATGAGTACTCAAACATGCCTGCTTGTGCATCTTAGACACTCTGAATTCACTAAATGTACAACTTTTTCTCCATCAAAATGAACCAATTATACATGAAATAACATCTACAGATCAAGACGAAGCGAATAGAAGCGGTCCCAGCCTCGTAGCTGTGAACAGCTGTGATCGCAGGAAAATGCTGTTTCAAAGATTTCTCAGTATATCTCCGGGACCTTTCCCTGGCTTTACCACCATCACAATGGACAAACGAGACATGAAATAACATCAACAGATCAAGACGAAGCGAATGGAAGTACCCCCGGAGTCATAGCATGTGTAAATCGAGACGAAATATCTCTCTCTCCCCCGCCTGCTTGCGAGGGGGAGGGGCAGTTTAAACACACACGCAGCTGCTGCATGCAGCAACGCACACACAGGGAGGAGATGGCAGAGAGAACGCACTCCCCTGAAAACTCCCCTTGAATTCCTCCAGACTCAGAAAATGTAAAAGTTCACTTTTTGGAGATCCATAGAAAAAGGGTGAAAATGATTTTTTTTTTGCCACAGCATGGATTCGAACACATGACCAACCGCATCCAGGGGCGAGCGTTAACGCAGTGAGCCACTGGACCTGAGTACTCAAACATGCCTGCTTGTGCAGCTTAGACACTCTGAATTCACTAAATGTACAACTTTTTCTCCATCAAAATGAACAAATGAGACATGAAATAACATCTACAGATCAAGACGAAGCGAATGGAAGCGGTCCCAGCCTCGTAGCTGTGAACAGCTGTGATCGCACGAAAATGCTGTTATAAAGATTTATCAGTATATCTCCGGGATATTTCCCTGGCTTTACCACCGTCCAAATGGACAAACGAGACATAAAATAACATCAACAGATTAAGACGAAGCGAATGGAAGTACCCCCGGAGTCATAGCATGTGTAAATCGAGACGAAAGATCTCTCTCTCCCCCGCCTGCTTGCGAGGGGGAGGGGCAGTTTACACACACACGCAGCTGCTGCATGCAGCAACGCACACACAGGGAGGAGATGGCAGAGAGAACGCACTCCCCTGAAAACTCCCCTTGAATTCCTCCAGACTCAGAAAATGTAAAAGTTCACCTTTTGGAGATCCATAGAAAAAGGGTGAAAATGAAAAAAAGTATGCCACAGCATGGATTTGAACACGCGACCAACCGCATCCAAGGGCGAGCGTTAACGCAGTGAGCCACTGGACCTGAGTACTCAAACATGCCTACTTGTGCAGCTTAGACACTCTGAATTCACTAAATGTACAACTTTTTCTCCATCAAAATGAACAAATTATACATGAAATAACATCTACAGATCAAGACGAAGCGAATGGAAGCGGTCCCAGCCTCGTAGCTGTGAACAGCTGTGATCGCAGGAAAATGCTGTTTCAAAGATTTCTCAGTATATCTCCGGGACATTTCCCTGGCTTTACCACCGTCACAATGGACAAACGAGACATGAAATAACATCAACAGATCAAGACGAAGCGAATGGAAGTACCCCCGGAGTCATAGCATGTGTAAATCGAGACGAAAGATCTCTCTCTCCCCCGCCTGCTTGCGAGGGGGAGGGGCAGTTTACACACACACGCAGCTGCTGCATGCAGCAACGCACACACAGGGAGGAGATGGCAGAGAGAACGCACTCCCCTGAAAACTCCCCTTGAATTCCTCCAGACTCAGAAAATGTAAAAGTTCACTTTTTGGAGATCCATAGAAAAAGGGTGAAAATGATTTTTTTTTGCCACAGCATGGATTCGAACACGCGACCAACCGCATCCAGGGGCGAGCGTTAACGCAGTGAGCCACTGGACCTGAGTACTCAAACATGCCTGCTTGTGGAGCTTAGACACTCTGAATTCACTAAATGTACAACTTTTTCTCCATCAAAATGAACAAATGAGACATGAAATAACATCTACAGATCAAGACGAAGCGAATGGAAGCGGTCCCAGCCTCGTAGCTGTGAACAGCTGTGATCGCAGGAAAATGCTGTTACAAAGATTTCTCAGTATATCTCCGGGACTTTTCCCTGGCTTTACCACCGTCACAATGGACACACGAGACATGAAATAACATCAACAGATCAAGACAAAGCGAATGGAAGTACCCCCGGAGTCATAGCAGGTGTAAATCGAGACGACAGATCTCTCTCTCCCCTGCCTGCTTGCGAGGGGGAGGGGCAGTTTACACACACACGCAGCTGTTGCATGCAGCAACGCACACACAGGGAGGAGATGGCAGAGAGAACGCACTCCCCTGAAAACTCCCCTTGAATTCCTCCAGACTCAGAAAATGTAAAAGTTCACTTTTTGGAGATCCATAGAAAAAGGGTGAAAATGATTTTTTTTTTGCCACAGCATGGATTCGAACACGCGACCATCCGCATCAAGGGGAGAGCGTTAACGCAGTGAGCCACTGGACCTGAGTACTCAAACATGCCTACTTGTGCAGCTTAGAAACTCTGAATTCAGTAAATGTACAACTTTTTCTCAATCAAAATGAACAAATGAGACATGAAATAACATCTACAGATCAAGACGAAGCGAATGGAAGCGGTGCCAGCCTCGTAGCTGTGAACAGCTGTGATTGCAGGAAAACGCTGTTACAAAGATTTCTCAGTATATCTCCGGGACTTTTCCCTGGCTTTACCACCGTCACAATGGACAAACGAGACATGAAATAACATCAACAGATCAAGACGAAGCGAATGGAAGTACCCCCGGAGTCATAGCATGTGTAAATCGAGACGACAGATCTCTCTCTCCCCCGCCTGCTTGCGAGGGGGAGGGGCAGTTTACACACACACGCAGCTGCTGCATGCAGCAACGCACACACAGGGAGGAGATGGCAGAGAGAACCCACTGCCCTGAAAACTCCCCTTGAATTCCTCCAGACTCAGAAAATGTAAAAGTTCACTTTTTGGAGATCCATAGAAAAAGGGTGAAAATGAAAAAAAGTATGCCACAGCATGGATTTGAACACGCGACCAACCGCATCCAGGGGCGAGCGTTAACGCAGTGAGCCACTGGACCTGAGTACTCAAACATGCCTACGTGTGCAGCTTAGACACTCTGAATTCACTAAATGTACAACTTTTTCTCCATCAAAATTAACAAATTATACATGAAATAACATCTACAGATCAAGACGAAGCGAATGGAAGCGGTCCCAGTCTCGTAGCTGTGAACAGCTGTGATCACAGGAAAATGCTGTTTCAAAGATTTCTCAGTATATCTCCGGGACATTTCCCTGGCTTTACCACCGTCACAATGGACAAACGAGACATGAAATAACATCAACAGATCAAGACGAAGCGAATGGAAGTACCCCCGGAGTCATAGCATGTGTAAATCGAGACGAAAGATCTCTCTCTCCCCCGCCTGCTTGCGAGGGGGAGGGGCAGTTTACACACACACGCAGCTGCTGCATGCAGCAACGCACACACAGGGAGGAGATGGCAGAGAGAACGCACTCCCCTGAAAACTCCCCTTGAATTCCTCCAGACTCAGAACATGTAAAAGTTCACTTTTTGGAGATCCATAGAAAAAGGGTGAAAATGAAAAAAAGTATGCCACAGCATGGATTCGAACACTCGACCAACCGCATACAGGGGCGAGCGTTAACGCAGTGAGCCACTGGACCTGAGTACTCAAACATGCCTGCTTGTGCAGCTTAGACACTCTGAATTCACTAAATGTACAACTTTTTCTCCATCAAAATGAACAAATGAGACATGAAATAACATCTACAGATCAAGACGAAGCGAATGGAAGCGGTCCCAGCCTCGTAGCTGTGAACAGCTGTGATTGCAGGAAAATGCTGTTACAAAGATTTCTCAGTATATCTCCGGAACTTTTCCCTGGCTTTACCACCGTCGCAATGGACAAACGAGACATTAAATAACATCAACAGATCAAGACAAAGCGAATGGAAGTACCCCCGGAGTCATAGCATGTGTAAATCGAGACGAAAGATCTCTCTCTCCCCGCCTGCTTGCGAGGGGGAGGGGCAGTTTACACACACACGCAGCTGCTGCATGCAGCAACGCACACACAGGGAGGAGATGGCAGAGAGAACGCACTCCCCTGAAAACTCCCCTTGAATTCCTCCAGACTCAGAAAATGTAAAAGTTCACTTTTTGGAAATCCATACAAAAAGGGTGAAAATGATTTTTTTTTTCCCACAGCATGGATTCGAACACGCGACCAACCGCATCCAGGGGAGAGCGTTAACGCAGTGAGCCACTGGACCTGAGTCCTCAAACATGCCTGCTTGTGCAGCTTAGAAACTCTGAATTCACTAAATGTACAACTTTTTCTCCATCAAAATGAACAAATGAGACATGAAATAACATCTACAGATCAAGACGAAGCGAATGGAAGCGGTCCCAGCCTCTTAGCTGTGAACAGCTGTGATCGCAGGAAAATGCTGTTACAAAGATTTCTCAGTATATCTCCGGGACATTTCCCTGGCTTTACCACCGTCACAATGGACAAACGAGACATGAAATAACATCAACAGATCAAGACGAAGTGAATGGAAGTACCCCCGGAGTCATAGCATGTGTAAATCGAGACGAAAGATCTCTCTCTCCCCGCCTGCTTGCGAGGGGGAGGGGCAGTTTACACACACACGCAGCTGCTGCATGCAGCAACGCACACACAGTGAGATGATGGCAGAGAGAACGCACTCCCCTGAAAACTCCCCTTGAATTCCTCCAGACTCAGAAAATGTAAAAGTTAACTTTTTGGAGATCCATAGAAAAAGGGTGAACAAGAATTTTGTTTTGCCACAGCATGGATTCAAACACGCGACCAACCGCATCCAGGTGCGAGCGTTAACGCAGTGAGCCACTGGACCTGAGTACTCAAACATGCCTAATTGTGCAGCTTAGACACTCTGAATTCACTAAATGTACAACTTTTTCTCCATCAAAATGAACAAATGAGACATGAAATAACATCTAAAGATCAAGACGAAGCGAATAGAAGCGGTCCCAGCCTCGTAGCTGTGAACAGCTGTGATCGCAGGAAAATGCTGTTACAAAGATTTATCAGTATATCTCTGGGACATTTCCCTGGCTTTACCATCGTCACAATGGACAAACGAGACATGAAATAACATCAACAGATCAAGACGAAGCGAATGGAAGTACCCCCGGAGTCATAGCATGTTTAAATCGAGACGAAAGATCTCTCTCTCCCCCGCCTGCTTGCGAGGGGGAGGGGCAGTTTACACACACACGCAGCTGCTGCATGCAGCAACGCACACACAGGGAGGAGATGGCAGAGAGAACGCACTCCCCTGAAAACTCCCCTTGAATTCCTCCAGACTCAGAAAATGTAAAAGTTCACTTTTTGGAGATCCATAGAAAAAGGGTGAAAATGATTTTTTTTTTGCCACAGCATGGATTCGAACACGCGACCAACCGCATCCAGGGGCGAGCGTTAACGCAGTGAGCCACTGGACCTGAGTACTCAAACATGCCTGCTTGTGCAGCTTAGACACTCTGAATTCACTAAATGTACAACTTTTTCTCCATCAAAATGAACAAATGAGACATGAAATAACATCTACAGATCAAGACGAAGCGAATGGAAGCGGTCCCAGCCTCTTAGCTGTGAACAGCTGTGATCGCAGGAAAATGCTGTTACAAAGATTTCTCAGTATATCTCCGGGACATTTCCCTGGCTTTACCACCGTCACAATGGACAAACGAGACATGAAATAACATCAACAGATCAAGACGAAGTGAATGGAAGTACCCCCGGAGTCATAGCATGTGTAAATCGAGACGAAAGATCTCTCTCTCCCCGCCTGCTTGCGAGGGGGAGGGGCAGTTTACACACACACGCAGCTGCTGCATGCAGCAACGCACACACAGGGAGGAGATGGCAGAGAGAACGCACTCCCCTGAAAACTCCCCTTGAATTCCTCCAGACTCAGAAAATGTAAAAGTTCACTTTTTGGAGATCCATAGAAAAAGGGTGAAAATGATTTTTTTTTTGCCACAGCATGGATTCGAACACGCGACCAACCGCATCCAGGGGCGAGCGTTAACGCAGTGAGCCACTGGACCTGAGTACTCAAACATGCCTGATTGTGCAGCTTAGACACTCTGAATTCACTAAATGTACAACTTTTTCTCCATCAAAATGAACAAATGAGACATGAAATAACATCTACAGATCAAGACGAAGCGAATGGAAGTGGTCCCAGCCTCGTAGCTGTGAACAGCTTTGATCGCAGGAAAATGCTGTTTTAAAGATTTATCAGTATATCTCCGGGATATTTCCCTGGCTTTACCACCGTCCAAATGGACAAACGAGACATGAAATAACATCAACAGATCAAGACGAAGCGAATGGAAGTACCCCCGGAGTCATAGCATGTGTAAATCGAGACGAAAGATCTCTCTCTCCCCCGCCTGCTTGCGAGGGGGAGGGGCAGTTTACACACACACGCAGCTGCTGCATGCAGCAACGCACACACAGGGAGGAGATGGCAGAGAGAACGCACTCCCCTGAAAACTCCCCTTGAATTCCTCCAGACTCAGAAAATGTAAAAGTTCACTTTTTGGAGATCCATAGAAAAAGGGTGAAAATGAAAAAAAGTATGCCACAGCATGGATTCGAACACGCGACCAACCGCATCCAGGGGCGAGCGTACTGGACCTGAGTCCTCAAACATGCCTACTTGTGCAGCTTAGACACTCTGAATTCACTAAATGTACAACTTTTTCTCAATCAAAATGAACAATTGAGACATGAAATAACATCTACAGATCAAGACGAAGCGAATGGAAGCGGTCCCAGCCTCGTAGCTGTGAACAGCTGTGATCGCAGGAAAATGCTGTTACAAAGATTTCTCAGTATATCTCCGGGACATTTCCCTGGCTTTACCACCGTCACAATGGACAAACGAGACATGAAATAACATCAACAGATCAAGACGAAGCGAATGGAAGTACCCCCGGAGTCACAGCATGTGTAAATCGAGACGAAAGATCTCTCTCTCCCCCGCCTGCTTGCGAGGGGGAGAGAGAGGGGGTGGGGCAGTTTACACACACACGCAGCTGCTGCATGCAGCAACGCACACACAGGGAGGAGATGGCAGAGAGAACGCACTCCCCTGAAAACTCCCCTTGAATTCCTCCAGACTCAGAAAATGTAAAAGTTCACTTTTTGGAGATCCATAGAAAAAGGGTGAAAATGAAAAAAAGTATGCCACAGCATGGATTTGAACACGCGACCAACCGCATCCAGGGGCGAGCGTTAACGCAGTGAGCCACTGGACCTGAGTACTCAAACATGCCTGCTTGTGCAGCTTAGACACTCTGAATTCACTAAATGTACAACTTTTTCTCCATCAAAATGAACAAATGAGACATGAAATAACATCTACAGATCAAGACAAAGCGAATGGAAGCGGTCCCAGCCTCGTAGCTGTGAACAGCTGTGATCGCAGGAAAATGCTGTTCCAAAGATTTCTCAGTATATCTCCGGGACTTTTCCCTGGCTTTACCACCGTCACAATGGACAAACGAGACATGAAATAACATCAACAGATCAAGACGAAGCGAATGGAAGTACCCCCGGAGTTATAGCATGTGTAAATCGAGACGACAGATCTCTCTCTCCCCCGCCTGCTTGCGAGGGGGAGGGGCAGTTTACACACACACGCAGCTGCTGCATGCAGCAACGCACACACAGGGAGGAGATGGCAGAGAGAACGCACTCCCCTGAAAACTCCCCTTGAATTCCTCCAGACTCAGAAAATGTAAAAGTTCACTTTTTGGAGATCCATAGAAAAAGGGTGAAAATGAAAAAAAGTATGCCACAGCATGGATTTGAACACGCGACCAACCACATCCAGGGGCGAGCGTTAACGCAGTGAGCCACTGGACCAGAGTACTCAAACATGCCTGCTTGTGCATCTTAGACACTCTGAATTCACTAAATGTACAACTTTTTCTCAATCAAAATGAACAAATCAGACATGAAATAACATCTACAGATCAAGACGAAGCGAATAGAAGCAGTCCCAGCCTCGTAGCTGTGAACAGCTGTGATTGCAGGAAAATGCTGTTACAAAGATTTCTCAGTATATCTCCGGGACTTTTCCCTGGCTTTACCACCGTCACAATGGACAAACGAGACATGAAATAACATCAACAGATCAAGACGAAGCGAATGGAAGTACCTTCGGAGTCATAGCATGTGTAAATCGAGACGAAAGATCTCTCTCTCCCCCGCCTGCTTGCGAGGGGGAGGGGCAGTTTACACACACACGCAGCTGTTGCATGCAGCAACGCACACACAGGGAGGAGATGGCAGAGAGAACGCACTCCCCTGAAAACTCCCCTTGAATTCCTCCAGACTCAGAACATGTAAAAGTTCACTTTTTGGAGATCCATAGAAAAAGGGTGAACATGAATTTTGTTTTGCCACAGCATGGATTCGAACACGCGACCAACCGCATCCAGGGGCGAGCGTTAACGCAGTGAGCCACTGGACCTGAGTACTCAAACATGCCTGCTTGTGCAGCTTAGACACTCTGAATTCACTAAATGTACAACTTTTTCTCCATCAAAATGAACAAATGAGACATGAAATAACATCTACAGATCAAGACGAAGCGAATAGAAGCGGTCCCAGCCTCGTAGCTGTGAACAGCTGTGATCGCAGGAAAATGCTGTTACAAAGATTTCTCAGTATATCTCCGGGACATTTCCCTGGCTTTACCACCGTCACAATGGACAAACGAGACATGAAATAACATCAACAGATCAAGACGAAGCGAATGGAAGTACCCCCGGAGTCATAGCATGTGTAAATCGAGACGAAAGATCTCTCTCTCCCCCGCCTGCTTGCGAGGGGGAGGGGCAGTTTACACACACACGCAGCTGCTGCATGCAGCAACGCACACACAGGGAGGAGATGGCAGAGAGAACGCACTCCCCTGAAAACTCCCCTTGAATTCCTCCAGACTCAGAAAATGTAAAAGTTCACTTTTTGGAGATCCATAGAAAAAGGGTGAAAATGAAAAAAAGTATGCCACAGCATGGATTCGAACACGCGACCAACCGCATCCAGGGGCGAGCGTTAACGCAGTGAGCCACTGGACCTGAGTACTCAAACATGCCTGCTTGTGCATCTTAGACACTCTGAATTCACTAAATGTACAACTTTTTCTCAATCAAAATGAACAAATGAGACATGAAATAACATCTACAGATCAAGACGAAGCGAATAGAAGCAGTCCCAGCCTCGTAGCTGTGAACAGCTGTGATTGCAGGAAAATGCTGTTACAAAGATTTCTCAGTATATCTCCGGGACTTTTCCCTGGCTTTACCACCGTCACAATGGACAAACGAGACATGAAATAACATCAACAGATCAAGACGAAGCGATTGGAAGTATCCTCGGAGTCATAGCATGTGTAAATCGAGACGAAAGATCTCTCTCTCCCCCGCCTGCTTGCGAGGGGGAGGGGCAGTTTACACACACACGCAGCTGTTGCATGCAGCAACGCACACACAGGGAGGAGATGGCAGAGAGAACGCACTCCCCTGAAAACTCCCCTTGAATTCCTCCAGACTCAGCAAATGTAAAAGTTCACTTTTTGGAGATCCATAGAAAAAGGGTGAAAATGAAAAAAAGTATGCCACAGCATGGATTCGAACACGCGACCAACCGCATCCAGGGGCGAGCGTTAACGCAGTGAGCCACTGGACCTGAGTACTCAAACATGCCTGCTTGTACAGCTTAGACACTCTGAATTCACTAAATGTACAACTTTTTCTCCATCAAAATGAACAAATGAGACATGAAATAACATCTACAGATCAAGACGAAGCGAATAGAAGCAGTCCCAGCCTCGTAGCTGTGAACAGCTGTGATCGCAGGAAAATGCTGTTACAAAGGATTTCTCAGTATATCTCCGGGACATTTCCCTGGCTTTACCACCGTCACAATGGACAAACGAGACATGAAATAACATCAACAGATCAAGACGAAGCGAATGGAAGTACCCCCGGAGTCATAGCATGTGTAAATCGAGACGAAAGATCTCTCTCTCCCCCGCCTGCTTGCGAGGGGGAGGGGCAGTTTACACACACACGCAGCTGCTGCATGCAGCAACGCACACACAGGGAGGAGATGGCAGAGAGAACGCACTCCCCTGAAAACTCCCCTTGAATTCCTCCAGACTCAGAAAATGTAAAAGTTCACTTTTTGGAGATCCATAGAAAAAGGGTGAAAATGAAAAAAAGTATGCCACAGCATGGATTCGAACACGCGACCAACCGCATCCAGGGGCGAGCGTTAACGCAGTGAGCCACTGGACCTGAGTACTCAAACATGCCTGCTTGTGCAGCTTAGACACTCTGAATTCACTAAATGTACAACTTTTTCTCCATCAAAATGAACAAATGAGACATGAAATAACATCTACAGATCAAGACGAAGCGAATAGAAGCGGTCCCAGCCTCGTAGCTGTGAACAGCTGTGATCGCAGGAAAATGCTGTTACAAAGATTTCTCAGTATATCTCCGGGACTTTTCCCTGGCTTTACCACCGTCACAATGGACAAACGAGACATGAAATAACATCAACAGATCAAGACGAAGCGAATGGAAGTACCCTCGGAGTCATAGCATGTGTAAATCGAGACGAAAGATCTCTCTCTCCCCCGCCTGCTTGCGAGGGGGAGGGGCAGTTTACACACACACGCAGCTGTTGCATGCAGCAACGCACACACAGGGAGGAGATGGCAGAGAGAACGCACTCCCCTGAAAACTCCCCTTGAATTCCTCCAGACTCAGCAAATGTAAAAGTTCACTTTTTGGAGATCCATAGAAAAAGGGTGAAAATGAAAAAAAGTATGCCACAGCATGGATTCGAACACGCGACCAACCGCATCCAGGGGCGAGCGTTAACGCAGTGAGCCACTGGACCTGAGTACTCAAACATGCCTGCTTGTACAGCTTAGACACTCTGAATTCACTAAATGTACAACTTTTTCTCCATCAAAATGAACAAATGAGACATGAAATAACATCTACAGATCAAGACGAAGCGAATAGAAGCAGTCCCAGCCTCGTAGCTGTGAACAGCTGTGATCGCAGGAAAATGCTGTTACAAAGATTTATCAGTATATCTCCGGGACATTTCCCTGGCTTTACCACCGTCACAATGGACAAACGAGACATGAAATAACATCAACAGATCAAGACGAAGCGAATGGAAGTACCCCCGGTGTCATAGCATGTGTAAATCGAGACGAAAGATCTCTCTCTCCCCCGCCTGCTTGCGAGGGGGAGGGGCAGTTTACACACACACGCAGCTGCTGCATGCAGCAACGCACACACAGGGAGGAGATGGCAGAGAGAATGCACTCCCCTGAAAACTCCCCTTGAATTCCTCCAGACTCAGAAAATGTAAAAGTTCACTTTTTGGAGATCCATAGAAAAAGGGTGAAAATGAAAAAAAGTATGCCACAGCATGGATTTGAACACGCGACCAACCGCATCCAGGGGCGAGCGTTAACGCAGTGAGCCACTGGACCTGAGTACTCAAACATGCCTGCTTGTGCATCTTAGACACTCTGAATTCACTAAATGTACAACTTTTTCTCAATCAAAATGAACAAATCAGACATGAAATAACATCTACAGATCAAGACGAAGCGAATAGAAGCAGTCCCAGCCTCGTAGCTGTGAACAGCTGTGATTGCAGGAAAATGCTGTTACAAAGATTTCTCAGTATATCTCCGGGACTTTTCCCTGGCTTTACCACCGTCACAATGGACAAACGAGACATGAAATAACATCAACAGATCAAGACGAAGCGAATGGAAGTACCTTCGGAGTCATAGCATGTGTAAATCGAGACGAAAGATCTCTCTCTCCCCCGCCTGCTTGCGAGGGGGAGGGGCAGTTTACACACACACGCAGCTGTTGCATGCAGAAACGCACACACAGGGAGGAGATGGCAGAGAGAACGCACTCCCCTGAAAACTCCCCTTGAATTCCTCCAGACTCAGAAAATGTAAAAGTTCACTTTTTGGAGATCCATAGAAAAAGGGTGAAAATGAAAAAAAGTATGCCACAGCATGGATTCGAACACGCGACCAACCGCATCCAGGGGCGAGCGTTAACGCAGTGAGCCACTGGACCTGAGTACTCAAACATGCCTGCTTGTACAGCTTAGACACTCTGAATTCACTAAATGTACAACTTTTTCTCCATCAAAATGAACAAATGAGACATGAAATAACATCTACAGATCAAGACGAAGCGGTCCCAGCCTCGTAGCTGTGAACAGCTGTGATTGCAGGAAAATGCTTTTACAAAGATTTCTCAGTATATCTCCGGGACTTTTCCCTGGCTTTACCACCGTCACAATGGACAAACGAGACATGAAATAACATCAACAGATGAAGACGAAGCGAATGGAAGTACCCCCGGAGTCATAGCATGTTTAAATCGAGACGAAAGATCTCTCTCTCCCCCGCCTGCTTGCGAGGGGGAGGGGCAGTTTACACACACACGCAGCTGCTGCATGCAGCAACGCACACACAGGGAGGAGATGGCAGAGAGAACGCACTCCCCTGAAAACTCCCCTTGAATTCCTCCAGACTCAGAACATGTAAAAGTTCACTTTTTGGAGATCCATAGAAAAAGGGTGAACATGAATTTTGTTTTGCCACAGCATGGATTCAAACACGCGACCAACCGCATCCAGGGGCGAGCGTTAACGCAGTGAGCCACTGGACCTGAGTACTCAAACATGCCTGCTTGTGCAGCTTAGACACTCTGAATTCACTAAATGTACAACTTTTTCTCCATCAAAATGAACAAATGAGACATGAAATAACATCTACAGATCAAGACAAAGCGAATGGAAGCGGTCCCAGCCTCGTAGCTGTGAACAGCTGTGATCGCAGGAAAATGCTGTTACAAAGATTTATCAGTATATCTCTGGGACATTTCCCTGGCTTTACCATCGTCACAATGGACAAACGAGACATGAAATAACATCAACAGATCAAGACGAAGCGAATGGAAGTACCCCCGGAGTCATAGCATGTTTAAATCGAGACGAAAGATCTCTCTCTCCCCCGCCTGCTTGCGAGGGGGAGGGGCAGTTTACACACACACGCAGCTGCTGCATGCAGCAACGCACACACAGGGAGGAGATGGCAGAGAGAACGCACTCCCCTGAAAACTCCCCTTGAATTCCTCCAGACTCAGAAAATGTAAAAGTTCACTTTTTGGAGATCCATAGAAAAAGGGTGAAAATGATTTTTTTTTTGCCACAGCATGGATTCGAACACGCGACCAACCGCATCCAGGGGCGAGCGTTAACGCAGTGAGCCACTGGACCTGAGTACTCAAACATGCCTGCTTGTGCAGCTTAGACACTCTGAATTCACTAAATGTACAACTTTTTCTCCATCAAAATGAACAAATGAGACATGAAATAACATCTACAGATCAAGACGAAGCGAATGGAAGCGGTCCCAGCCTCTTAGCTGTGAACAGCTGTGATCGCAGGAAAATGCTGTTACAAAGATTTCTCAGTATATCTCCGGGACATTTCCCTGGCTTTACCACCGTCACAATGGACAAACGAGACATGAAATAACATCAACAGATCAAGACGAAGTGAATGGAAGTACCCCCGGAGTCATAGCATGTGTAAATCGAGACGAAAGATCTCTCTCTCCCCGCCTGCTTGCGAGGGGGAGGGGCAGTTTACACACACACGCAGCTGCTGCATGCAGCAACGCACACACAGGGAGGAGATGGCAGAGAGAACGCACTCCCCTGAAAACTCCCCTTGAATTCCTCCAGACTCAGAAAATGTAAAAGTTCACTTTTTGGAGATCCATAGAAAAAGGGTGAAAATGATTTTTTTTTTGCCACAGCATGGATTCGAACACGCGACCAACCGCATCCAGGGGCGAGCGTTAACGCAGTGAGCCACTGGACCTGAGTACTCAAACATGCCTGCTTGTGCAGCTTAGACACTCTGAATTCACTAAATGTACAACTTTTTCTCCATCAAAATGAACAAATGAGACATGAAATAACATCTACAGATCAAGACGAAGCGAATGGAAGTGGTCCCAGCCTCGTAGCTGTGAACAGCTTTGATCGCAGGAAAATGCTGTTTTAAAGATGTATCAGTATATCTCCGGGATATTTCCCTGGCTTTACCACCGTCCAAATGGACAAACGAGACATGAAATAACATCAACAGATCAAGACGAAGCGAATGGAAGTACCCCCGGAGTCATAGCATGTGTAAATCGAGACGAAAGATCTCTCTCTCCCCCGCCTGCTTGCGAGGGGGAGGGGCAGTTTACACACACACGCAGCTGCTGCATGCAGCAACGCACACACAGGGAGGAGATGGCAGAGAGAACGCACTCCCCTGAAAACTCCCCTTGAATTCCTCCAGACTCAGAAAATGTAAAAGTTCACTTTTTGGAGATCCATAGAAAAAGGGTGAAAATGAAAAAAAGTATGCCACAGCATGGATTCGAACACGCGACCAACCGCATCCAGGGGCGAGCGTACTGGACCTGAGTCCTCAAACATGCCTACTTGTGCAGCTTAGACACTCTGAATTCACTAAATGTACAACTTTTTCTCAATCAAAATGAACAATTGAGACATGAAATAACATCTACAGATCAAGACGAAGCGAATGGAAGCGGTCCCAGCCTCGTAGCTGTGAACAGCTGTGATCGCAGGAAAATGCTGTTACAAAGATTTCTCAGTATATCTCCGGGACATTTCCCTGGCTTTACCACCGTCACAATGGACAAACGAGACATGAAATAACATCAACAGATCAAGACGAAGCGAATGGAAGTACCCCCGGAGTCACAGCATGTGTAAATCGAGACGAAAGATCTCTCTCTCCCCCGCCTGCTTGCGAGGGGGAGAGAGAGGGGGTGGGGCAGTTTACACACACACGCAGCTGCTGCATGCAGCAACGCACACACAGGGAGGAGATGGCAGAGAGAACGCACTCCCCTGAAAACTCCCCTTGAATTCCTCCAGACTCAGAAAATGTAAAAGTTCACTTTTTGGAGATCCATAGAAAAAGGGTGAAAATGAAAAAAAGTATGCCACAGCATGGATTTGAACACGCGACCAACCGCATCCAGGGGCGAGCGTTAACGCAGTGAGCCACTGGACCTGAGTACTCAAACATGCCTGCTTGTGCAGCTTAGACACTCTGAATTCACTAAATGTACAACTTTTTCTCCATCAAAATGAACAAATGAGACATGAAATAACATCTACAGATCAAGACAAAGCGAATGGAAGCGGTCCCAGCCTCGTAGCTGTGAACAGCTGTGATCGCAGGAAAATGCTGTTCCAAAGATTTCTCAGTATATCTCCGGGACTTTTCCCTGGCTTTACCACCGTCACAATGGACAAACGAGACATGAAATAACATCAACAGATCAAGACGAAGCGAATGGAAGTACCCCCGGAGTTATAGCATGTGTAAATCGAGACGACAGATCTCTCTCTCCCCCGCCTGCTTGCGAGGGGGAGGGGCAGTTTACACACACACGCAGCTGCTGCATGCAGCAACGCACACACAGGGAGGAGATGGCAGAGAGAACGCACTCCCCTGAAAACTCCCCTTGAATTCCTCCAGACTCAGAAAATGTAAAAGTTCACTTTTTGGAGATCCATAGAAAAAGGGTGAAAATGAAAAAAAGTATGCCACAGCATGGATTTGAACACGCGACCAACCACATCCAGGGGCGAGCGTTAACGCAGTGAGCCACTGGACCAGAGTACTCAAACATGCCTGCTTGTGCATCTTAGACACTCTGAATTCACTAAATGTACAACTTTTTCTCAATCAAAATGAACAAATCAGACATGAAATAACATCTACAGATCAAGACGAAGCGAATAGAAGCAGTCCCAGCCTCGTAGCTGTGAACAGCTGTGATTGCAGGAAAATGCTGTTACAAAGATTTCTCAGTATATCTCCGGGACTTTTCCCTGGCTTTACCACCGTCACAATGGACAAACGAGACATGAAATAACATCAACAGATCAAGACGAAGCGAATGGAAGTACCTTCGGAGTCATAGCATGTGTAAATCGAGACGAAAGATCTCTCTCTCCCCCGCCTGCTTGCGAGGGGGAGGGGCAGTTTACACACACACGCAGCTGTTGCATGCAGCAACGCACACACAGGGAGGAGATGGCAGAGAGAACGCACTCCCCTGAAAACTCCCCTTGAATTCCTCCAGACTCAGAACATGTAAAAGTTCACTTTTTGGAGATCCATAGAAAAAGGGTGAACATGAATTTTGTTTTGCCACAGCATGGATTCGAACACGCGACCAACCGCATCCAGGGGCGAGCGTTAACGCAGTGAGCCACTGGACCTGAGTACTCAAACATGCCTGCTTGTGCAGCTTAGACACTCTGAATTCACTAAATGTACAACTTTTTCTCCATCAAAATGAACAAATGAGACATGAAATAACATCTACAGATCAAGACGAAGCGAATAGAAGCGGTCCCAGCCTCGTAGCTGTGAACAGCTGTGATCGCAGGAAAATGCTGTTACAAAGATTTCTCAGTATATCTCCGGGACATTTCCCTGGCTTTACCACCGTCACAATGGACAAACGAGACATGAAATAACATCAACAGATCAAGACGAAGCGAATGGAAGTACCCCCGGAGTCATAGCATGTGTAAATCGAGACGAAAGATCTCTCTCTCCCCCGCCTGCTTGCGAGGGGGAGGGGCAGTTTACACACACACGCAGCTGCTGCATGCAGCAACGCACACACAGGGAGGAGATGGCAGAGAGAACGCACTCCCCTGAAAACTCCCCTTGAATTCCTCCAGACTCAGAAAATGTAAAAGTTCACTTTTTGGAGATCCATAGAAAAAGGGTGAAAATGAAAAAAAGTATGCCACAGCATGGATTCGAACACGCGACCAACCGCATCCAGGGGCGAGCGTTAACGCAGTGAGCCACTGGACCTGAGTACTCAAACATGCCTGCTTGTGCATCTTAGACACTCTGAATTCACTAAATGTACAACTTTTTCTCAATCAAAATGAACAAATGAGACATGAAATAACATCTACAGATCAAGACGAAGCGAATAGAAGCAGTCCCAGCCTCGTAGCTGTGAACAGCTGTGATTGCAGGAAAATGCTGTTACAAAGATTTCTCAGTATATCTCCGGGACTTTTCCCTGGCTTTACCACCGTCACAATGGACAAACGAGACATGAAATAACATCAACAGATCAAGACGAAGCGATTGGAAGTATCCTCGGAGTCATAGCATGTGTAAATCGAGACGAAAGATCTCTCTCTCCCCCGCCTGCTTGCGAGGGGGAGGGGCAGTTTACACACACACGCAGCTGTTGCATGCAGCAACGCACACACAGGGAGGAGATGGCAGAGAGAACGCACTCCCCTGAAAACTCCCCTTGAATTCCTCCAGACTCAGCAAATGTAAAAGTTCACTTTTTGGAGATCCATAGAAAAAGGGTGAAAATGAAAAAAAGTATGCCACAGCATGGATTCGAACACGCGACCAACCGCATCCAGGGGCGAGCGTTAACGCAGTGAGCCACTGGACCTGAGTACTCAAACATGCCTGCTTGTACAGCTTAGACACTCTGAATTCACTAAATGTACAACTTTTTCTCCATCAAAATGAACAAATGAGACATGAAATAACATCTACAGATCAAGACGAAGCGAATAGAAGCAGTCCCAGCCTCGTAGCTGTGAACAGCTGTGATCGCAGGAAAATGCTGTTACAAAGGATTTCTCAGTATATCTCCGGGACATTTCCCTGGCTTTACCACCGTCACAATGGACAAACGAGACATGAAATAACATCAACAGATCAAGACGAAGCGAATGGAAGTACCCCCGGAGTCATAGCATGTGTAAATCGAGACGAAAGATCTCTCTCTCCCCCGCCTGCTTGCGAGGGGGAGGGGCAGTTTACACACACACGCAGCTGCTGCATGCAGCAACGCACACACAGGGAGGAGATGGCAGAGAGAACGCACTCCCCTGAAAACTCCCCTTGAATTCCTCCAGACTCAGAAAATGTAAAAGTTCACTTTTTGGAGATCCATAGAAAAAGGGTGAAAATGAAAAAAAGTATGCCACAGCATGGATTCGAACACGCGACCAACCGCATCCAGGGGCGAGCGTTAACGCAGTGAGCCACTGGACCTGAGTACTCAAACATGCCTGCTTGTGCAGCTTAGACACTCTGAATTCACTAAATGTACAACTTTTTCTCCATCAAAATGAACAAATGAGACATGAAATAACATCTACAGATCAAGACGAAGCGAATAGAAGCGGTCCCAGCCTCGTAGCTGTGAACAGCTGTGATCGCAGGAAAATGCTGTTACAAAGATTTCTCAGTATATCTCCGGGACTTTTCCCTGGCTTTACCACCGTCACAATGGACAAACGAGACATGAAATAACATCAACAGATCAAGACGAAGCGAATGGAAGTACCCTCGGAGTCATAGCATGTGTACATCGAGACGAAAGATCTCTCTCTCCCCCGCCTGCTTGCGAGGGGGAGGGGCAGTTTACACACACACGCAGCTGTTGCATGCAGCAACGCACACACAGGGAGGAGATGGCAGAGAGAACGCACTCCCCTGAAAACTCCCCTTGAATTCCTCCAGACTCAGCAAATGTAAAAGTTCACTTTTTGGAGATCCATAGAAAAAGGGTGAAAATGAAAAAAAGTATGCCACAGCATGGATTCGAACACGCGACCAACCGCATCCAGGGGCGAGCGTTAACGCAGTGAGCCACTGGACCTGAGTACTCAAACATGCCTGCTTGTACAGCTTAGACACTCTGAATTCACTAAATGTACAACTTTTTCTCCATCAAAATGAACAAATGAGACATGAAATAACATCTACAGATCAAGACGAAGCGAATAGAAGCAGTCCCAGCCTCGTAGCTGTGAACAGCTGTGATCGCAGGAAAATGCTGTTACAAAGATTTATCAGTATATCTCCGGGACATTTCCCTGGCTTTACCACCGTCACAATGGACAAACGAGACATGAAATAACATCAACAGATCAAGACGAAGCGAATGGAAGTACCCCCGGTGTCATAGCATGTGTAAATCGAGACGAAAGATCTCTCTCTCCCCCGCCTGCTTGCGAGGGGGAGGGGCAGTTTACACACACACGCAGCTGCTGCATGCAGCAACGCACACACAGGGAGGAGATGGCAGAGAGAATGCACTCCCCTGAAAACTCCCCTTGAATTCCTCCAGACTCAGAAAATGTAAAAGTTCACTTTTTGGAGATCCATAGAAAAAGGGTGAAAATGAAAAAAAGTATGCCACAGCATGGATTTGAACACGCGACCAACCGCATCCAGGGGCGAGCGTTAACGCAGTGAGCCACTGGACCTGAGTACTCAAACATGCCTGCTTGTGCATCTTAGACACTCTGAATTCACTAAATGTACAACTTTTTCTCAATCAAAATGAACAAATCAGACATGAAATAACATCTACAGATCAAGACGAAGCGAATAGAAGCAGTCCCAGCCTCGTAGCTGTGAACAGCTGTGATTGCAGGAAAATGCTGTTACAAAGATTTCTCAGTATATCTCCGGGACTTTTCCCTGGCTTTACCACCGTCACAATGGACAAACGAGACATGAAATAACATCAACAGATCAAGACGAAGCGAATGGAAGTACCTTCGGAGTCATAGCATGTGTAAATCGAGACGAAAGATCTCTCTCTCCCCCGCCTGCTTGCGAGGGGGAGGGGCAGTTTACACACACACGCAGCTGTTGCATGCAGAAACGCACACACAGGGAGGAGATGGCAGAGAGAACGCACTCCCCTGAAAACTCCCCTTGAATTCCTCCAGACTCAGAAAATGTAAAAGTTCACTTTTTGGAGATCCATAGAAAAAGGGTGAAAATGAAAAAAAGTATGCCACAGCATGGATTCGAACACGCGACCAACCGCATCCAGGGGCGAGCGTTAACGCAGTGAGCCACTGGACCTGAGTACTCAAACATGCCTGCTTGTACAGCTTAGACACTCTGAATTCACTAAATGTACAACTTTTTCTCCATCAAAATGAACAAATGAGACATGAAATAACATCTACAGATCAAGACGAAGCGGTCCCAGCCTCGTAGCTGTGAACAGCTGTGATTGCAGGAAAATGCTTTTACAAAGATTTCTCAGTATATCTCCGGGACTTTTCCCTGGCTTTACCACCGTCACAATGGACAAACGAGACATGAAATAACATCAACAGATGAAGACGAAGCGAATGGAAATACCCCCGGAGTCATAGCATGTTTAAATCGAGACGAAAGATCTCTCTCTCCCCCGCCTGCTTGCGAGGGGGAGGGGCAGTTTACACACACACGCAGCTGCTGCATGCAGCAACGCACACACAGGGAGGAGATGGCAGAGAGAACGCACTCCCCTGAAAACTCCCCTTGAATTCCTCCAGACTCAGAACATGTAAAAGTTCACTTTTTGGAGATCCATAGAAAAAGGGTGAACATGAATTTTGTTTTGCCACAGCATGGATTCAAACACGCGACCAACCGCATCCAGGGGCGAGCGTTAACGCAGTGAGCCACTGGACCTGAGTACTCAAACATGCCTGCTTGTGCAGCTTAGACACTCTGAATTCACTAAATGTACAACTTTTTCTCCATCAAAATGAACAAATGAGACATGAAATAACATCTACAGATCAAGACAAAGCGAATGGAAGCGGTCCCAGCCTCGTAGCTGTGAACAGCTGTGATCGCAGGAAAATGCTGTTCCAAAGATTTCTCAGTATATCTCCGGGACTTTTCCCTGGCTTTACCACCGTCACAATGGACAAACGAGACATGAAATAACATCAACAGATCAAGACGAAGCGAATGGAAGTACCCCCGGAGTCATAGCATGTGTAAATCGAGACGAAAGATCTCTCTCTCTCCCCCGCCTGCTTGCGAGGGGGAGGGGCAGTTTACACACACACGCAGCTGCTGCATGCAGCAACGCACACACAGGGAGGAGATGGCAGAGAGAATGCACTCCCCTGAAAACTCCCCTTGAATTCCTCCAGACTCAGAAAATGTAAAAGTTCACTTTTTGGAGATCCATAGAAAAAGGGTGAAAATGAAAAAAAGTATGCCACAGCATGGATTTGAACACGCGACCAACCACATCCAGGGGCGAGCGTTAACGCAGTGAGCCACTGGACCTGAGTACTCAAACATGCCTGCTTGTGCATCTTAGACACTCTGAATTCACTAAATGTACAACTTTTTCTCAATCAAAATGAACAAATCAGACATGAAATAACATCTACAGATCAAGACGAAGCGAATAGAAGCAGTCCCAGCCTCGTAGCTGTGAACAGCTGTGATTGCAGGAAAATGCTGTTACAAAGATTTCTCAGTATATCTCCGGGACTTTTCCCTGGCTTTACCACCGTCACAATGGACAAACGAGACATGAAATAACATCAACAGATCAAGACGAAGCGAATGGAAGTACCTTCGGAGTCATAGCATGTGTAAATCGAGACGAAAGATCTCTCTCTCCCCCGCCTGCTTGCGATGGGGAGGGGCAGTTTACACACACACGCAGCTGTTGCATGCAGCAACGCACACACAGGGAGGAGATGGCAGAGAGAACGCACTCCCCTGAAAACTCCCCTTGAATTCCTCCAGACTCAGAAAATGTAAAAGTTCACTTTTTGGAGATCCATAGAAAAAGGGTGAACTTGAATTTTGTTTTGCCACAGCATGGATTCGAACACGCGACCAACCGCATCCAGGGGCGAGCGTTAACGCAGTGAGCCACTGGACCTGAGTACTCAAACATGCCTGCTTGTGCAGCTTAGACACTCTGAATTCACTAAATGTACAACTTTTTCTCCATCAAAATGAACAAATGAGACATGAAATAACATCTACAGATCAAGACAAAGCGAATGGAAGCGGTCCCAGCCTCGTAGCTGTGAACAGCTGTGATCGCAGGAAAATGCTGTTCCAAAGATTTCTCAGTATATCTCCGGGACTTTTCCCTGGCTTTACCACCGTCACAATGGACAAACGAGACATGAAATAACATCAACAGATCAAGACGAAGCGAATGGAAGTACCTTCGGAGTCATAGCATGTGTAAATCGAGACGAAAGATCTCTCTCTCCCCCGCCTGCTTGCGATGGGGAGGGGCAGTTTACACACACACGCAGCTGTTGCATGCAGCAACGCACACACAGGGAGGAGATGGCAGAGAGAACGCACTCCCCTGAAAACTCCCCTTGAATTCCTCCAGACTCAGAAAATGTAAAAGTTCACTTTTTGGAGATCCATAGAAAAAGGGTGAACATGAATTTTGTTTTGCCACAGCATGGATTCGAACACGCGACCAACCGCATCCAGGGGCGAGCGTTAACGCAGTGAGCCACTGGACCTGAGTACTCAAACATGCCTGCTTGTGCAGCTTAGACACTCTGAATTCACTAAATGTACAACTTTTTCTCCATCAAAATGAACAAATGAGACATGAAATAACATCTACAGATCAAGACAAAGCGAATGGAAGCGGTCCCAGCCTCGTAGCTGTGAACAGCTGTGATCGCAGGAAAATGCTGTTCCAAAGATTTCTCAGTATATCTCCGGGACTTTTCCCTGGCTTTACCACCGTCACAATGGACAAACGAGACATGAAATAACATCAACAGATCAAGACGAAGCGAATGGAAGTACCCCCGGAGTCATAGCATGTGTAAATCGAGACGACAGATCTCTCTCTCCCCCGCCTGCTTGCGAGGGGGAGGGGCAGTTTACACACACACGCAGCTGCTGCATGCAGCAACGCACACACAGGGAGGAGATGGCAGAGAGAACGCACTCCCCTGAAAACTCCCCTTGAATTCCTCCAGACTCAGAAAATGTAAAAGTTCACTTTTTGGAGATCCATAGAAAAAGGGTGAAAATGAAAAAAAGTATGCCACAGCATGGATTTGAACACGCGACCAACCGCATCCAGGGGCGAGCGTTAACGCAGTGAGCCACTGGACCTGAGTACTCAAACATGCCTGCTTGTGCAGCTTACACACTCAATTCACTAAATGTACAACTTTTTCTCCATCAAAATGAACAAATGAGACATGAAATAACATCTACAGATCAAGACGAAGCGAATGGAAGCGGTCCCAGCCTCGTAGCTGTGAACAGCTGTGATCGCAGGAAAATGCTGTTATAAAGATTTCTCAGTATATCTCCGGGATATTTCCCTGGCTTTACCACCGTCCAAATGGACAAACGAGACATGAAATAACATCAACAGATCAAGACGAAGCGAATGGAAGTACCCCCGGAGTCATAGCATGTGTAAATCGAGACGACAGATATCTCTCTCCCCCGCCTGCTTGCGAGGGGGAGGGGCAGTTTACACACACACGCAGCTGCTGCATGCAGCAACGCACACACAGGGAGGAGATGGCAGAGAGAACGCACTCCCCTGAAAACTCCCCTTGAATTCCTCCAGACTCAGAAAATGTAAAAGTTCACTTTTTGGAGATCCATAGAAAAAGGGTGAAAATGAAAAAAAGTATGCCACAGCATGGATTCGAACACGCGACCAACCGCATCCAGGGGCGAGCGTTAACGCAGTGAGCCACTGGACCTGAGTACTCAAACATGCCTGCTTGTGCAGCTTAGACACTCTGAATTCACTAAATGTACAACTTTTTCTCCATCAAAATGAACAAATGAGACATGAAATAACATCTACAGATCAAGACGAAGCGAATAGAAGCGGTCCCAGCCTCGTAGCTGTGAACAGCTGTGATCGCAGGAAAATGCTGTTACAAAGATTTCTCAGTATATCTCCGGGACATTTCCCTGGCTTTACCACCGTCACAATGGACAAACGAGACATGAAATAACATCAACAGATCAAGACGAAGCGAATGGAAGTACCCCCGGAGTCATAGCATGTGTAAATCGAGACGAAAGATCTCTCTCTCCCCCGCCTGCTTGCGAGGGGGAGGGGCAGTTTACACACACACGCAGCTGCTGCATGCATCAACGCACACACAGGGAGGAGATGGCAGAGAGAACGCACTCCCCTGAAAACTCCCCTTGAATTCCTCCAGACTCAGAAAATGTAAAAGTTCACTTTTTGGAGATCCATAGAAAAAGGGTGAAAATGAAAAAAAGTATGCCACAGCATGGATTCGAACACGCGACCAACCGCATCCAGGGGCGAGCGTTAACGCAGTGAGCCACTGGACCTGAGTACTCAAACATGCCTGCTTGTGCATCTTAGACACTCTGAATTCACTAAATGTACAACTTTTTCTCAATCAAAATGAACAAATGAGACATGAAATAACATCTACAGATCAAGACGAAGCGAATAGAAGCAGTCCCAGCCTCGTAGCTGTGAACAGCTGTGATTGCAGGAAAATGCTGTTACAAAGATTTCTCAGTATATCTCCGGGACTTTTCCCTGGCTTTACCACCGTCACAATGGACAAACGAGACATGAAATAACATCAACAGATCAAGACGAAGCGAATGGAAGTACCCTCGGAGTCATAGCATGTGTAAATCGAGACGAAAGATCTCTCTCTCCCCCGCCTCCTTGCGAGGGGGAGGGGCAGTTTACACACACACGCAGCTGTTGCATGCAGCAACGCACACACAGGGAGGAGATGGCAGAGAGAACGCACTCCCCTGAAAACTCCCCTTGAATTCCTCCAGACTCAGCAAATGTAAAAGTTCACTTTTTGGAGATCCATAGAAAAAGGGTGAAAATGAAAAAAAGTATGCCACAGCATGGATTCGAACACGCGACCAACCGCATCCAGGGGCGAGCGTTAACGCAGTGAGCCACTGGACCTGAGTACTCAAACATGCCTGCTTGTACAGCTTAGACACTCTGAATTCACTAAATGTACAACTTTTTCTCCATCAAAATGAACAAATGAGACATGAAATAACATCTACAGATCAAGACGAAGCGAATAGAAGCAGTCCCAGCCTCGTAGCTGTGAACAGCTGTGATCGCAGGAAAATGCTGTTACAAAGATTTCTCAGTATATCTCCGGGACATTTCCCTGGCTTTACCACCGTCACAATGGACAAACGAGACATGAAATAACATCAACAGATCAAGACGAAGCGAATGGAAGTACCCCCGGAGTCATAGCATGTGTAAATCGAGACGAAAGATCTCTCTCTCCCCCGCCTGCTTGCGAGGGGGAGGGGCAGTTTACACACACACGCAGCTGCTGCATGCAGCAACGCACACACAGGGAGGAGATGGCAGAGAGAACGCACTCCCCTGAAAACTCCCCTTGAATTCCTCCAGACTCAGAAAATGTAAAAGTTCACTTTTTGGAGATCCATAGAAAAAGGGTGAAAATGAAAAAAAGTATGCCACAGCATGGATTCGAACACGCGACCAACCGCATCCAGGGGCGAGCGTTAACGCAGTGAGCCACTGGACCTGAGTACTCAAACATGCCTGCTTGTGCAGCTTAGACACTCTGAATTCACTAAATGTACAACTTTTTCTCCATCAAAATGAACAAATGAGACATGAAATAACATCTACAGATCAAGACGAAGCGAATAGAAGCGGTCCCAGCCTCGTAGCTGTGAACAGCTGTGATCGCAGGAAAATGCTGTTACAAAGATTTCTCAGTATATCTCCGGGACATTTCCCTGGCTTTACCACCGTCACAATGGACAAACGAGACATGAAATAACATCAACAGATCAAGACGAAGCGAATGGAAGTACCCCCGGAGTCATAGCATGTGTAAATCGAGACGAAAGATCTCTCTCTCCCCCGCCTGCTTGCGAGGGGGAGGGGCAGTTTACACACACACGCAGCTGCTGCATGCAGCAACGCACACACAGGGAGGAGATGGCAGAGAGAACGCACTCCCCTGAAAACTCCCCTTGAATTCCTCCAGACTCAGAAAATGTAAAAGTTCACTTTTTGGAGATCCATAGAAAAAGGGTGAAAATGAAAAAAAGTATGCCACAGCATGGATTCGAACACGCGACCAACCGCATCCAGGGGCGAGCGTTAACGCAGTGAGCCACTGGACCTGAGTACTCAAACATGCCTGCTTGTGCATCTTAGACACTCTGAATTCACTAAATGTACAACTTTTTCTCAATCAAAATGAACAAATGAGACATGAAATAACATCTACAGATCAAGACGAAGCGAATGGAAGTGGTCCCAGCCTCGTAGCTGTGAACAGCTGGGATCGCAGGAAAATGCTGTTATAAAGATTTATCAGTATATCTCCGGGATATTTCCCTGGCTTTACCACCGTCCAAATGGACAAACGAGACATGAAATAACATCAACAGATCAAGACGAAGCGAATGGAAGTACCCCCGGAGTCATAGCATGTGTAAATCGAGACGAAAGATCTCTCTCTCTCCCCCGCCTGCTTGCGAGGGGGAGGGGCAGTTTACACACACACGCAGCTGCTGCATGCAGCAACGCACACACAGGGAGGAGATGGCAGAGAGAATGCACTCCCCTGAAAACTCCCCTTGAATTCCTCCAGACTCAGAAAATGTAAAAGTTCACTTTTTGGAGATCCATAGAAAAAGGGTGAAAATGAAAAAAAGTATGCCACAGCATGGATTTGAACACGCGACCAACCACATCCAGGGGCGAGCGTTAACGCAGTGAGCCACTGGACCTGAGTACTCAAACATGCCTGCTTGTGCATCTTAGACACTCTGAATTCACTAAATGTACAACTTTTTCTCAATCAAAATGAACAAATCAGACATGAAATAACATCTACAGATCAAGACGAAGCGAATAGAAGCAGTCCCAGCCTCGTAGCTGTGAACAGCTGTGATTGCAGGAAAATGCTGTTACAAAGATTTCTCAGTATATCTCCGGGACTTTTCCCTGGCTTTACCACCGTCACAATGGACAAACGAGACATGAAATAACATCAACAGATCAAGACGAAGCGAATGGAAGTACCCCCGGAGTCATAGCATGTGTAAATCGAGACGACAGATCTCTCTCTCCCCCGCCTGCTTGCGAGGGGGAGGGGCAGTTTACACACACACGCAGCTGCTGCATGCAGCAACGCACACACAGGGAGGAGATGGCAGAGAGAACGCACTCCCCTGAAAACTCCCCTTGAATTCCTCCAGACTCAGAAAATGTAAAAGTTCACTTTTTGGAGATCCATAGAAAAAGGGTGAAAATGATTTTTTTTTTGCCAGAGCATGGATTCGAACACGCGACCAACCGCATCCAGGGGCGAGCGTTAACACAGTGAGCCACTGGACCTGAGTACTCAAACATGCCTGCTTGTGCAGCTTAGACACTCTGAATTCACTAAATGTACAACTTTTTCTCCATCAAAATGAACAAATGAGACATGAAATAACATCTACAGATCAAGACGAAGCGAATGGAAGCGGTCCCAGCCTCGTAGCTGTGAACAGCTGTGATCGCAGGAAAATGCTGTTATAAAGATTTATCAGTATATCTCCGGGATATTTCCCTGGCTTTACCACCGTCCAAATGGACAAACGAGACATGAAATAACATCAACAGATCAAGACGAAGCGAATGGAAGTACCCCCGGAGTCATAGCATGTGTAAATCGAGACGAAAGATCTCTCTCTCTCCCCCGCCTGCTTGCGAGGGGGAGGGGCAGTTTACACACACACGCAGCTGCTGCATGCAGCAACGCACACACAGGGAGGAGATGGCAGAGAGAATGCACTCCCCTGAAAACTCCCCTTGAATTCCTCCAGACTCAGAAAATGTAAAAGTTCACTTTTTGGAGATCCATAGAAAAAGGGTGAAAATGAAAAAAAGTATGCCACAGCATGGATTTGAACACGCGACCAACCACATCCAGGGGCGAGCGTTAACGCAGTGAGTCACTGGACCTGAGTACTCAAACATGCCTGCTTGTGCATCTTAGACACTCTGAATTCACTAAATGTACAACTTTTTCTCAATCAAAATGAACAAATCAGACATGAAATAACATCTACAGATCAAGACGAAGCGAATAGAAGCAGTCCCAGCCTCGTAGCTGTGAACAGCTGTGATTGCAGGAAAATGCTGTTACAAAGATTTCTCAGTATATCTCTGGGACTTTTCCCTGGCTTTACCACCGTCACAATGGACAAACGAGACATGAAATAACATCAACAGATCAAGACGAAGCGAATGGAAGTACCTTCGGAGTCATAGCATGTGTAAATCGAGACGAAAGATCTCTCTCTCCCCCGCCTGCTTGCGAGGGGGAGGGGCAGTTTACACACACACGCAGCTGTTGCATGCAGCAACGCACACACAGGGAGGAGATGGCAGAGAGAACGCACTCCCCTGAAAACTCCCCTTGAATTCCTCCAGACTCAGAAAATGTAAAAGTTCACTTTTTGGAGATCCATAGAAAAAGGGTGAACATGAATTTTGTTTTGCCACAGCATGGATTCGAACACGCGACCAACCGCATCCAGGGGCGAGCGTTAACGCAGTGAGCCACTGGACCTGAGTACTCAAACATGCCTGCTTGTGCAGCTTACACACTCAATTCACTAAATGTACAACTTTTTCTCCATCAAAATGAACAAATGAGACATGAAATAACATCTACAGATCAAGACGAAGCGAATGGAAGCGGTCCCAGCCTCGTAGCTGTGAACAGCTGTGATCGCAGGAAAATGCTGTTTTAAAGATTTATCAGTATATCTCAGGGATATTTCCCTGGCTTTACCACCGTCCAAATGGACAAACGAGACATGAAATAACATCAACAGATCAAGACGAAGCGAATGGAAGTACCCCCGGAGTCATAGCATGTGTAAATCGAGACGACAGATCTCTCTCTCCCCCGCCTGCTTGCGAGGGGGAGGGGCAGTTTACACACACACGCAGCTGCTGCATGCAGCAACGCACACACAGGGAGGAGATGGCAGAGAGAACGCACTCCCCTGAAAACTCCCCTTGAATTCCTCCAGACTCAGAAAATGTAAAAGTTCACTTTTTGGAGATCCATAGAAAAAGGGTGAACATGAATTTTGTTTTGCCACAGCATGGATTCGAACACGCGACCAACCGCATCCAGGGGCGAGCGTTAACGCAGTGAGCCACTGGACCTGAGTACTCAAACATGCCTGCTTGTGCAGCTTAGACACTCTGAATTCACTAAATGTACAACTTTTTCTCCATCAAAATGAACAAATGAGACATTAAATAACATCTACAGATCAAGACAAAGCGAATGGAAGCGGTCCCAGCCTCGTAGCTGTGAACAGCTGTGATCGCAGGAAAATGCTGTTCCAAAGATTTCTCAGTATATCTCCGGGACTTTTCCCTGGCTTTACCACCGTCACAATGGACAAACGAGACATGAAATAACATCAACAGATCAAGACGAAGCGAATGGAAGTACCCCCGGAGTCATAGCATGTGTAAATCGAGACGACAGATCTCTCTCTCCCCCGCCTGCTTGCGAGGGGGAGGGGCAGTTTACACACACACGCAGCTGCTGCATGCAGCAAAGCACACACAGGGAGGAGATGGCAGAGAGAACGCACTCCCCTGAAAACTCCCCTTGAATTCAGCCAGACTCAGAAAATGTAAAAGTTCACTTTTTGGAGATCCATAGAAAAAGGGTGAACATGAAAAAAAGTATGCCACAGCATGGATTCGAACACGCGACCAACCGCATCCAGGGGCGAGCGTTAACGCAGTGAGCCACTGGACCTGAGTACTCAAACATGCCTGCTTGTGCATCTTAGACACTCTGAATTCACTAAATGTACAACTTTTTCTCAATCAAAATGAACAAATGAGACATGAAATAACATCTACAGATCAAGACGAAGCGGTCCCAGCCTCGTAGCTGTGAACAGCTGTGATTGCAGGAAAATGCTGTTACAAAGATTTCTCAGTATATCTCCGGGACTTTTCCCTGGCTTTACCACCGTCACAATGGACAAACGAGACATGAAATAACATCAACAGATCAAGACGAAGCGAATGGAAGTACCCCCGGAGTCATAGCATGTGTAAATCGAGACGAAAGATCTCTCTCTCCCCCGCCTGCTTGCGAGGGGGAGGGGCAGTTTACACACACACGCAGCTGCTGCATGCAGCCACGCACACACAGGGAGGAGATGGCAGAGAGAACGCACTCCCCTGAAAACTCCCCTTGAATTCACCCAGACTCAGAAAATGTAAAAGTTCACTGTTTGGAGATCCATAGAAAAAGGGTGAAAATGATTTTTTTTTGCCACAGCATGGATTCAAACACGCGACCAACCGCATCCAGGGGCGAGCGTTAACGCAGTGAGCCACTGGACCTGAGTACTCAAACATGCCTGCTTGTGCAGCTTACACACTCAATTCACTAAATGTACAACTTTTTCTCCATCAAAATGAACAAATGAGACATGAAATAACATCTACAGATCAAGACGAAGCGAATGGAAGCGGTCCCAGCCTCGTAGCTGTGAACAGCTGTGATCGCAGGAAAATGCTGTTATAAAGATTTATCAGTATATCTCCGGGATATTTCCCTGGCTGTACCACCGTCCAAATGGACAAACGAGACATGAAATAACATCAACAGATCAAGACGAAGCGAATGGAAGTACCCCCGGAGTCATAGCATGTGTAAATCGAGACGAAAGATCTCTCTCTCCCCCGCCTGCTTGCGAGGGGGAGGGGCAGTTTACACACACACGCAGCTGCTGCATGCAGCAACGCACACACAGGGAGGAGATGGCAGAGAGAACGCACTCCCCTGAAAACTCCCCTTGAATTCCTCCAGACTCAGAAAATGTAAAAGTTCACTTTTTGGAGATCCATAGAAAAAGGGTGAAAATGATTTTTTTTTTGCCACAGCATGGATTCGAACACGAGACCAACCGCATCCAGGGGAGAGCGTTAACGCAGTGAGCCACTGGACCTGAGTACTCAAACATGCCTACTTGTGCAGCTTAGACACTCTGAATTCACTAAATGTACAACTTTTTCTCCATCAAAATGAACAAATGAGACATGAAATAACATCTACAGATCAAGACGAAGCGAATAGAAGCAGTCCCAGCCTCGTAGCTGTGAACAGCTGTGATCGCAGGAAAATGCTGTTACAAAGATTTATCAGTATATCTCCGGGACATTTCCCTGGCTTTACCACCGTCACAATGGACAAACGAGACATGAAATAACATCAACAGATCAAGACGAAGCGAATGGAAGTACCCCCGGTGTCATAGCATGTGTAAATCGAGACGAAAGATCTCTCTCTCCCCCGCCTGCTTGCGAGGGGGAGGGGCAGTTTACACACACACGCAGCTGCTGCATGCAGCAACGCACACACAGGGAGGAGATGGCAGAGAGAATGCACTCCCCTGAAAACTCCCCTTGAATTCCTCCAGACTCAGAAAATGTAAAAGTTCACTTTTTGGAGATCCATAGAAAAAGGGTGAAAATGAAAAAAAGTATGCCACAGCATGGATTTGAACACGCGACCAACCGCATCCAGGGGCGAGCGTTAACGCAGTGAGCCACTGGACCTGAGTACTCAAACATGCCTGCTTGTGCATCTTAGACACTCTGAATTCACTAAATGTACAACTTTTTCTCAATCAAAATGAACAAATCAGACATGAAATAACATCTACAGATCAAGACGAAGCGAATAGAAGCAGTCCCAGCCTCGTAGCTGTGAACAGCTGTGATTGCAGGAAAATGCTGTTACAAAGATTTCTCAGTATATCTCCGGGACTTTTCCCTGGCTTTACCACCGTCACAATGGACAAACGAGACATGAAATAACATCAACAGATCAAGACGAAGCGAATGGAAGTACCTTCGGAGTCATAGCATGTGTAAATCGAGACGAAAGATCTCTCTCTCCCCCGCCTGCTTGCGAGGGGGAGGGGCAGTTTACACACACACGCAGCTGTTGCATGCAGCAACGCACACACAGGGAGGAGATGGCAGAGAGAACGCACTCCCCTGAAAACTCCCCTTGAATTCCTCCAGACTCAGAAAATGTAAAAGTTCACTTTTTGGAGATCCATAGAAAAAGGGTGAAAATGAAAAAAAGTATGCCACAGCATGGATTCGAACACGCGACCAACCGCATCCAGGGGCGAGCGTTAACGCAGTGAGCCACTGGACCTGAGTACTCAAACATGCCTGCTTGTACAGCTTAGACACTCTGAATTCACTAAATGTACAACTTTTTCTCCATCAAAATGAACAAATGAGACATGAAATAACATCTACAGATCAAGACGAAGCGGTCCCAGCCTCGTAGCTGTGAACAGCTGTGATTGCAGGAAAATGCTTTTACAAAGATTTCTCAGTATATCTCCGGGACTTTTCCCTGGCTTTACCACCGTCACAATGGACAAACGAGACATGAAATAACATCAACAGATGAAGACGAAGCGAATGGAAGTACCCCCGGAGTCATAGCATGTTTAAATCGAGACGAAAGATCTCTCTCTCCCCCGCCTGCTTGCGAGGGGGAGGGGCAGTTTACACACACACGCAGCTGCTGCATGCAGCAACGCACACACAGGGAGGAGATGGCAGAGAGAACGCACTCCCCTGAAAACTCCCCTTGAATTCCTCCAGACTCAGAACATGTAAAAGTTCACTTTTTGGAGATCCATAGAAAAAGGGTGAACATGAATTTTGTTTTGCCACAGCATGGATTCAAACACGCGACCAACCGCATCCAGGGGCGAGCGTTAACGCAGTGAGCCACTGGACCTGAGTACTCAAACATGCCTGCTTGTGCAGCTTAGACACTCTGAATTCACTAAATGTACAACTTTTTCTCCATCAAAATGAACAAATGAGACATGAAATAACATCTACAGATCAAGACAAAGCGAATGGAAGCGGTCCCAGCCTCGTAGCTGTGAACAGCTGTGATCGCAGGAAAATGCTGTTCCAAAGATTTCTCAGTATATCTCCGGGACTTTTCCCTGGCTTTACCACCGTCACAATGGACAAACGAGACATGAAATAACATCAACAGATCAAGACGAAGCGAATGGAAGTACCCCCGGAGTCATAGCATGTGTAAATCGAGACGAAAGATCTCTCTCTCTCCCCCGCCTGCTTGCGAGGGGGAGGGGCAGTTTACACACACACGCAGCTGCTGCATGCAGCAACGCACACACAGGGAGGAGATGGCAGAGAGAATGCACTCCCCTGAAAACTCCCCTTGAATTCCTCCAGACTCAGAAAATGTAAAAGTTCACTTTTTGGAGATCCATAGAAAAAGGGTGAAAATGAAAAAAAGTATGCCACAGCATGGATTTGAACACGCGACCAACCACATCCAGGGGCGAGCGTTAACGCAGTGAGCCACTGGACCTGAGTACTCAAACATGCCTGCTTGTGCATCTTAGACACTCTGAATTCACTAAATGTACAACTTTTTCTCAATCAAAATGAACAAATCAGACATGAAATAACATCTACAGATCAAGACGAAGCGAATAGAAGCAGTCCCAGCCTCGTAGCTGTGAACAGCTGTGATTGCAGGAAAATGCTGTTACAAAGATTTCTCAGTATATCTCCGGGACTTTTCCCTGGCTTTACCACCGTCACAATGGACAAACGAGACATGAAATAACATCAACAGATCAAGACGAAGCGAATGGAAGTACCTTCGGAGTCATAGCATGTGTAAATCGAGACGAAAGATCTCTCTCTCCCCCGCCTGCTTGCGATGGGGAGGGGCAGTTTACACACACACGCAGCTGTTGCATGCAGCAACGCACACACAGGGAGGAGATGGCAGAGAGAACGCACTCCCCTGAAAACTCCCCTTGAATTCCTCCAGACTCAGAAAATGTAAAAGTTCACTTTTTGGAGATCCATAGAAAAAGGGTGAACATGAATTTTGTTTTGCCACAGCATGGATTCGAACACGCGACCAACCGCATCCAGCGGCGAGCGTTAACGCAGTGAGCCACTGGACCTGAGTACTCAAACATGCCTGCTTGTGCAGCTTAGACACTCTGAATTCACTAAATGTACAACTTTTTCTCCATCAAAATGAACAAATGAGACATGAAATAACATCTACAGATCAAGACAAAGCGAATGGAAGCGGTCCCAGCCTCGTAGCTGTGAACAGCTGTGATCGCAGGAAAATGCTGTTCCAAAGATTTCTCAGTATATCTCCGGGACTTTTCCCTGGCTTTACCACCGTCACAATGGACAAACGAGACATGAAATAACATCAACAGATCAAGACGAAGCGAATGGAAGTACCCCCGGAGTCATAGCATGTGTAAATCGAGACGACAGATCTCTCTCTCCCCCGCCTGCTTGCGAGGGGGAGGGGCAGTTTACACACACACGCAGCTGCTGCATGCAGCAACGCACACACAGGGAGGAGATGGCAGAGAGAACGCACTCCCCTGAAAACTCCCCTTGAATTCCTCCAGACTCAGAAAATGTAAAAGTTCACTTTTTGGAGATCCATAGAAAAAGGGTGAACATGAATTTTGTTTGGCCACAGCATGGATTCGAACACGCGACCAACCGCATCCAGGGGCGAGCGTTAACGCAGTGAGCCACTGGACCTGAGTACTCAAACATGCCTGCTTGTGCAGCTTAGACACTCTGAATTCACTAAATGTACAACTTTTTCTCCATCAAAATGAACAAATGAGACATGAAATAACATCTACAGATCAAGACAAAGCGAATGGAAGCGGTCTCAGCCTCGTAGCTGTGAACAGCTGTGATCGCAGGAAAATGCTATTCCAAAGATTTCTCAGTATATCTCCGGGACTTTTCCCTGGCTTTACCACCGTCACAATGGACAAACGAGACATGAAATAACATCAACAGATCAAGACGAAGCGAATGGAAGTACCTTCGGAGTCATAGCATGTGTAAATCGAGACGAAAGATCTCTCTCTCCCCCGCCTGCTTGCGATGGGGAGGGGCAGTTTACACACACACGCAGCTGTTGCATGCAGCAACGCACACACAGGGAGGAGATGGCAGAGAGAACGCACTCCCCTGAAAACTCCCCTTGAATTCCTCCAGACTCAGAAAATGTAAAAGTTCACTTTTTGGAGATCCATAGAAAAAGGGTGAACATGAATTTTGTTTTGCCACAGCATGGATTCGAACACGCGACCAACCGCATCCAGGGGCGAGCGTTAACGCAGTGAGCCACTGGACCTGAGTACTCAAACATGCCTGCTTGTGCAGCTTAGACACTCTGAATTCACTAAATGTACAACTTTTTCTCCATCAAAATGAACAAATGAGACATGAAATAACATCTACAGATCAAGACAAAGCGAATGGAAGCGGTCCCAGCCTCGTAGCTGTGAACAGCTGTGATCGCAGGAAAATGCTGTTCCAAAGATTTCTCAGTATATCTCCGGGACTTTTCCCTAGCTTTACCACCGTCACAATGGACAAACGAGACATGAAATAACATCAACAGATCAAGACGAAGCGAATGGAAGTACCCCCGGAGTCATAGCATGTGTAAATCGAGACGACAGATCTCTCTCTCCCCCGCCTGCTTGCGAGGGGGAGGGGCAGTTTACACACACACGCAGCTGCTGCATGCAGCAACGCACACACAGGGAGGAGATGGCAGAGAGAACGCACTCCCCTGAAAACTCCCCTTGAATTCCTCCAGACTCAGAAAATGTAAAAGTTCACTTTTTGGAGATCCATAGAAAAAGGGTGAAAATGAAAAAAAGTATGCCACAGCATGGATTTGAACACGCGACCAACCGCATCCAGGGGCGAGCGTTAACGCAGTGAGCCACTGGACCTGAGTACTCAAACATGCCTGCTTGTGCAGCTTAGACACTCTGAATTCACTAAATGTACAACTTTTTCTCCATCAAAATGAACAAATGAGACATGAAATAACATCTACAGATCAAGACAAAGCGAATGGAAGCGGTCCCAGCCTCGTAGCTGTGAACAGCTGTGATCGCAGGAAAATGCTATTCCAAAGATTTCTCAGTATATCTCCGGGACTTTTCCCTGGCTTTACCACCGTCACAATGGACAAACGAGACATGAAATAACATCAACAGATCAAGACGAAGCGAATGGAAGTACCCCCGGAGTCATAGCATGTGTAAATCGAGACGACAGATCTCTCTCTCCCCCGCCTGCTTGCGAGGGGGAGGGGCAGTTTACACACAAACGCAGCTGCTGCATGCAGCAACGCACACACAGGGAGGAGATGGCAGAGAGAACGCACTCCCCTGAAAACTCCCCTTGAATTCCTCCAGACTCAGAAAATGTAAAAGTTCACTTTTTGGAGATCCATAGAAAAAGGGTGAAAATGAAAAAAAGTATGCCACAGCATAGATTTGAACACGCGACCAACCGCATCCAGGGGCGAGCGTTAACGCAGTGAGCCACTGGACCTGAGTACTCAAACATGCCTACTTGTGCAGCTTAGACACTCTGAATTCACTAAATGTACAACTTTTTCTCCATCAAAATGAACAAATTATACATGAAATAACATCTATAGATCAAGACGAAGCGAATGGAAGCGGTCCCAGCCTCGTAGCTGTGAACAGCTGTGATCGCAGGAAAATGCTGTTTCAAAGATTTCTCAGTATATCTCCGGGACATTTCCCTGGCTTTACCACCGTCACAATGGACAAACGAGACATGAAATAACATCAACAGATCAAGACGAAGCGAATGGAAGTACCCCCGGAGTCATAGCATGTGTAAATCGAGACGAAAGATCTCTCTCTCCCCCGCCTGCTTGCGAGGGGGAGGGGCAGTTTACACACACACGCAGCTGCTGCATGCAGCAACGCACACACAGGGAGGAGATGGCAGAGAGAACGCACTCCCCTGAAAACTCCCCTTGAATTCATCCAGACTCAGAAAATGTAAAAGTTCACTGTTTGGAGATCCATAGAAAAAGGGTGAAAATGATTTTTTTTTGCCACAGCATGGATTCAAACACGCGACCAACCGCATCCAGGGGCGAGCGTTAACGCAGTGAGCCACTGGACCTGAGTACTCAAACATGCCTGCTTGTGCAGCTTCAAACTCAATTCACTAAATGTACAACTTTTTCTCCATCAAAATGAACAAATGAGACATGAAATAACATCTACAGATCAAGACGAAGCGAATGGAAGCGGTCCCAGCCTCGTAGCTGTGAACAGCTGTGATCGCAGGAAAATGCTGTTATAAAGATTTCTCAGTATATCTCCGGGATATTTCCCTGGCTTTACCACCGTCCAAATGGACAAACGAGACATGAAATAACATCAACAGATCAAGACGAAGCGAATGGAAGTACCCCCGGAGTCATAGCATGTGTAAATCGAGACGACAGATATCTCTCTCCCCCGCCTGCTTGCGAGGGGGAGGGGCAGTTTACACACACACGCAGCTGCTGCATGCAGCAACGCACACACAGGGAGGAGATGGCAGAGAGAACGCACTCCCCTGAAAACTCCCCTTGAATTCCTCCAGACTCAGAAAATGTAAAAGTTCACTTTTTGGAGATCCATAGAAAAAGGGTGAAAATGAAAAAAAGTATGCCACAGCATGGATTCGAACACGCGACCAACCGCATCCAGGGGCGAGCGTTAACGCAGTGAGCCACTGGACCTGAGTACTCAAACATGCCTGCTTGTGCAGCTTAGACACTCTGAATTCACTAAATGTACAACTTTTTCTCCATCAAAATGAACAAATGAGACATGAAATAACATCTACAGATCAAGACGAAGCGAATAGAAGCGGTCCCAGCCTCGTAGCTGTGAACAGCTGTGATCGCAGGAAAATGCTGTTACAAAGATTTCTCAGTATATCTCCGGGACATTTCCCTGGCTTTACCACCGTCACAATGGACAAACGAGACATGAAATAACATCAACAGATCAAGACGAAGCGAATGGAAGTACCCCCGGAGTCATAGCATGTGTAAATCGAGACGAAAGATCTCTCTCTCCCCCGCCTGCTTGCGAGGGGGAGGGGCAGTTTACACACACACGCAGCTGCTGCATGCATCAACGCACACACAGGGAGGAGATGGCAGAGAGAACGCACTCCCCTGAAAACTCCCCTTGAATTCCTCCAGACTCAGAAAATGTAAAAGTTCACTTTTTGGAGATCCATAGAAAAAGGGTGAAAATGAAAAAAAGTATGCCACAGCATGGATTCGAACACGCGACCAACCGCATCCAGGGGCGAGCGTTAACGCAGTGAGCCACTGGACCTGAGTACTCAAACATGCCTGCTTGTGCATCTTAGACACTCTGAATTCACTAAATGTACAACTTTTTCTCAATCAAAATGAACAAATGAGACATGAAATAACATCTACAGATCAAGACGAAGCGAATAGAAGCAGTCCCAGCCTCGTAGCTGTGAACAGCTGTGATTGCAGGAAAATGCTGTTACAAAGATTTCTCAGTATATCTCCGGGACTTTTCCCTGGCTTTACCACCGTCACAATGGACAAACGAGACATGAAATAACATCAACAGATCAAGACGAAGCGAATGGAAGTACCCTCGGAGTCATAGCATGTGTAAATCGAGACGAAAGATCTCTCTCTCCCCCGCCTCCTTGCGAGGGGGAGGGGCAGTTTACACACACACGCAGCTGTTGCATGCAGCAACGCACACACAGGGAGGAGATGGCAGAGAGAACGCACTCCCCTGAAAACTCCCCTTGAATTCCTCCAGACTCAGCAAATGTAAAAGTTCACTTTTTGGAGATCCATAGAAAAAGGGTGAAAATGAAAAAAAGTATGCCACAGCATGGATTCGAACACGCGACCAACCGCATCCAGGGGCGAGCGTTAACGCAGTGAGCCACTGGACCTGAGTACTCAAACATGCCTGCTTGTACAGCTTAGACACTCTGAATTCACTAAATGTACAACTTTTTCTCCATCAAAATGAACAAATGAGACATGAAATAACATCTACAGATCAAGACGAAGCGAATAGAAGCAGTCCCAGCCTCGTAGCTGTGAACAGCTGTGATCGCAGGAAAATGCTGTTACAAAGATTTCTCAGTATATCTCCGGGACATTTCCCTGGCTTTACCACCGTCACAATGGACAAACGAGACATGAAATAACATCAACAGATCAAGACGAAGCGAATGGAAGTACCCCCGGAGTCATAGCATGTGTAAATCGAGACGAAAGATCTCTCTCTCCCCCGCCTGCTTGCGAGGGGGAGGGGCAGTTTACACACACACGCAGCTGCTGCATGCAGCAACGCACACACAGGGAGGAGATGGCAGAGAGAACGCACTCCCCTGAAAACTCCCCTTGAATTCCTCCAGACTCAGAAAATGTAAAAGTTCACTTTTTGGAGATCCATAGAAAAAGGGTGAAAATGAAAAAAAGTATGCCACAGCATGGATTCGAACACGCGACCAACCGCATCCAGGGGCGAGCGTTAACGCAGTGAGCCACTGGACCTGAGTACTCAAACATGCCTGCTTGTGCAGCTTAGACACTCTGAATTCACTAAATGTACAACTTTTTCTCCATCAAAATGAACAAATGAGACATGAAATAACATCTACAGATCAAGACGAAGCGAATAGAAGCGGTCCCAGCCTCGTAGCTGTGAACAGCTGTGATCGCAGGAAAATGCTGTTACAAAGATTTCTCAGTATATCTCCGGGACATTTCCCTGGCTTTACCACCGTCACAATGGACAAAGGAGACATGAAATAACATCAACAGATCAAGACGAAGCGAATGGAAGTACCCCCGGAGTCATAGCATGTGTAAATCGAGACGAAAGATCTCTCTCTCCCCCGCCTGCTTGCGAGGGGGAGGGGCAGTTTACACACACACGCAGCTGCTGCATGCAGCAACGCACACACAGGGAGGAGATGGCAGAGAGAACGCACTCCCCTGAAAACTCCCCTTGAATTCCTCCAGACTCAGAAAATGTAAAAGTTCACTTTTTGGAGATCCATAGAAAAAGGGTGAAAATGAAAAAAAGTATGCCACAGCATGGATTCGAACACGCGACCAACCGCATCCAGGGGCGAGCGTTAACGCAGTGAGCCACTGGACCTGAGTACTCAAACATGCCTGCTTGTGCATCTTAGACACTCTGAATTCACTAAATGTACAACTTTTTCTCAATCAAAATGAACAAATGAGACATGAAATAACATCTACAGATCAAGACGAAGCGAATGGAAGTGGTCCCAGCCTCGTAGCTGTGAACAGCTGGGATCGCAGGAAAATGCTGTTATAAAGATTTATCAGTATATCTCCGGGATATTTCCCTGGCTTTACCACTGTCCAAATGGACAAACGAGACATGAAATAACATCAACAGATCAAGACGAAGCGAATGGAAGTACCCCCGGAGTCATAGCATGTGTAAATCGAGACGAAAGATCTCTCTCTCTCCCCCGCCTGCTTGCGAGGGGGAGGGGCAGTTTACACACACACGCAGCTGCTGCATGCAGCAACGCACACACAGGGAGGAGATGGCAGAGAGAATGCACTCCCCTGAAAACTCCCCTTGAATTCCTCCAGACTCAGAAAATGTAAAAGTTCACTTTTTGGAGATCCATAGAAAAAGGGTGAAAATGAAAAAAAGTATGCCACAGCATGGATTTGAACACGCGACCAACCACATCCAGGGGCGAGCGTTAACGCAGTGAGCCACTGGACCTGAGTACTCAAACATGCCTGCTTGTGCATCTTAGACACTCTGAATTCACTAAATGTACAACTTTTTCTCAATCAAAATGAACAAATCAGACATGAAATAACATCTACAGATCAAGACGAAGCGAATAGAAGCAGTCCCAGCCTCGTAGCTGTGAACAGCTGTGATTGCAGGAAAATGCTGTTACAAAGATTTCTCAGTATATCTCCGGGACTTTTCCCTGGCTTTACCACCGTCACAATGGACAAACGAGACATGAAATAACATCAACAGATCAAGACGAAGCGAATGGAAGTACCTTCGGAGTCATAGCATGTGTAAATCGAGACGAAAGATCTCTCTCTCCCCCGCCTGCTTGCGAGGGGGAGGGGCAGTTTACACACACACGCAGCTGTTGCATGCAGCAACGCACACACAGGGAGGAGATGGCAGAGAGAACGCACTCCCCTGAAAACTCCCCTTGAATTCCTCCAGACTCAGAAAATGTAAAAGTTCACTTTTTGGAGATCCATAGAAAAAGGGTGAACATGAATTTTGTTTTGCCACAGCATGGATTCGAACACGCGACCAACCGCATCCAGGGGCGAGCGTTAACGCAGTGAGCCACTGGACCTGAGTACTCAAACATGCCTGCTTGTGCAGCTTAGACACTCTGAATTCACTAAATGTACAACTTTTTCTCCATCAAAATGAACAAATGAGACATGAAATAACATCTACAGATCAAGACGAAGCGAATGGAAGCGGTCCCAGCCTCGTAGCTGTGAACAGCTGTGATCGCAGGAAAATGCTGTTCCAAAGATTTCTCAGTATATCTCCGGGACTTTTCCCTGGCTTTACCACCGTCACAATGGACAAACGAGACATGAAATAACATCAACAGATCAAGACGAAGCGAATGGAAGTACCCCCGGAGTCATAGCATGTGTAAATCGAGACGACAGATCTCTCTCTCCCCCGCCTGCTTGCGAGGGGGAGGGGCAGTTTACACACACACGCAGCTGCTGCATGCAGCAACGCACACACAGGGAGGAGATGGCAGAGAGAACGCACTCCCCTGAAAACTCCCCTTGAATTCCTCCAGACTCAGAAAATGTAAAAGTTCACTTTTTGGAGATCCATAGAAAAAGGGTGAAAATGATTTTTTTTTTGCCAGAGCATGGATTCGAACACGCGACCAACCGCATCCAGGGGCGAGCGTTAACACAGTGAGCCACTGGACCTGAGTACTCAAACATGCCTGCTTGTGCAGCTTAGACACTCTGAATTCACTAAATGTACAACTTTTTCTCCATCAAAATGAACAAATGAGACATGAAATAACATCTACAGATCAAGACGAAGCGAATGGAAGCGGTCCCAGCCTCGTAGCTGTGAACAGCTGTGATCGCAGGAAAATGCTGTTATAAAGATTTATCAGTATATCTCCGGGATATTTCCCTGGCTTTACCACCGTCCAAATGGACAAACGAGACATGAAATAACATCAACAGATCAAGACGAAGCGAATGGAAGTACCCCCGGAGTCATAGCATGTGTAAATCGAGACGAAAGATCTCTCTCTCTCCCCCGCCTGCTTGCGAGGGGGAGGGGCAGTTTACACACACACGCAGCTGCTGCATGCAGCAACGCACACACAGGGAGGAGATGGCAGAGAGAATGCACTCCCCTGAAAACTCCCCTTGAATTCCTCCAGACTCAGAAAATGTAAAAGTTCACTTTTTGGAGATCCATAGAAAAAGGGTGAAAATGAAAAAAAGTATGCCACAGCATGGATTTGAACACGCGACCAACCACATCCAGGGGCGAGCGTTAACGCAGTGAGTCACTGGACCTGAGTACTCAAACATGCCTGCTTGTGCATCTTAGACACTCTGAATTCACTAAATGTACAACTTTTTCTCAATCAAAATGAACAAATCAGACATGAAATAACATCTACAGATCAAGACGAAGCGAATAGAAGCAGTCCCAGCCTCGTAGCTGTGAACAGCTGTGATTGCAGGAAAATGCTGTTACAAAGATTTCTCAGTATATCTCTGGGACTTTTCCCTGGCTTTACCACCGTCACAATGGACAAACGAGACATGAAATAACATCAACAGATCAAGACGAAGCGAATGGAAGTACCTTCGGAGTCATAGCATGTGTAAATCGAGACGAAAGATCTCTCTCTCCCCCGCCTGCTTGCGAGGGGGAGGGGCAGTTTACACACACACGCAGCTGTTGCATGCAGCAACGCACACACAGGGAGGAGATGGCAGAGAGAACGCACTCCCCTGAAAACTCCCCTTGAATTCCTCCAGACTCAGAAAATGTAAAAGTTCACTTTTTGGAGATCCATAGAAAAAGGGTGAACATGAATTTTGTTTTGCCACAGCATGGATTCGAACACGCGACCAACCGCATCCAGGGGCGAGCGTTAACGCAGTGAGCCACTGGACCTGAGTACTCAAACATGCCTGCTTGTGCAGCTTACACACTCAATTCACTAAATGTACAACTTTTTCTCCATCAAAATGAACAAATGAGACATGAAATAACATCTACAGATCAAGACGAAGCGAATGGAAGCGGTCCCAGCCTCGTAGCTGTGAACAGCTGTGATCGCAGGAAAATGCTGTTTTAAAGATTTATCAGTATATCTCCGGGATATTTCCCTGGCTTTACCACCGTCCAAATGGACAAACGAGACATGAAATAACATCAACAGATCAAGACGAAGCGAATGGAAGTACCCCCGGAGTCATAGCATGTGTAAATCGAGACGACAGATCTCTCTCTCCCCCGCCTGCTTGCGAGGGGGAGGGGCAGTTTACACACACACGCAGCTGCTGCATGCAGCAACGCACACACAGGGAGGAGATGGCAGAGAGAACGCACTCCCCTGAAAACTCCCCTTGAATTCCTCCAGACTCAGAAAATGTAAAAGTTCACTTTTTGGAGATCCATAGAAAAAGGGTGAACATGAATTTTGTTTTGCCACAGCATGGATTCGAACACGCGACCAACCGCATCCAGGGGCGAGCGTTAACGCAGTGAGCCACTGGACCTGAGTACTCAAACATGCCTGCTTGTGCAGCTTAGACACTCTGAATTCACTAAATGTACAACTTTTTCTCCATCAAAATGAACAAATGAGACATTAAATAACATCTACAGATCAAGACAAAGCGAATGGAAGCGGTCCCAGCCTCGTAGCTGTGAACAGCTGTGATCGCAGGAAAATGCTGTTCCAAAGATTTCTCAGTATATCTCCGGGACTTTTCCCTGGCTTTACCACCGTCACAATGGACAAACGAGACATGAAATAACATCAACAGATCAAGACGAAGCGAATGGAAGTACCCCCGGAGTCATAGCATGTGTAAATCGAGACGACAGATCTCTCTCTCCCCCGCCTGCTTGCGAGGGGGAGGGGCAGTTTACACACACACGCAGCTGCTGCATGCAGCAAAGCACACACAGGGAGGAGATGGCAGAGAGAACGCACTCCCCTGAAAACTCCCCTTGAATTCAGCCAGACTCAGAAAATGTAAAAGTTCACTTTTTGGAGATCCATAGAAAAAGGGTGAACATGAAAAAAAGTATGCCACAGCATGGATTCGAACACGCGACCAACCGCATCCAGGGGCGAGCGTTAACGCAGTGAGCCACTGGACCTGAGTACTCAAACATGCCTGCTTGTGCATCTTAGACACTCTGAATTCACTAAATGTACAACTTTTTCTCAATCAAAATGAACAAATGAGACATGAAATAACATCTACAGATCAAGACGAAGCGGTCCCAGCCTCGTAGCTGTGAACAGCTGTGATCGCAGGAAAATGCTGTTACAAAGATTTCTCAGTATATCTCCGGGACATTTCCCTGGCTTTACCACCGTCACAATGGACAAACGAGACATGAAATAACATCAACAGATCAAGACGAAGCGAATGGAAGTACCCCCGGAGTCATAGCATGTGTAAATCGAGACGAAAGATCTCTCTCTCCCCCGCCTGCTTGCGAGGGGGAGGGGCAGTTTACACACACACGCAGCTGCTGCATGCAGCAACGCACACACAGGGAGGAGATGGCAGAGAGAACGCACTCCCCTGAAAACTCCCCTTGAATTCCTCCAGACTCAGAAAATGTAAAAGTTCACTTTTTGGAGATCCATAGAAAAAGGGTGAAAATGAAAAAAAGTATGCCACAGCATGGATTCGAACACGCGACCAACCGCATCCAGGGGCGAGCGTTAACGCAGTGAGCCACTGGACCTGAGTACTCAAACATGCCTGCTTGTGCATGTTAGACACTCTGAATTCACTAAATGTACAACTTTTTCTCAATCAAAATGAACAAATGAGACATGAAATAACATCTACAGATCAAGACGAAGCGAATAGAAGCAGTCCCAGCCTCGTAGCTGTGAACAGCTGTGATTGCAGGAAAATGCTTTTACAAAGATTTCTCAGTATATCTCCGGGACTTTTCCCTGGCTTTACCACCGTCACAATGGACAAACGAGACATGAAATAACATCAACAGATCAAGACGAAGCGAATGGAAGTACCCTCGGAGTCATAGCATGTGTAAATCGAGACGAAAGATCTCTCTCTCCCCCGCCTGCTTGCGAGGGGGAGGGGCAGTTTACACACACACGCAGCTGTTGCATGCAGCAACGCACACACAGGGAGGAGATGGCAGAGAGAACGCACTCCCCTGAAAACTTCCCTTGAATTCCTCCAGACTCAGCAAATGTAAAAGTTCACTTTTTGGAGATCCATAGAAAAAGGGTGAAAATGAAAAAAAGTATGCCACAGCATGGATTCGAACACGCGACCAACCGCATCCAGGGGCGAGCGTTAACGCAGTGAGCCACTGGACCTGAGTACTCAAACATGCCTGCTTGTACAGCTTAGACACTCTGAATTCACTAAATGTACAACTTTTTCTCCATCAAAATGAACAAATGAGACATGAAATAACATCTACAGATCAAGACGAAGCGGTCCCAGCCTCGTAGCTGTGAACAGCTGTGATTGCAGGAAAATGCTTTTACAAAGATTTCTCAGTATATCTCCGGGACTTTTCCCTGGCTTTACCACCGTCACAATGGACAAACGAGACATGAAATAACATCAACAGATCAAGACGAAGCGAATGGAAGTACCCCCGGAGTCATAGCATGTTTAAATCGAGACGAAAGATCTCTCTCTCCCCCGCCTGCTTGCGAGGGGGAGGGGCAGTTTACACACACACGCAGCTGCTGCATGCAGCAACGCACACACAGGGAGGAGATGGCAGAGATAACGCACTCCCCTGAAAACTCCCCTTGAATTCCTCCAGACTCAGAACATGTAAAAGTTCACTTTTTGGAGATCCATAGAAAAAGGGTGAACATGAATTTTGTTTTGCCACAGCATGGATTCAAACACGCGACCAACCGCATCCAGGGGCGAGCGTTAACGCAGTGAGCCACTGGACCTGAGTACTCAAACATGCCTGCTTGTGCAGCTTAGACACTCTGAATTCACTAAATGTACAACTTTTTCTCCATCAAAATGAACAAATGAGACATGAAATAAAATCTACAGATCAAGACAAAGCGAATGGAAGCGGTCCCAGCCTCGTAGCTGTGAACAGCTGTGATCGCAGGAAAATGCTGTTCCAAAGATTTCTCAGTATATCTCCGGGACTTTTCCCTGGCTTTACCACCGTCACAATGGACAAACGAGACATGAAATAACATCAACAGATCAAGACGAAGCGAATGGAAGTACCCCCGGAGTTATAGCATGTGTAAATCGAGACGACAGATCTCTCTCTCCCCCGCCTGCTTGCGAGGGGGAGGGGCAGTTTACACACACACGCAGCTGCTGCATGCAGCAACGCACACACAGGGAGGAGATGGCAGAGAGAACGCACTCCCCTGAAAACTCCCCTTGAATTCCTCCAGACTCAGAAAATGTAAAAGTTCACTTTTTGGAGATCCATAGAAAAAGGGTGAAAATGAAAAAAAGTATGCCACAGCATGGATTTGAACACGCGACCAACCACATCCAGGGGCGAGCGTTAACGCAGTGAGCCACTGGACCTGAGTACTCAAACATGCCTGCTTGTGCATCTTAGACACTCTGAATTCACTAAATGTACAACTTTTTCTCAATCAAAATGAACAAATCAGACATGAAATAACATCTACAGATCAAGACGAAGCGAATAGAAGCAGTCCCAGCCTCGTAGCTGTGAACAGCTGTGATTGCAGGAAAATGCTGTTACAAAGATTTCTCAGTATATCTCCGGGACTTTTCCCTGGCTTTACCACCGTCACAATGGACAAACGAGACATGAAATAACATCAACAGATCAAGACGAAGCGAATGGAAGTACCTTCGGAGTCATAGCATGTGTAAATCGAGACGAAAGATCTCTCTCTCCCCCGCCTGCTTGCGAGGGGGAGGGGCAGTTTACACACACACGCAGCTGTTGCATGCAGCAACGCACACACAGGGAGGAGATGGCAGAGAGAACGCACTCCCCTGAAAACTCCCCTTGAATTCCTCCAGACTCAGAAAATGTAAAAGTTCACTTTTTGGAGATCCATAGAAAAAGGGTGAACATGAATTTTGTTTTGCCACAGCATGGATTCGAACACGCGACCAACCGCATCCAGGGGCGAGCGTTAACGCAGTGAGCCACTGGACCTGAGTACTCAAACATGCCTGCTTGTGCAGCTTAGACACTCTGAATTCACTAAATGTACAACTTTTTCTCCATCAAAATGAACAAATGAGACATGAAATAACATCTACAGATCAAGACGAAGCGAATAGAAGCGGTCCCAGCCTCGTAGCTGTGAACAGCTGTGATCGCAGGAAAATGCTGTTACAAAGATTTCTCAGTATATCTCCGGGACATTTCCCTGGCTTTACCACCGTCACAATGGACAAACGAGACATGAAATAACATCAACAGATCAAGACGAAGCGAATGGAAGTACCCCCGGAGTCATAGCATGTGTAAATCGAGACGAAAGATCTCTCTCTCCCCCGCCTGCTTGCGAGGGGGAGGGGCAGTTTACACACACACGCAGCTGCTGCATGCATCAACGCACACACAGGGAGGAGATGGCAGAGAGAACGCACTCCCCTGAAAACTCCCCTTGAATTCCTCCAGACTCAGAAAATGTAAAAGTTCACTTTTTGGAGATCCATAGAAAAAGGGTGAAAATGATTTTTTTTTTGCCACAGCATGGATTCGAACACGCGACCATCCGCATCAAGGGGAGAGCGTTAACGCAGTGAGCCACTGGACCTGAGTACTCAAACATGCCTACTTGTGCAGCTTAGAAACTCTGAATTCAGTAAATGTACAACTTTTTCTCAATCAAAATGAACAAATGAGACATGAAATAACATCTACAGATCAAGACGAAGCGAATGGAAGCGGTGCCAGCCTCGTAGCTGTGAACAGCTGTGATTGCAGGAAAATGCTGTTACAAAGATTTCTCAGTATATCTCCGGGACTTTTCCCTGGCTTTACCACCGTCACAATGGACAAACGAGACATGAAATAACATCAACAGATCAAGACGAAGCGAATGGAAGTACCCCCGGAGTCATAGCATGTGTAAATCGAGACGACAGATCTCTCTCTCCCCCGCCTGCTTGCGAGGGGGAGGGGCAGTTTACACACACACGCAGCTGCTGCATGCAGCAACGCACACACAGGGAGGAGATGGCAGAGAGAACCCACTGCCCTGAAAACTCCCCTTGAATTCCTCCAGACTCAGAAAATGTAAAAGTTCACTTTTTGGAGATCCATAGAAAAAGGGTGAAAATGAAAAAAAGTATGCCACAGCATGGATTTGAACACGCGACCAACCGCATCCAGGGGCGAGCGTTAACGCAGTGAGCCACTGGACATGAGTACTCAAACATGCCTGCTTGTGCATCTTAGACACTCTGAATTCACTAAATGTACAACTTTTTCTCCATCAAAATGAACAAATTATACATGAAATAACATCTACAGATCAAGACGAAGCGAATAGAAGCGGTCCCAGCCTCGTAGCTGTGAACAGCTGTGATCGCAGGAAAATGCTGTTTCAAAGATTTCTCAGTATATCTCCGGGACCTTTCCCTGGCTTTACCACCATCACAATGGACAAACGAGACATGAAATAACATCAACAGATCAAGACGAAGCGAATGGAAGTACCCCCGGAGTCATAGCATGTGTAAATCGAGACGAAATATCTCTCTCTCCCCCGCCTGCTTGCGAGGGGGAGGGGCAGTTTACACACACACGCAGCTGCTGCATGCAGCAACGCACACACAGGGAGGAGATGGCAGAGAGAACCCACTGCCCTGAAAACTCCCCTTGAATTCCTCCAGACTCAGAAAATGTAAAAGTTCACTTTTTGGAGATCCATAGAAAAAGGGTGAAAATGAAAAAAAGTATGCCACAGCATGGATTTGAACACGCGACCAACCGCATCCAGGGGCGAGCGTTAACGCAGTGAGCCACTGGACATGAGTACTCAAACATGCCTGCTTGTGCATCTTAGACACTCTGAATTCACTAAATGTACAACTTTTTCTCCATCAAAATGAACAAAGTATACATGAAATAACATCTACAGATCAAGACGAAGCGAATAGAAGCGGTCCCAGCCTCGTAGCTGTGAACAGCTGTGATCGCAGGAAAATGCTGTTTCAAAGATTTCTCAGTATATCTCCGGGACCTTTCCCTGGCTTTACCACCATCACAATGGACAAACGAGACATGAAATAACATCAACAGATCAAGACGAAGCGAATGGAAGTACCCCCGGAGTCATAGCATGTGTAAATCGAGACGAAATATCTCTCTCTCCCCCGCCTGCTTGCGAGGGGGAGGGGCAGTTTAAACACACACGCAGCTGCTGCATGCAGCAACGCACACACAGGGAGGAGATGGCAGAGAGAACGCACTCCCCTGAAAACTCCCCTTGAATTCCTCCAGACTCAGAAAATGTAAAAGTTCACTTTTTGGAGATCCATAGAAAAAGGGTGAAAATGATTTTTTTTTTGCCACAGCATGGATTCGAACACATGACCAACCGCATCCAGGGGCGAGCGTTAACGCAGTGAGCCACTGGACCTGAGTACTCAAACATGCCTGCTTGTGCAGCTTAGACACTCTGAATTCACTAAATGTACAACTTTTTCTCCATCAAAATGAACAAATGAGACATGAAATAACATCTACAGATCAAGACGAAGCGAATGGAAGCGGTCCCAGCCTCGTAGCTGTGAACAGCTGTGATCGCACGAAAATGCTGTTATAAAGATTTATCAGTATATCTCCGGGATATTTCCCTGGCTTTACCACCGTCCAAATGGACAAACGAGACATAAAATAACATCAACAGATTAAGACGAAGCGAATGGAAGTACCCCCGGAGTCATAGCATGTGTAAATCGAGACGAAAGATCTCTCTCTCCCCCGCCTGCTTGCGAGGGGGAGGGGCAGTTTACACACACACGCAGCTGCTGCATGCAGCAACGCACACACAGGGAGGAGATGGCAGAGAGAACGCACTCCCCTGAAAACTCCCCTTGAATTCCTCCAGACTCAGAAAATGTAAAAGTTCACCTTTTGGAGATCCATAGAAAAAGGGTGAAAATGAAAAAAAGTATGCCACAGCATGGATTTGAACACGCGACCAACCGCATCCAGGGGCGAGCGTTAACGCAGTGAGCCACTGGACATGAGTACTCAAACATGCCTGCTTGTGCATCTTAGACACTCTGAATTCACTAAATGTACAACTTTTTCTCCATCAAAATGAACAAATTATACATGAAATAACATCTACAGATCAAGACGAAGCGAATAGAAGCGGTCCCAGCCTCGTAGCTGTGAACAGCTGTGATCGCAGGAAAATGCTGTTTCAAAGATTTCTCAGTATATCTCCGGGACCTTTCCCTGGCTTTACCACCATCACAATGGACAAACGAGACATGAAATAACATCAACAGATCAAGACGAAGCGAATGGAAGTACCCCCGGAGTCATAGCATGTGTAAATCGAGACGAAAGATCTCTCTCTCCCCCGCCTGCTTGCGAGGGGGAGGGGCAGTTTACACACACACGCAGCTGCTGCATGCAGCAACGCACACACAGGGAGGAGATGGCAGAGAGAACGCACTCCCCTGAAAACTCCCCTTGAATTCCTCCAGACTCAGAACATGTAAAAGTTCACTTTTTGGAGATCCATAGAAAAAGGGTGAAAATGAAAAAAAGTATGCCACAGCATGGATTCGAACACTCGACCAACCGCATACAGGGGCGAGCGTTAACGCAGTGAGCCACTGGACCTGAGTACTCAAACATGCCTGCTTGTGCAGCTTAGACACTCTGAATTCACTAAATGTACAACTTTTTCTCCATCAAAATGAACAAATGAGACATGAAATAACATCTACAGATCAAGACGAAGCGAATGGAAGCGGTCCCAGCCTCGTAGCTGTGAACAGCTGTGATTGCAGGAAAATGCTGTTACAAAGATTTCTCAGTATATCTCCGGAACTTTTCCCTGGCTTTACCACCGTCGCAATGGACAAACGAGACATTAAATAACATCAACAGATCAAGACAAAGCGAATGGAAGTACCCCCGGAGTCATAGCATGTGTAAATCGAGACGAAAGATCTCTCTCTCCCCGCCTGCTTGCGAGGGGGAGGGGCAGTTTACACACACACGCAGCTGCTGCATGCAGCAACGCACACACAGGGAGGAGATGGCAGAGAGAACGCACTCCCCTGAAAACTCCCCTTGAATTCCTCCAGACTCAGAAAATGTAAAAGTTCACTTTTTGGAAATCCATACAAAAAGGGTGAAAATGATTTTTTTTTTCCCACAGCATGGATTCGAACACGCGACCAACCGCATCCAGGGGAGAGCGTTAACGCAGTGAGCCACTGGACCTGAGTCCTCAAACATGCCTGCTTGTGCAGCTTAGAAACTCTGAATTCACTAAATGTACAACTTTTTCTCCATCAAAATGAACAAATGAGACATGAAATAACATCTACAGATCAAGACGAAGCGAATGGAAGCGGTCCCAGCCTCTTAGCTGTGAACAGCTGTGATCGCAGGAAAATGCTGTTACAAAGATTTCTCAGTATATCTCCGGGACATTTCCCTGGCTTTACCACCGTCACAATGGACAAACGAGACATGAAATAACATCAACAGATCAAGACGAAGTGAATGGAAGTACCCCCGGAGTCATAGCATGTGTAAATCGAGACGAAAGATCTCTCTCTCCCCGCCTGCTTGCGAGGGGGAGGGGCAGTTTACACACACACGCAGCTGCTGCATGCAGCAACGCACACACAGGGAGATGATGGCAGAGAGAACGCACTCCCCTGAAAACTCCCCTTGAATTCCTCCAGACTCAGAAAATGTAAAAGTTAACTTTTTGGAGATCCATAGAAAAAGGGTGAACAAGAATTTTGTTTTGCCACAGCATGGATTCAAACACGCGACCAACCGCATCCAGGTGCGAGCGTTAACGCAGTGAGCCACTGGACCTGAGTACTCAAACATGCCTAATTGTGCAGCTTAGACACTCTGAATTCACTAAATGTACAACTTTTTCTCCATCAAAATGAACAAATGAGACATGAAATAACATCTAAAGATCAAGACGAAGCGAATAGAAGCGGTCCCAGCCTCGTAGCTGTGAACAGCTGTGATCGCAGGAAAATGCTGTTACAAAGATTTCTCAGTATATCTCCGGGACATTTCCCTGGCTTTACCACCGTCACAATGGACAAACGAGACATGAAATAACATCAACAGATCAAGACGAAGTGAATGGAAGTACCCCCGGAGTCATAGCATGTGTAAATCGAGACGAAAGATCTCTCTCTCCCCGCCTGCTTGCGAGGGGGAGGGGCAGTTTACACACACACGCAGCTGCTGCATGCAGCAACGCACACACAGGGAGGAGATGGCAGAGAGAACGCACTCCCCTGAAAACTCCCCTTGAATTCCTCCAGACTCAGAAAATGTAAAAGTTCACTTTTTGGAGATCCATAGAAAAAGGGTGAAAATGATTTTTTTTTTGCCACAGCATGGATTCGAACACGCGACCAACCGCATCCAGGGGCGAGCGTTAACGCAGTGAGCCACTGGACCTGAGTACTCAAACATGCCTGCTTGTGCAGCTTAGACACTCTGAATTCACTAAATGTACAACTTTTTCTCCATCAAAATGAACAAATGAGACATGAAATAACATCTACAGATCAAGACGAAGCGAATGGAAGTGGTCCCAGCCTCGTAGCTGTGAACAGCTTTGATCGCAGGAAAATGCTGTTTTAAAGATTTATCAGTATATCTCCGGGATATTTCCCTGGCTTTACCACCGTCCAAATGGACAAACGAGACATGAAATAACATCAACAGATCAAGACGAAGCGAATGGATGTACCCCCGGAGTCATAGCATGTGTAAATCGAGACGAAAGATCTCTCTCTCCCCCGCCTGCTTGCGAGGGGGAGGGGCAGTTTACACACACACGCAGCTGCTGCATGCAGCAACGCACACACAGGGAGGAGATGGCAGAGAGAACGCACTCCCCTGAAAACTCCCCTTGAATTCCTCCAGACTCAGAAAATGTAAAAGTTCACTTTTTGGAGATCCATAGAAAAAGGGTGAAAATGAAAAAAAGTATGCCACAGCATGGATTCGAACACGCGACCAACCGCATCCAGGGGCGAGCGTACTGGACCTGAGTCCTCAAACATGCCTACTTGTGCAGCTTAGACACTCTGAATTCACTAAATGTACAACTTTTTCTCAATCAAAATGAACAATTGAGACATGAAATAACATCTACAGATCAAGACGAAGCGAATGGAAGCGGTCCCAGCCTCGTAGCTGTGAACAGCTGTGATCGCAGGAAAATGCTGTTACAAAGATTTCTCAGTATATCTCCGGGACATTTCCCTGGCTTTACCACCGTCACAATGGACAAACGAGACATGAAATAACATCAACAGATCAAGACGAAGCGAATGGAAGTACCCCCGGAGTCACAGCATGTGTAAATCGAGACGAAAGATCTCTCTCTCCCCCGCCTGCTTGCGAGGGGGAGAGAGAGGGGGTGGGGCAGTTTACACACACACGCAGCTGCTGCATGCAGCAACGCACACACAGGGAGGAGATGGCAGAGAGAACGCACTCCCCTGAAAACTCCCCTTGAATTCCTCCAGACTCAGAAAATGTAAAAGTTCACTTTTTGGAGATCCATAGAAAAAGGGTGAAAATGAAAAAAAGTATGCCACAGCATGGATTTGAACACGCGACCAACCGCATCCAGGGGCGAGCGTTAACGCAGTGAGCCACTGGACCTGAGTACTCAAACATGCCTACTTGTGCAGCTTAGACACTCTGAATTCACTAAATGTACAACTTTTTCTCCATCAAAATGAACAAATTATACATGAAATAACATCTACAGATCAAGACGAAGCGAATGGAAGCGGTCCCAGCCTCGTAGCTGTGAACAGCTGTGATCGCAGGAAAATGCTGTTTCAAAGATTTCTCAGTATATCTCCGGGACATTTCCCTGGCTTTACCACCGTCACAATGGACAAACGAGACATAAAATAACATCAACAGATCAAGACGGAGCGAATGGAAGTACCCCCGGAGTCATAGCATGTGTAAATCGAGACGAAAGATCTCTCTCTCCCCCGCCTGCTTGCGAGGGGGAGGGGCAGTTTACACACACACGCAGCTGCTGCATGCAGCAACGCACACACAGGGAGGAGATGGCAGAGAGAACGCACTCCCCTGAAAACTCCCCTTGAATTCCTCCAGACTCAGAAAATGTAAAAGTTCACTTTTTGGAGATCCATAGAAAAAGGGTGAAAATGATTTTTTTTTTGCCACAGCATGGATTCGAACACGCGACCAACCGCATCCAGGGGCGAGCGTTAACGCAGTGAGCCACTGGACCTGAGTACTCAAATATGCCTACTTGTGCAGCTTAGACACTCTGAATTCACTAAATGTACAACTTTTTCTCCATCAAAATGAACAAATGAGACATGAAATAACATCTACAGATCAAGACGAAGCGAATGGAAGCGGTCCCAGCCTCGTAGCTAAGAACAGCTGTGATCGCAGTAAAATGCTGTTCCAAAGATTTCTCAGTATATCTCCGGGACATTTCCCTGGCTTTACCACCGTCACAATGGACAAACGAGACATGAAATAACATCAACAGATCAAGACGAAGCGAATGGAAGTACCCCCGGAGTCATAGCATGTGTACATCGAGACGAAAGATCTCTCTCTCCCCCGCCTGCTTGCGAGGGGGAGGGGCAGTTTACACACACACGCAGCTGCTGCATGCAGCAACGCACACACAGGGAGGAGATGGCAGAGAGAACCCACTCACCTGAAAACTCCCCTTGAATTCCTCCAGACTCAGAAAATGTAAAAGTTCACTTTTTGGAGATCCATAGAAAAAGGGTGAAAATGAAAAAAAGTATGCCACAGCATGGATTCGAACACGCGACCAACCGCATCCAGGGGCGAGCGTTAACGCAGTGAGCCACTGGACCTGAGTACTCAAACATGCCTGCTTGTGCAGCTTAGACACTCTGAATTCACTAAATGTACAACTTTTTCTCCATCAAAAAGAACAAATGAGACATGAAATAACATCTACAGATCAAGACGAAGTGAGTGGAAGCGGTCCCAGCCTCGTAGCTGTGAACAGCTGTGATCGCAGGAAAATGCTGTTCCAAAGATTTCTCAGTATATCTCCGGGACTTTTCCCTGGCTTTACCACCGTCACAATGGACAAACGAGACATGAAATAACATCAACAGATCAAGACGAAGCGAATGGAAGTACCCCCGGAGTCATAGCATGTGTAAATCGAGACGACAGATCTCTCTCTCCCCCGCCTGCTTGCGAGGGGGAGGGTCAGTTTACACATACACGCAGCTGCTGCATGCAGCAACGCACACACAGGGAGGAGATGGCAGAGAGAACGCACTCCCCTGAAAACTCCCCTTGAATTCCTCCAGACTCAGAAAATGTAAAAGTTCACTTTTTGGAGATCCATAGAAAAAGGGTGAAAATGAAAAAAAGTATGCCACAGCATGGATTTGAACACGCGACCAACCGCTTCCAGGGGCAAGCGTTAACGCAGTGAGCCACTGGACCTGAGTACTCAAACATGCCTGCTTGTGCAGCTTAGACACTCTGAATTCACTAAATGTACAACTTTTTCTCCATCAAAAAGAACAAATGAGACATGAAATAACATCTACAGATCAAGACGAAGTGAATGGAAGCGGTCCCAGCCTCGTAGCTGTGAACAGCTGTGATCGCGGGAAAATGCTGTTCCAAAGATGTCTCAGTATATCTCCGGGACTTTTCCCTGGCTTTACCACCGTCACAATGGACAAACGAGACATGAAATAACATCAACAGATCAAGACGAAGCGAATGGAAGTACCCCCGGAGTCATAGCATGTGTAAATCGAGACGAAAGATCTCTCTCTCCCCCGCCTGCTTGCGAGGGGGAGGGGCAGTTTACACACACACGCAGCTGCTGCATGCAGCAACGCACACACAGGGAGGAGATGGCAGAGAGAACGCACTCCCCTGAAAACTCCCCTTGAATTCATCCAGACTCAGAAAATGTCAAAGTTCACTTTTTGGAGATCCATAGAAAAAGGGTGAAAATGAAAAAAAGTATGCCACAGCATGGATTCGAACACGCGACCAACCGCATCCAGGGGCGAGCGTTAACGCAGTGAGCCACTGGACCTGAGTACTCAAACATGCCTGCTTGTGCAGCTTAGACACTCTGAATTCACTAAATGTACAACTTTTTCTCCAACAAAATGAACAAATGAGACATGAAATAACATCTACAGATCAAGACGAAGCGAATGGAGGCGGTCCCAGCCTCGTAGCTGTGAACAGCTGTGATCGCAGGAAAATGCTGTTATAAAGATTTATCAATATATCTCCGGGATATTTCCCTGGCTTTACCACCGTCCAAATGGACAAACGAGACATGAAATAACATCAACAGATCAAGACGAAGCGAATGGAAGTACCCCCGGAGTCATAGCATGTGTAAATCGAGACGAAAGATCTCTCTCTCCCCCGCCTGCTTGCGAGGGGGAGGGGCAGTTTACACACACACGCAGCTGCTGCATGCAGCAACGCACACACAGGGAGGAGATGGCAGAGAGAACGCACTCCCCTGAAAAGTCCCCTTGAATTCCTCCAGACTCAGAAAATGTAAAAGTACACTTTTTGGAGATTCATACAAAAAGGGTGAACATGAATTTTGTTTTGCCACAGCATGGATTCGAACACACGACCAACCGCATCCAGGGGCGAGCGTTAATCCAGTGAGCCACTGGACCTGAGTACTCAAACATGCCTGCTTGTGCAGCTTAGACACTCTGAATTCACTAAATGTACAACTTTTTCTGCATCAAAATGAACAAATGAGACATGAAATAACATCTACAGATCAAGACGAAGCGAATAGAAGCAGTCCCAGCCTCGTAGCTGTGAACAGCTGTGATCGCAGGAAAATGCTGTTACAAAGATTTCTCAGTATATCTCCGGGACATTTCCCTGGCTTTACCACCGTCACAATGGACAAACGAGACATGAAATAACATCAACAGATCAAGACGAAGCGAATGGAAGTACCCCCGGAGTCATAGCATGTGTAAATCGAGACGAAAGATCTCTCTCTCCCCCGCCTGCTTGCGAGGGGGAGGGGCAGTTTACACACACACGCAGCTGCTGCATGCAGCAACGCACACACAGGGAGGAGATGGCAGAGAGAACGCACTCCCCTGAAAACTCCCCTTGAATTCCTCCAGACTCAGAAAATGTAAAAGTTCACTTTTTGGAGATCCATAGAAAAAGGGTGAAAATGAAACAAAGTATGCCACAGCATGGATTCGAACACGCGACCAACCGCATCCAGGGGCGAGCGTTAACGCAGTGAGCCACTGGACCTGAGTACTCAAACATGCCTGCTTGTGCATCTTAGACACTCTGAATTCACTAAATGTACAACTTTTTCTCAATCAAAATGAACAAATGAGACATGAAATAACATCAACAGATCAAGACGAAGCGAATGGAAGTACCCCCGGAGTCATAGCATGTGTAAATCGAGACGAAAGATCTCTCTCTCCCCCGCCTGCTTGCGAGGGGGAGGGGCAGTTTACACACACACGCAGCTGCTGCATGCAGCAACGCACACACAGGGAGGAGATGGCAGAGAGAACGCACTCCCCTGAAAACTCCCCTTGAATTCATCCAGACTCAGAAAATGTAAAAGTTCACTTTTTGGAGATCCATAGAAAAAGGGTGAAAATGATTTTTTTTTGCCACAGCATGGATTTGAACACACGACCAACCGCATCCAGGGGCGAGCGTTAACGCAGTGAGCCACTGGACCTGAGTACTCAAACATGCCTGCTTGTGCAGCTTAGACACTCTGAATTCACTAAATGTACAACTTTTTCTCCATCAAAATGAACAAATGAGACATGAAATAACATCGACAGATCAAGACGAAGCGAATGGAAGCGGTCCCAGCCTCGTAGCTGTGAACAGCTGTGATCGCAGGAAAATGCTGTTATAAAGATTTATCAGTATATCTCCGGGATATTTCCCTGGCTTTACCACTGTCCAAATGGACAAACGAGACATGAAATAACATCAACAGATCAAGACGAAGCGAATGGAAGTACCCCCGGAGTCATAGCATGTGTAAATCGAGACGAAAGATCTCTCTCTCCCCCGCCTGCTTGCGAGGGGGAGGGGCAGTTTACACACACACGCAGCTGCTGCATGCAGCAACGCACACACAGGGAGGAGATGGCAGAGAGAACGCACTCCCCTGAAAACTCCCCTTGAATTCCTCCAGACTCAGAAAATGTAAAAGTTCACTTTTTGGAGATCAATAGAAAAAGGGTGAAAATGATTTTTTTTTTGCCACAGCATCGATTCGAACACGCGACCATCCGCATCAAGGGGAGAGCTTGAACGCAGTGAGCCACTGGACCTGAGTACTCAAACATGCCTACTTGTGCAACTTAGAAACTCTGAATTCACTAAATGTACAACTTTTTTTCCATCAAAATGAACAAATGAGACATGAAATAACATCTACAGATCAAGACGAAGCGAATGGAAGCGGTCCCAGCCTCGTAGCTGTGAACAGCTGTGATCGCAGGAAAATGCTGTTACAAAGATTTCTCAGTATATCTCCGGGACATTTCCCTGGCTTTACCACCGTCACAATGGACAAACGAGACATGAAATAACATAAACAGATCAAGACGAAGCGAATGGAATTACCCCCGGAGTCATAGCATGTGTAAATCGAGACGAAAGATCTCTCACTCCCCCGCCTGCTTGCGAGGGGAAGGGGCAGTTTACACACACACGCAGCTGCTGCATGCAGCAACGCACACACAGGGAGGAGATGGCAGAGAGAACGCACTCCCCTGAAAACTCCCCTTGAATTCCTCAAGACTCAGAAAATGTAAAAGTTCACTTTTTGGAGATCCATAGAAAAAGGGAGAACATGAATTTTGTTTTGCCACAGCATGGATTCGAACACACGACCAACCGCATCCAGGGGCGAGCGTTAACGCAGTGAGCCACTGGACCTGAGTACTCAAACATGCCTGCTTGTGCAGCTTAGACACTCTGAATTCACTAAATGTACAACTTTTTCTCCAACAAAATGAACAAATGAGACATGAAATAACATCTACAGATCAAGACGAAGCGAATGGAGGCGGTCCCAGCCTCGTAGCTGTGAACAGCTGTGATCGCAGGAAAATGCTGTTATAAAGATTTATCAGTATATCTCCGGGATATTTCCCTGGCTTTACCACCGTCCAAATGGACAAACGAGACATGAAATAACATCAACAGATCAAGACGAAGCGAATGGAAGTACCCCCGGAGTCATAGCATGTGTAAATCGAGACGAAAGATCTCTCTCTCCCCCGCCTGCTTGCGAGGGGGAGGGGCAGTTTACACACACACGCAGCTGCTGCATGCAGCAACGCACACACAGGGAGGAGATGGCAGAGAGAACGCACTCCCCTGAAAACTCCCCTTGAATTCCTCCAGACTCAGAAAATGTAAAAGTTCACTTTTTGGAGATCAATAGAAAAAGGGTGAAAATGATTTTTTTTTTGCCACAGCATGGATTCGAACACGCGACTATCCGCATCAAGGGGAGAGCTTTAACGCAGTGAGCCACTGGACCTGAGTACTCAAACATGCCTACTTGTGCAGCTTAGAAACTCTGAATTCACTAAATGTACAACTTTTTTTCCATCAAAATGAACAAATGAGACATGAAATAACATCTACAGATCAAGACGAAGCGAATGGAAGCGGTCCCAGCCTCGTAGCTGTGAACAGCTGTGATTGCAGGAAAATGCTGTTACAAAGATTTCTCAGTATATCTCCGGGACATTTCCCTGGCTTTACCACCGTCACAATGGACAAACGAGACATGAAATAACATAAACAGATCAAGACGAAGCGAATGGAATTACCCCCGGAGTCATAGCATGTGTAAATCGAGACGAAAGATCTCTCACTCCCCCGCCTGCTTGCGAGGGGGAGGGGCAGTTTACACACACACGCAGCTGCTGCATGCAGCAACGCACACACAGGGAGGAGATGGCAGAGAGAACGCACTCCCCTGAAAACTCCCCTTGAATTCCTCCAGACTCAGAAAATGTAAAAGTTCACTTTTTGGAGATCCATAGAAAAAGGGTGAAAATGAAAAAAAGTATGCCACAGCATGGATTCGAACACGCGACCAACCGCATCCAGGGGCGAGCGTTAACGCAGTGAGCCACTGGACCTGAGTACTCAAACATGCCTGCTTGTGCAGCTTAGACACTCTGAATTCACTAAATGTACAACTTTTTCTCCATCAAAATGAACAAATGAGACATGAAATAACATCTACAGATCAAGACGAAGCGAATAGAAGCGGTCCCAGCCTCGTAGCTGTGAACAGCTGTGATCGCAGGAAAATGCTGTTACAAAGATTTCTCAGTATATCTCCGGGACATTTCCCTGGCTTTACCACCGTCACAATGGACAAACGAGACATGAAATAACATCAACAGATCAAGACGAAGCGAATGGAAGTACCCCCGGAGTCATAGCATGTGTAAATCGAGACGAAAGATCTCTCTCTCCCCCGCCTGCTTGCGAGGGGGAGGGGCAGTTTACACACACACGCAGCTGCTGCATGCAGCAACGCACACACAGGGAGGAGATGGCAGAGAGAACGCACTCCCCTGAAAACTCCCCTTGAATTCCTCCAGACTCAGAAAATGTAAAAGTTCACTTTTTGGAGATCCATAGAAAAAGGGTGAAAATGAAAAAAAGTATGCCACAGCATGGATTCGAACACGCGACCAACCGCATCCAGGGGCGAGCGTTAACGCAGTGAGCCACTGGACCTGAGTACTCAAACATGCCTGCTTGTGCATCTTAGACACTCTGAATTCACTAAATGTACAACTTTTTCTCAATCAAAATGAACAAATGAGACATGAAATAACATCTACAGATCAAGACGAAGCGGTCCCAGCCTCGTAGCTGTGAACAGCTGTGATCGCAGGAAAATTCTGTTTCAAAGATTTCTCAGTAGCCTATATCTCCGGGACATTTCCCTGACTTTACCACCGTCACAATGGACAAACGAGACATGAAATAACATCAACAGATCAAGACGAAGCGAATGGAAGTACCCCCGGAGTCATAGCATGTGTAAATCGAGACGAAAGATCTCTCTCTCCCCCGCCTGCTTGCGAGGGGGAGGGGCAGTTTACACACACACGCAGCTGCTGCATGCAGCAACGCACACACAGGGAGGAGATGGCCGAGAGAACGCACTCCCCTGAAAACTCCCCTTGAATTCCTCCAGACTCAGAAAATGTAAAAGTTCACTTTTTGGAGATCCATAGAAAAAGGGTGCAAATGAATTTTGTTTTGCCACAGCATGGATTCGAACACGCGACCAACCGCATCCAGGGGGGAGCGTTAACGCAGTGAGCCACTGGACCTGAGTACTCAAACATGCCTACTTGTGTAGCTTAGACACTCTGAATTCACTAAATGTACAACTTTTTCTCCATCAAAATGAACAAATGAGACATGAAATAACATCTACAGATCAAGACGAAGCGAATGGAAGTGGTCCCAGCCTCGTAGCTGTGAACAGCTGTGATCGCAGGAAAATTCTGTTTCAAAGATTTCTCAGTAGCCTATATCTCCGGGACATTTCCCTGACTTTACCACCGTCACAATGGACAAACGAGACATGAAATAACATCAACAGATCAAGACGAAGCGAATGGAAGTACCCCCGGAGTCATAGCATGTGTAAATCGAGACGAAAGATCTCTCTCTCCCCCGCCTGCTTGCGAGGGGGAGGGGCAGTTTACACACACACGCAGCTGCTGCATGCAGCAACGCACACACAGGGAGGAGATGGCAGAGAGAACGCACTCCCCTGAAAACTCCCCTTGAATTCCTCCAGACTCAGAAAATGTAAAAGTTCACTTTTTGGAGATCCATAGAAAAAGGGTGAAAATGATTTTTTTTTTGCCACAGCATGGATTCGAACACGCGACCAACCGCATCCAGGGGCGAGCGTTAACGCAGTGAGCCACTGGACCTGAGTACTCAAACATGCCTGCTTGTGCAGCTTAGACACTCTGAATTCACTAAATGTACAACTTTTTCTCCATCAAAATGAACAAATGAGACATGAAATAACATCTACAGATCAAGACGAAGCGAATGGAAGCGGTCCCAGCCTCGTAGCTGTGAACAGCTGTGATCGCAGGAAAATGCTGTTACAAAGATGTATCAGTATATCTCCGGGATATTTCCCTGGCTTTACCACCGTCACAATGGACAAACGAGACATGAAATAACATAAACAGATCAAGACGAAGCGAATGGAAGTACCCCCGGAGTCATAGCATGTGTAAATCGAGACGAAAGATCTCTCTCTCCCCCGCCTGCTTGCGAGGGGGAGGGGCAGTTTACACACACACGCAGCTGCTGCATGCAGCAAAGCACACACAGGGAGGAGATGGCAGAGAGAACGCACTCCCCTGAAAACTCCCCTTGAATTCCTCCAGACTCAGAAAATGTAAAAGTTCACTTTTTGGAGATCCATAGAAAAAGGGTAAAAATGAAAAAAAGCATGCCACAGCATGGATTCGAACACGCGACCAACCGCATCCAGGGGCGAGCGTTAACGCAGTGAGCCACTGGACCTGAGTACTCAAACATGCCTGCTTGTGCATCTTAGACACTCTGAATTCACTAAATGTACAACTTTTTCTCCATCAAAATGAACAAATGAGACATGAAATAACATCTACAGATCAAGACGAAGCGAATGGAAGCGGTCCCAGCCTCGTAGCTGTGAACAGCTGTGATCGCAGGAAAATGCTGTTATAAAGATGTATCAGTATATCTCCGGGATATTTCCCTGGCTTTACCACCGTCCAAATGGACAAACGAGACATGAAATAACATCAACAGATCAAGACGAAGCGAATGGAAGTACCCCCGGAGTCATAGCATGTGTAAATCGAGACGAAAGATCTCTCTCTCCCCCGCCTGCTTGCGAGGGGGAGGGGCAGTTTACACACACACGCAGCTGCTGCATGCAGCAACGCACACACAGGGAGGAGATGGCAGAGAGAACGCACTCCCCTGAAAACTCCCCTTGAATTCCTCCAGACTCAGAAAATGTAAAAGTTCACTTTTTGGAGATCCATAGAAAAAGGGTGAAAATGATTTTTTTTTTGCCACAGCATGGATTCGAACACGCGACCAACCGCATCCAGGGGCGAGCGTTAACGCAGTGAGCCACTGGACCTGAGTACTCAAACATGCCTGCTTGTGCAGCTTAGACACTCTGAATTCACTAAATGTACAACTTTTTCTCCATCAAAATGAACAAATGAGACATGAAATAACATCTACAGATCAAGACGAAGCGAATGGAAGCGGTCCCAGCCTCGTAGCTGTGAACAGCTGTGATCGCAGGAAAATGCTGTTACAAAGATGTATCAGTATATCTCCGGGATATTTCCCTGGCTTTACCACCGTCACAATGGACAAACGAGACATGAAATAACATAAACAGATCAAGACGAAGCGAATGGAAGTACCCCCGGAGTCATAGCATGTGTAAATCGAGACGAAAGATCTCTCTCTCCCCCGCCTGCTTGCGAGGGGGAGGGGCAGTTTACACACACACGCAGCTGCTGCATGCAGCAACGCACACACAGGGAGGAGATGGCAGAGAGAACGCACTCCCCTGAAAACTCCCCTTGAATTCCTCCAGACTCAGAAAATGTAAAAGTTCACTTTTTGGAGATCCATAGAAAAAGGGTAAAAATGAAAAAAAGTATGCCACAGCATGGATTCGAACACGCGACCAACCGCATCCAGGGGCGAGCGTTAACGCAGTGAGCCACTGGACCTGAGTACTCAAACATGCCTGCTTGTGCATCTTAGACACTCTGAATTCACTAAATGTACAACTTTTTCTCCATCAAAATGAACAAATGAGACATGAAATAACATCTACAGATCAAGACGAAGCGAATGGAAGCGGTCCCAGCCTCGTAGCTGTGAACAGCTGTGATCGCAGGAAAATGCTGTTATAAAGATGTATCAGTATATCTCCGGGATATTTCCCTGGCTTTACCACCGTCCAAATGGACAAACGAGACATGAAATAACATCAACAGATCAAGACGAAGCGAATGGAAGTACCCCCGGAGTCATAGCATGTGTAAATCGAGACGAAAGATCTCTCTCTCCCCCGCCTGCTTGCGAGGGGAAGGGGCAGTTTACACACACACGCAGCTGCTGCATGCAGCAACGCACACACAGGGAGGAGATGGCAGAGAGAACGCACTCCCCTGAAAACTCCCCTTGAATTCCTCCAGACTCAGAAAATGTAAAAGTTCACTTTTTGGAGATCCATAGAAAAAGGGTGAAAATGAAAAAAAGTATGCCACAGCATGGATTCGAACACGCGACCAACCGCATCCAGGGGCGAGCGTTAACGCAGTGAGCCACTGGACCTGAGTACTCAAACATGCCTGCTTGTGCATCTTAGACACTCTGAATTCACTAAATGTACAACTTTTTCTCAATCAAAATGAACAAATGAGACATGAAATAACATCTACAGATCAAGACGAAGCGGTCCCAGCCTCGTAGCTGTGAACAGCTGTGATTGCAGGAAAATGCTGTTACAAAGATTTCTCAGTATATCTCCGGGACTTTTCCCTGGCTTTACCACCGTCGCAATGGACAAACGAGACATGAAATAACATCAACAGATCAAGACAAAGCGAATGGAAGTACCCCCGGAGTCATAGCATGTGTAAATCGAGACGACAGATCTCTCTCTCCCCCGCCTGCTTGCGAGGGGGAGGGGCCGTTTACACACACACGCAGCTGCTGCATGCAGCAACGCACACACAGGGAGGAGATGGCAGAGAGAACGCACTCCCCTGAAAACTCCCCTTGAATTCCTCCAGACTCAGAAAATGTAAAAGTTCACTTTTTGGAGATCCATAGAAAAAGGGTGAAAATGAATTTTGTTTTGCCACAGCATGGATTCGAACACGCGACCAACCGCATCCAGGGGAGAGCGTTAACGCAGTGAGCCACTGGACCTGAGTACTCAAACATGCCTACTTGTGTAGCTTAGACACTCTGAATTCACTAAATGTACAACTTTTTCTCCATCAAAATGAACAAATGAGACATGAAATAACATCTACAGATCAAGACGAAGCGAATGGAAGGGGTCCCAGCCTCGTAGCTGTGAACAGCTGTGATCGCAGGAAAATTCTGTTTCAAAGATTTCTCAGTAGCCTATATCTCCGGGACATTTCCCTGACTTTACCACCGTCACAATGGACAAACGAGACATGAAATAACATCAACAGATCAAGACGAAGCGAATGGAAGTACCCCCGGAGTCATAGCATGTGTAAATCGAGACGAAAGATCTCTCTCTCCCCCGCCTGCTTGCGAGGGGGAGGGGCAGTTTACACACACACGCAGCTGCTGCATGCAGCAACGCACACACAGGGAGGAGATGGCAGAGAGAACGCACTCCCCTGAAAACTCCCCTTGAATTCCTCCAGACTCAGAAAATGTAAAAGTTCACTTTTTGGAGATCCATAGAAAAAGGGTGAAAATGAATTTTGTTTTGCCACAGCATGGATTCGAACACGCGACCAACCGCATCCAGGGGGGAGCGTTAACGCAGTGAGCCACTGGACCTGAGTACTCAAACATGCCTACTTGTGTAGCTTAGACACTCTGAATTCACTAAATGTACAACTTTTTCTCCATCAAAATGAACAAATGAGACATGAAATAACATCTACAGATCAAGACGAAGCGAATGGAAGTGGTCCCAGCCTCGTAGCTGTGAACAGCTGTGATCGCAGGAAAATTCTGTTTCAAAGATTTCTCAGTAGCCTATATCTCCGGGACATTTCCCTGACTTTACCACCGTCACAATGGACAAACGAGACATGAAATAACATCAACAGATCAAGACGAAGCGAATGGAAGTACCCCCGGAGTCATAGCATGTGTAAATCGAGACGAAAGATCTCTCTCTCCCCCGCCTGCTTGCGAGGGGGAGGGGCAGTTTACACACACACGCAGCTGCTGCATGCAGCAACGCACACACAGGGAGGAGATGGCAGAGAGAACGCACTCCCCTGAAAACTCCCCTTGAATTCCTCCAGACTCAGAAAATGTAAAAGTTCACTTTTTGGAGATCCATAGAAAAAGGGTGAAAATGATTTTTTTTTTGCCACAGCATGGATTCGAACACGCGACCAACCGCATCCAGGGGCGAGCGTTAACGCAGTGAGCCACTGGACCTGAGTACTCAAACATGCCTGCTTGTGCAGCTTAGACACTCTGAATTCACTAAATGTACAACTTTTTCTCCATCAAAATGAACAAATGAGACATGAAATAACATCTACAGATCAAGACGAAGCGAATGGAAGCGGTCCCAGCCTCGTAGCTGTGAACAGCTGTGATCGCAGGAAAATGCTGTTACAAAGATGTATCAGTATATCTCCGGGATATTTCCCTGGCTTTACCACCGTCACAATGGACAAACGAGACATGAAATAACATAAACAGATCAAGACGAAGCGAATGGAAGTACCCCCGGAGTCATAGCATGTGTAAATCGAGACGAAAGATCTCTCTCTCCCCCGCCTGCTTGCGAGGGGGAGGGGCAGTTTACACACACACGCAGCTGCTGCATGCAGCAACGCACACACAGGGAGGAGATGGCAGAGAGAACGCACTCCCCTGAAAACTCCCCTTGAATTCCTCCAGACTCAGAAAATGTAAAAGTTCACTTTTTGGAGATCCATAGAAAAAGGGTAAAAATGAAAAAAAGTATGCCACAGCATGGATTCGAACACGCGACCAACCGCATCCAGGGGCGAGCGTTAACGCAGTGAGCCACTGGACCTGAGTACTCAAACATGCCTGCTTGTGCATCTTAGACACTCTGAATTCACTAAATGTACAACTTTTTCTCCATCAAAATGAACAAATGAGACATGAAATAACATCTACAGATCAAGACGAAGCGAATGGAAGCGGTCCCAGCCTCGTAGCTGTGAACAGCTGTGATCGCAGGAAAATGCTGTTATAAAGATGTATCAGTATATCTCCGGGATATTTCCCTGGCTTTACCACCGTCCAAATGGACAAACGAGACATGAAATAACATCAACAGATCAAGACGAAGCGAATGGAAGTACCCCCGGAGTCATAGCATGTGTAAATCGAGACGAAAGATCTCTCTCTCCCCCGCCTGCTTGCGAGGGGAAGGGGCAGTTTACACACACACGCAGCTGCTGCATGCAGCAACGCACACACAGGGAGGAGATGGCAGAGAGAACGCACTCCCCTGAAAACTCCCCTTGAATTCCTCCAGACTCAGAAAATGTAAAAGTTCACTTTTTGGAGATCCATAGAAAAAGGGTGAAAATGAAAAAAAGTATGCCACAGCATGGATTCGAACACGCAACCAACCGCATCCAGGGGCGAGCGTTAACGCAGTGAGCCACTGGACCTGAGTACTCAAACATGCCTGCTTGTGCAGCTTAGACACTCTGAATTCACTAAATGTACAACTTTTTCTCCATCAAAATGAACAAATGAGACATGAAATAACATCTACAGATCAAGACGAAGCGAATAGAAGCTGGTCCCAGCCTCGTAGCTGTGAACAGCTGTGATCGCAGGAAAATGCTGTTCCAAAGATTTCTCAGTATATCTCCGGGACATTTCCCTGGCTTTACCACCGTCACAATGGACAAACGAGACATGAAATAACATCAACAGATCAAGACGAAGCGAATGGAAAGTACCCCCAGAGTCATAGCATGTGTAAATCGAGACGACAGATCTCTCTCTCCCCCGCCTGCTTGCGAGGGGGAGGGGCAGTTTACACACACACGCAGCTGCTGCATGCAGCAACGCACAGCACAGGGAGGAGATGGCAGAGAGAACGCACTCCCTGAAAACTCCCCTTGAATTCCTCAGACTCAGAAAATGTAAAAGTTCACTTTTTGGAGATCCATAGAAAAAGGGTGAAAATGAATTTTGTTTTTGCAACAGCATGGATTCGAACACGCGACCAACCGCATCCAGGGGAGAGCGTTAACGCAGTGAGCCACTGGACCTGAGTACTCAAACATGCCTACTTGTGTAGCTTTAGACACTCTGAATTCACTAAATGTACAACTTTTTCTCCATCAAAATGAACAAAATGAGACATGAAATAACATCTACAGATCAAGACGAAGCGAATGGAAGTGGTCCCAGCCTCGTAGCTGTGAACAGCTGTGATCGCAGGAAAATTCTGTTTCAAAGATTTCTCAGTAGCCTATATCTCCGGGACATTTCCCTGACTTTACCACCGTCACAATGGACAAACGAGACATGAAATAACATCAACAGATCAAGACGAAGCGAATGGAAGTACCCCCGGAGTCATAGCATGTGTAAATCGAGACGAAAGATCTCTCTCTCCCCGCCTGCTTGCGAGGGGGAGGGGCAGTTAACACACACACGCAGCTGCTGCATGCAGCAACGCACACACAGGGAGGAGATGCAGAGAGAACGCACTCCCCTGAAAACTCCCCTTGAATTCCTCCAGACTCAGAAAATGTAAAAGTTCACTTTTTGGAGATCCATAGAAAAAGGGTGAAAATGATTTTTTTTTTTGCCACAGCATGGATTCGAACACGCGACCAACCGCATCCAGGGGCGAGCGTTAACGCAGTGAGCCACTGGACCTGAGTACTCAAACATGCCTGCTTGTGCAGCTTAGACACTCTGAATTCACTAAATGTACAACTTTTTCTCCATCAAAATGACAAATGAGACATGAAATAACATCTACAGATCAAGACGAAGCGAATGGAAGCGGTCCCAGCCTCGTAGCTGTGAACAGCTGTGATCGCAGGAAAATGCTGTTACAAAGATTTATCCAGTATATCTCCGGATATTTCCCTGGCTTTACCACCGTCACAATGGACAAACGAGACATGAAATAACATAAACAGATCAAGACGAAGCGAATGGAAGTACCCCCGGAGTCATAGCATGTGTAAATCGAGACGAAAGATCTCTCTCTCCCCCGCCTGCTTGCGAGGGGAGGGGCAGTTTACACACACACGCAGCTGCTGCATGCAGCAACGCACACACAGGGAGGAGATGGCAGAGAGAACGCACTCCCCTGAAAACTCCCCTTGAATTCCTCCAGACTCAGAAAATGTAAAAGTTCACTTTTGGAGATCCATAGAAAAAGGGTGAAAATAAATGTTGTTTTGCCACAGCATGGATTCGAACACGCGACCAACCGCATCCAGGGGAGAGCGTTAACGCAGTGAGCCACTGGACCTGAGTACTCAAACATGCCTACTTGTGTAGCTTACACACTCTGAATTCACTAAATGTACAACTTTTTCTCCATCAAAATGAACAAATGAGACATGAAATAACATCTACAGATCAAGACGAAGCGAATGGAAGTGGTCCCAGCCTCGTAGCTGTGAACAGCTGTGATCGCAGGAAAATTCTGTTTCAAAGATTTCTCAGTAGCCTATATCTCCGGGACATTTCCCTGACTTTACCACCGTCACAATGGACAAACGAGACATGAAATAACATGGCACAGGGAGGAAATAACATGGCACAGGGAGGAGATGGCAGAGAGAACGCACTCCCCTGAAAACTCCCCTTGAATTCCTCCAGACTCAGAAAATGTAAAAGTTCACTTTTTGGAGATCCATAGAAAAAGGGTGAAAATTCTTTTTTTTTTGCCACAGCATGGATTCGAACACGCGACCAACCGCATCCAGGGGCGAGCGTTAACGCAGTGAGCCACTGGACCTGAGTACTCAAACATGCCTGCTTGTGCAGCTTAGACACTCTGAATTCACTAAATGTACAACTTTTTCTCCATCAAAATGAACAAATGAGACATAAAATAACATCTACAGATCAAGACGAAGCGAATGGAAGCGGTCCCAGCCTCGTAGCTGTGAACAGCTGTGATCGCAGGAAAATGCTGTTATAAAGATTTATCAGTATATCTCCGGGATATTTCCCTGGCTTTACCACCGTCCAAATGGACAAACGAGACATGAAATAACATCAACAGATCAAGACGAAGCGAATGGAAATACCCCCGGAGTCATAGCATATGTAAATCGAGACGAAAGATCTCTCTCTCCCCCGCCTGCTTGCGAGGGGGAGGGGCAGTTTACACACACACGCAGCTGCTGCATGCAGCAACGCACACACAGGGAGGATATTGCAGAGAGAACGCACTCCCCTGAAAACTCCCCTTGAATTCCTCCAGACTCAGAAAATGTAAAAGTTCACTTTTTGGAGATCCATAGAAAAAGGGTGAAAATGAAAAAAAGTATGCCACAGCATGGATTCGAACACGAGACCAACCGCATCCAGGGGCGAGCGTTAACGCAGTGAGCCACTGGACCTGAGTACTCAAACATGCCTGCTTGTGCAGCTTAGACACTCTGAATTCACTAAATGTACAACTTTTTCTCCATCAAAATGAACAAATGAGACATGAAATAACATTTACAGATCCAGACGAAGCGAATGGAAGCGGTCCCAGCCTCGTAGCTGTGAACAGCTGTGATTGCAGGAAAATGCTGTTACAAAGATTTCTCAGTATATCTCCGGGACTTTTCCCTGGCTTTACCACCGTCACAATGGACAAACGAGACATGCAATAACATCAACAGATCAAGACGAAGCGAATGGAAGTACCCCCGGAGTCATAGCATGTGTAAATCGAGACGAAAGATCTCTCTCTCCCCCGCCTGCTTGCGAGGGGGAGGGGCAGTTTACACACACACGCAGCTGCTGCATGCAGCAACGCACACACAGGGAGGAGATGGCAGAGAGAACGCACTCCCCTGAAAACTCCCCTTGAATTCCTCCAGACTCAGAAAATGTAAAAGTTCACTTTTTGGAGATCCATAGAAAAAGGGTGAAAATGATTTTTTTTTTGCCACAGCATGGATTCGAACACGCGACCAACCGCATCCAGGGGCGAGCGTTAACGCAGTGAGCCACTGGACCTGAGTACTCAAACATGCCTGCTTGTGCAGCTTAGACACTCTGAATTCACTAAATGTACAACTTTTTCTCCATCAAAATGAACAAATGAGACATGAAATAACATCTACAGATCAAGACGAAGCGAATGGAAGCGGTCCCAGCCTCGTAGCTGTGAACAGCTGTGATCGCAGGAAAATGCTGTTACAAAGATTTATCAGTATATCTCCGGGATATTTCCCTGGCTTTACCACCGTCACAATGGACAAACGAGACATGAAATAACATAAACAGATCAAGACGAAGCGAATGGAAGTACCCCCGGAGTCATAGCATGTGTAAATCGAGACGAAAGATCTCTCTCTCCCCCGCCTGCTTGCGAGGGGGAGGGGCAGTTTACACACACACGCAGCTGCTGCATGCAGCAACGCACACACAGGGAGGAGATGGCAGAGAGAACGCACTCCCCTGAAAACTCCCCTTGAATTCCTCCAGACTCAGAAAATGTAAAAGTTCACTTTTTGGAGATCCATAGAAAAAGGGTGAAAATAAATGTTGTTTTGCCACAGCATGGATTCGAACACGCGACCAACCGCATCCAGGGGAGAGCGTTAACGCAGTGAGCCACTGGACCTGAGTACTCAAACATGCCTACTTGTGTAGCTTAGACACTCTGAATTCACTAAATGTACAACTTTTTCTCCATCAAAATGAACAAATGAGACATGAAATAACATCTACAGATCAAGACGAAGCGAATGGAAGTGGTCCCAGCCTCGTAGCTGTGAATAGCTGTGATCGCAGGAAAATTCTGTTTCAAAGATTTCTCAGTAGCCTATATCTCCGGGACATTTCCCTGACTTTACCACCGTCACAATGGACAAACGAGACATGAAATAACATCAACAGATCAAGACGAAGCGAATGGAAGTACCCCCGGAGTCATAGCATGTGTAAATCGAGACGAAAGATCTCTCTCTCCCCCGCCTGCTTGCGAGGGGGAGGGGCAGTTTACACACACACGCAGCTGCTGCATGCAGCAACGCACACACAGGGAGGAGATGGCAGAGAGAACGCACTCCCCTGAAAACTCCCCTTGAATTCCTCCAGACTCAGAAAATGTAAAAGTTCACTTTTTGGAGATCCATAGAAAAAGGGTGAAAATGATTTTTTTTTTGCCACAGCATGGATTCGAACACGCGACCAACCGCATCCAGGGGCGAGCGTTAACGCAGTGAGCCACTGGACCTGAGTACTCAAACATGCCTGCTTGTGCAGCTTAGACACTCTGAATTCACTAAATGTACAACTTTTTCTCCATCAAAATGAACAAATGAGACATGAAATAACATCTACAGATCAAGACGAAGCGAATGGAAGCGGTCCCAGCCTCGTAGCTGTGAACAGCTGTGATCGCAGGAAAATGCTGTTACAAAGATTTATCAGTATATCTCCGGGATATTTCCCTGGCTTTACCACCGTCACAATGGACAAACGAGACATGAAATAACATAAACAGATCAAGACGAAGCAAATGGAAGTACCCCCGGAGTCATAGCATGTGTAAATCGAGACGAAAGATCTCTCTCTCCCCCGCCTGCTTGCGAGGGGGAGGGGCAGTTTACACACACACGCAGCTGCTGCATGCAGCAACGCACACACAGGGAGGAGATGGCAGAGAGAACGCACTCCCCTGAAAACTCCCCTTGAATTCCTCCAGACTCAGAAAATGTAAAAGTTCACTTTTTGGAGATCCATAGAAAAAGGGTGAAAATAAATGTTGTTTTGCCACAGCATGGATTCGAACACGCGACCAACCGCATCCAGGGGAGAGCGTTAACGCAGTGAGCCACTGGACCTGAGTACTCAAACATGCCTACTTGTGTAGCTTAGACACTCTGAATTCACTAAATGTACAACTTTTTCTCCATCAAAATGAACAAATGAGACATGAAATAACATCTACAGATCAAGACGAAGCGAATGGAAGTGGTCCCAGCCTCGTAGCTGTGAATAGCTGTGATCGCAGGAAAATTCTGTTTCAAAGATTTCTCAGTAGCCTATATCTCCGGGACATTTCCCTGACTTTACCACCGTCACAATGGACAAACGAGACATGAAATAACATCAACAGATCAAGACGAAGCGAATGGAAGTACCCCCGGAGTCATAGCATGTGTAAATCGAGACGAAAGATCTCTCTCTCCCCCGCCTGCTTGCGAGGGGGAGGGGCAGTTTACACACACACGCAGCTGCTGCATGCAGCAACGCACACACAGGGAGGAGATGGCAGAGAGAACGCACTCCCCTGAAAACTCCCCTTGAATTCCTCCAGACTCAGAAAATGTAAAAGTTCACTTTTTGGAGATCCATAGAAAAAGGGTGAAAATGAATTTTGTTTTGCCACAGCATGGATTCGAACACGCAACCAACCGCATCCAGGGGAGAGCGTTAACGCAGTGAGCCACTGGACCTGAGTACTCAAACATGCCTACTTGTGTAGCTTAGACACTCTGAATTCACTAAATGTACAACTTTTTCTCCATCAAAATGAACAAATGAGACATGAAATAACATCTACAGATCAAGACGAAGCGAATGGAAGTGGTCCCAGCCTCGTAGCTGTGAACAGCTGTGATCGCAGGAAAATTCTGTTTCAAAGATTTCTCAGTAGCCTATATCTCCGGGACATTTCCCTGACTTTACCACCGTCACAATGGACAAACGAGACATGAAATAACATGGCACAGGGAGGAAATAACATGGCACAGGGAGGAGATGGCAGAGAGAACGCACTCCCCTGAAAACTCCCCTTGAATTCCTCCAGACTCAGAAAATGTAAAAGTTCACTTTTTGGAGATCCATAGAAAAAGGGTGAAAATGATTTTTTTTTTGCCACAGCATGGATTCGAACACGCGACCAACCGCATCCAGGGGCGAGCGTTAACGCAGTGAGCCACTGGACCTGAGTACTCAAACATGCATGCTTGTGCAGCTTAGACACTCTGAATTCACTAAATGTACAACTTTTTCTCCATCAAAATGAACAAATGAGACATGAAATAACATCTACAGATCAAGACGAAGCGAATGGAAGCGGTCCCAGCCTCGTAGCTGTGAACAGCTGTGATCGCAGGAAAATGCTGTTATAAAGATTTATCAGTATATCTCCGGGATATTTCCCTGGCTTTACCACCGTCCAAATGGACAAACGAGACATGAAATAACATCAACAGATCAAGACGAAGCGAATGGAAATACCCCCGGAGTCATAGCATATGTAAATCGAGACGAAAGATCTCTCTCTCCCCCGCCTGCTTGCGAGGGGGAGGGGCAGTTTACACACACACGCAGCTGCTGCATGCAGCAACGCACACACAGGGAGGAGATGGCAGAGAGAACGCACTCCCCTGAAAACTCCCCTTGAATTCCTCCAGACTCAGAAAATGTAAAAGTTCACTTTTTGGAGATCCATAGAAAAAGGGTGAAAATGATTTTTTTTTTGCCACAGCATGGATTCGAACACGCGACCAACCGCATCCAGGGGCGAGCGTTAACGCAGTGAGCCACTGGACCTGAGTACTCAAACATGCCTGCTTGTGCAGCTTAGACACTCTGAATTCACTAAATGTACAACTTTTTCTCCATCAAAATGAACAAATGAGACATGAAATAACATCTACAGATCAAGACGAAGCGAATGGAAGCGGTCCCAGCCTCGTAGCTGTGAACAGCTGTGATCGCAGGAAAATGCTGTTATAAAGATTTATCAGTATATCTCCGGGATATTTCCCTGGCTTTACCACCGTCCAAATGGACAAACGAGACATGAAATAACATCAACAGATCAAGACGAAGCGAATGGAAATACCCCCGGAGTCATAGCATATGTAAATCGAGACGAAAGATCTCTCTCTCCCCCGCCTGCTTGCGAGGGGGAGGGGCAGTTTACACACACACGCAGCTGCTGCATGCAGCAACGCACACACAGGGAGGAGATGGCAGAGAGAACGCACTCCCCTGAAAACTCCCCTTGAATTCCTCCAGACTCAGAAAATGTAAAAGTTCACTTTTTGGAGATCCATAGAAAAAGGGTGAAAATGAAAAAAAGTATGCCACAGCATGGATTCGAACACGAGACCAACCGCATCCAGGGGCGAGCGTTAACGCAGTGAGCCACTGGACCTGAGTACTCAAACATGCCTGCTTGTGCAGCTTAGACACTCTGAATTCACTAAATGTACAACTTTTTCTCCATCAAAATGAACAAATGAGACATGAAATAACATCTACAGATCCAGACGAAGCGAATGGAAGCGGTCCCAGCCTCGTAGCTGTGAACAGCTGTGATCGCAGGAAAATGCTGTTATAAAGATTTATCAGTATATCTCCGGGATATTTCCCTGGCTTTACCACCGTCCAAATGGACAAACGAGACATGAAATAACATCAACAGATCAAGACGAAGCGAATGGAAATACCCCCGGAGTCATAGCATATGTAAATCGAGACGAAAGATCTCTCTCTCCCTCGCCTGCTTGCGAGGGGGAGGGGCAGTTTACACACACACGCAGCTGCTGCATGCAGCAACGCACACACAGGGAGGAGATGGCAGAGAGAACGCACTCCCCTGAAAACTCCCCTTGAATTCCTCCAGACTCAGAAAATGTAAAAGTTCACTTTTTGGAGATCCATAGAAAAAGGGTGAAAATGATTTTTTTTTTGCCACAGCATGGATTCGAACACGCGACCAACCGCATCCAGGGGCGAGCGTTAACGCAGTGAGCCACTGGACCTGAGTACTCAAACATGCCTGCTTGTGCAGCTTAGACACTCTGAATTCACTAAATGTACAACATTTTCTCCATCAAAATGAACAAATGAGACATGAAATAACATCTACAGATCAAGACGAAGCGAATAGAAGTGGTCCCAGCCTCGTAGCTGTGAACAGCTGTGATCGCAGGAAAATGCTGTTCCAAAGATTTCTCAGTATATCTCCGGGACATTTCCCTGGCTTTACCACCGTCACAATGGACAAACGAGACATGAAATAACATCAACAGATCAAGACGAAGCGAATGGAAGTACCCCCGGAGTCATAGCATGTGTAAATCGAGACGAAAGATCTCTCTCTCCCCCGCCTGCTTGCGAGGGGGAGGGGCAGTTTACACACACACGCAGCTGCTGCATGCAGCAACGCACACACAGGGAGGAGATGGCAGAGAGAACGCACTCCCCTGAAAACTCCCCTTGAATTCCTCCAGACTCAGAAAATGTAAAAGTTCACTTTTTGGAGATCCATAGAAAAAGGGTGAAAATGAAAAAAAGTATGCCACAGCATGGATTCGAACACGCGACCAACCGCATCTAGGGGCGAGCGTTAACGCAGTGAGCCACTGGACCTGAGTACTCAAACATGCCTGCTTGTGCAGCTTAGACACTCTGAATTCACTAAATGTACAACTTTTTCTCCATCAAAATGAACAAATGAGACATGAAATAACATCTACAGATCAAGACGAAGCGAATAGAAGCGGTCCCAGCCTCGTAGCTGTGAACAGCTGTGATCGCAGGAAAATGCTGTTCCAAAGATTTCTCAGTATATCTCCGGGACATTTCCCTGGCTTTACCACCGTCACAATGGACAAACGAGACATGAAATAACATCAACAGATCAAGACGAAGCGAATGGAAGTACCCCCGGAGTCATAGCATGTGTAAATCGAGACGACAGATCTCTCTCTCCCCCGCCTGCTTGCGAGGGGGAGGGGCAGTTTACACACACACGCAGCTGCTGCATGCAGCAACGCACACACAGGGAGGAGATGGCAGAGAGAACGCACTCCCCTGAAAACTCCCCTTGAATTCCTCCAGACTCAGAAAATGTAAAAGTTCACTTTTTGGAGATCCATAGAAAAAGGGTGAAAATGAATTTTGTTTTGCCACAGCATGGATTCGAACACGCGACCAACCGCATCCAGGGGAGAGCGTTAACGCAGTGAGCCACTGGACCTGAGTACTCAAACATGCCTACTTGTGTAGCTTAGACACTCTGAATTCACTAAATGTACAACTTTTTCTCCATCAAAATGAACAAATGAGACATGAAATAACATCTACAGATCAAGACGAAGCGAATGGAAGTGGTCCCAGCCTCGTAGCTGTGAACAGCTGTGATCGCAGGAAAATTCTGTTTCAAAGATTTCTCAGTAGCCTATATCTCCGGGACATTTCCCTGACTTTACCACCGTCACAATGGACAAACGAGACATGAAATAACATCAACAGATCAAGACGAAGCGAATGGAAGTACCCCCGGAGTCATAGCATGTGTAAATCGAGACGAAAGATCTCTCTCTCCCCCGCCTGCTTGCGAGGGGGAGGGGCAGTTTACACACACACGCAGCTGCTGCATGCAGCAACGCACACACAGGGAGGAGATGGCAGAGAGAACGCACTCCCCTGAAAACTCCCCTTGAATTCCTCCAGACTCAGAAAATGTAAAAGTTCACTTTTTGGAGATCCATAGAAAAAGGGTGAAAATGATTTTTTTTTTTTTGCCACAGCATGGATTCGAACACGAGACCAACCGCATCCAGGGGAGAGCGTTAACGCAGTGAGCCACTGGACCTGAGTACTCAAACATGCCTACTTGTGCAGCTTAGACACTCTGAATTCACTAAATGTACAACATTTTCTCCATCAAAATGAACAAATGAGACATGAAATAACATCTACAGATCAAGACGAAGCGAATAGAAGTGGTCCCAGCCTCGTAGCTGTGAACAGCTGTGATCGCAGGAAAATGCTGTTCCAAAGATTTCTCAGTATATCTCCGGGACATTTCCCTGGCTTTACCACCGTCACAATGGACAAACGAGACATGAAATAACATCAACAGATCAAGACGAAGCGAATGGAAGTACCCCCGGAGTCATAGCATGTGTAAATCGAGACGAAAGATCTCTCTCTCCCCCGCCTGCTTGCGAGGGGGAGGGGCAGTTTACACACACACGCAGCTGCTGCATGCAGCAACGCACACACAGGGAGGAGATGGCAGAGAGAACGCACTCCCCTGAAAACTCCCCTTGAATTCCTCCAGACTCAGAAAATGTAAAAGTTCACTTTTTGGAGATCCATAGAAAAAGGGTGAAAATGAATTTTGTTTTGCCACAGCATGGATTCGAACACGCGACCAACCGCATCCAGGGGAGAGCGTTAACGCAGTGAGCCACTGGACCTGAGTACTCAAACATGCCTACTTGTGTAGCTTAGACACTCTGAATTCACTAAATGTACAACTTTTTCTCCATCAAAATGAACAAATGAGACATGAAATAACATCTACAGATCAAGACGAAGCGAATGGAAGCGGTCCCAGCCTCGTAGCTGTGAACAGCTGTGATCGCAGGAAAATGCTGTTATAAAGATTTATCAGTAGCCTATATCTCCGGGATATTTCCCTGGCTTTACCACCGTCCAAATGGACAAACGAGACATGAAATAACATCAACAGATCAAGACGAAGCGAATGGAAATACCCCCGGAGTCATAGCATATGTAAATCGAGACGAAAGATCTCTCTCTCCCCCGCCTGCTTGCGAGGGGGAGGGGCAGTTTACACACACACGCAGCTGCTGCATGCAGCAACGCACACACAGGGAGGAGATGGCAGAGAGAACGCACTCCCCTGAAAACTCCCCTTGAATTCCTCCAGACTCAGAAAATGTAAAAGTTCACTTTTTGGAGATCCATAGAAAAAGGGTGAAAATGATTTTTTTTTTGCCACAGCATGGATTCGAACACGCGACCAACCGCATCCAGGGGCGAGCGTTAGCGCAGTGAGCCACTGGACCTGAGTACTCAAACATGCCTGCTTGTGCAGCTTAGACACTCTGAATTCACTAAATGTACAACTTTTTCTCCATCAAAATGAACAAATGAGACATGAAATAACATCTACAGATCAAGACGAAGCGAATGGAAGCGGTCCCAGCCTCGTAGCTGTGAACAGCTGTGATCGCAGGAAAATGCTGTTCCAAAGATTTCTCAGTATATCTCCGGGACTTTTCCCTGGCTTTACCACCGTCACAATGGACAAACGAGACATGAAATAACATCAACAGATCAAGACGAAGCGAATGGAAGTACCCCCGGAGTCATAGCATGTGTAAATCGAGACGAAAGATCTCTCTCTCCCCCGCCTGCTTGCGAGGGGGAGGGGCAGTTTACACACACACGCAGCTGCTGCATGCAGCAACGCACACACAGGGAGGAGATGGCAGAGAGAACGCACTCCCCTGAAAACTCCCCTTGAATTCCTCCAGACTCAGAAAATGTAAAAGTTCACTTTTTGGAGATCCATAGAAAAAGGGTGAACATTAATTTTGTTTTGCTACAGCATGGATTCGAACACACGACCAACCGCATACAGGGGCGAGCGTTAACGCAGTGAGCCACTGGACCTGAGTACTCAAACATGCCTGCTTGTGCATCTTAGACACTCTGAATTCACTAAATGTACAACTTTTTCTCAATCAAAATGAACAAATGAGACATGAAATAACATCTACAGATCCAGACGAAGCGAATGGAAGCGGTCCCAGCCTCGTAGCTGTGAACAGCTGTGATTGCAGGAAAATGCTGTTACAAAGATTTCTCAGTATATCTCCGGGACTTTTCCCTGGCTTTACCACCGTCACAATGGACAAACGAGACATGAAATAACATCAACAGATCAAGACGAAGCGAATGGAAATACCCCCGGAGTCATAGCATGTGTAAATCGAGACGAAAGATCTCTCTCTCCCCCGCCTGCTTGCGAGGGGGAGGGGCAGTTTACACACACACGCAGCTGCTGCATGCAGCAACGCACACACAGGGAGGAGATGGCAGAGAGAACGCACTCCCCTGAAAACTCCCCTTGAATTCCTCCAGACTCAGAAAATGTAAAAGTTCACTTTTTGGAGATCCATAGAAAAAGGGTGAAAATGAAAAAAAGTATGCCACAGCATGGATTCGAACACGAGACCAACCGCATCCAGGGGCGAGCGTTAACGCAGTGAGCCACTGGACCTGAGTACTCAAATATGCCTGCTTGTGCAGCTTAGACACTCTGAATTCACTAAATGTACAACTTTTTCTCCATCAAAATGAACAAATGAGACATGAAATAACATCTACAGATCAAGACGAAGCGAATGGAAGCGGTCCCAGCCTCGTAGCTGTGAACAGCTGTGATCGCAGGAAAATGCTGTTATAAAGATTTATCAGTATATCTCCGGGATATTTCCCTGGCTTTACCACCGTCCAAATGGACAAACGAGACATGAAATAACATCAACAGATCAAGACGAAGCGAATGGAAGTACCCCCGGAGTCATAGCATGTGTAAATCGAGACGAAAGATCTCTCTCTCCCCCGCCTGCTTGCGAGGGGGAGGGGCAGTTTACACACACACGCAGCTGCTGCATGCAGCAACGCACACACAGGGAGGAGATGGCAGAGAGAACGCACTCCCCTGAAAACTCCCCTTGAATTCCTCCAGACTCAGAAAATGTAAAAGTTCACTTTTTGGAGATCCATAGAAAAAGGGTGAAAATGAATTTTGTTTTGCCACAGCATGGATTCGAACACGCGACCAACCGCATCCAGGGGAGAGCGTTAACGCAGTGAGCCACTGGACCTGAGTACTCAAACATGCCTACTTGTGTAGCTTAGACACTCTGAATTCACTAAATGTACAACTTTTTCTCCATCAAAATGAACAAATGAGACATGAAATAACATCTACAGATCAAGACGAAGCGAATGGAAGTGGTCCCAGCCTCGTAGCTGTGAACAGCTGTGATCGCAGGAAAATGCTGTTACAAAGATTTATCAGTATATCTCCGGGATATTTCCCTGGCTTTACCACCGTCACAATGGACAAACGAGACATGAAATAACATCAACAGATCAAGACGAAGCGAATGGAAGTACCCCCGGAGTCATAGCATGTGTAAATCGAGACGAAAGATCTCTCTCTCCCCCGCCTGCTTGTGAGGGGGAGGGGCAGTTTACACACACACGCAGCTGCTGCATGCAGCAACGCACACACAGGGAGGAGATGGCAGAGAGAACGCACTCCCCTGAAAACTCCCCTTGAATTTCTCCAGACTCAGAAAATGTAAAAGTTCACTTTTTGGAGATCCATAGAAAAAGGGTAAAAATGAAAAAAAGCATGGCACAGCATGGATTCGAACACGCGACCAACCGCATCCAGGGGCGAGCGTTAACGCAGTGAGCCACTGGACCTGAGTACTCAAACATGCCTGCTTGTGCAGCTTAGACACTCTGAATTCACTAAATGTACAACTTTTTCTCCATCAAAATGAACAAATGAGACATGAAATAACATCTACAGATCAAGACGAAGCGAATGGAAGCGGTCCCAGCCTCGTAGCTGTGAACAGCTGTGAACGCAGGAAAATGCTGTTATAAAGATTTATCAGTATATCTCCGGGATATTTCCCTGGCTTTACCACCGTCCAAATGGACAAACGAGACATGAAATAACATCAACAGATCAAGACGAAGCGAATGGAAATACCCCCGGAGTCATAGCATGTGTAAATCGAGACGAAAGATCTCTCTCTCCCCCGCCTGCTTGCGAGGGGGAGGGGCAGTTTACACACACACGCAGCTGCTGCATGCAGCAACGCACACACAGGGAGGAGATGGCAGAGAGAACGCACTCCCCTGAAAACTCCCCTTGAATTCCTCCAGACTCAGAAAATGTAAAAGTTCACTTTTTGGAGATCCATAGAAAAAGGGTGAAAATGATTTTTTTTTTTTTGCCACAGCATGGATTCGAACACGAGACCAACCGCATCCAGGGGAGAGCGTTAACGCAGTGAGCCACTGGACCTGAGTACTCAAACATGCCTACTTGTGCAGCTTAGACACTCTGAATTCACTAAATGTACAACATTTTCTCCATCAAAATGAACAAATGAGACATGAAATAACATCTACAGATCAAGACGAAGCGAATAGAAGTGGTCCCAGCCTCGTAGCTGTGAACAGCTGTGATCGCAGGAAAATGCTGTTCCAAAGATTTCTCAGTATATCTCCGGGACATTTCCCTGGCTTTACCACCGTCACAATGGACAAACGAGACATGAAATAACATCAACAGATCAAGACGAAGCGAATGGAAGTACCCCCGGAGTCATAGCATGTGTAAATCGAGACGAAAGATCTCTCTCTCCCCCGCCTGCTTGCGAGGGGGAGGGGCAGTTTACACACACACGCAGCTGCTGCATGCAGCAACGCACACACAGGGAGGAGATGGCAGAGAGAACGCACTCCCCTGAAAACTCCCCTTGAATTCCTCCAGACTCAGAAAATGTAAAAGTTCACTTTTTGGAGATCCATAGAAAAAGGGTGAAAATGAAAAAAAGTATGCCACAGCATGGATTCGAACACGCGACCAACCGCATCTAGGGGCGAGCGTTAACGCAGTGAGCCACTGGACCTGAGTACTCAAACATGCCTGCTTGTGCAGCTTAGACACTCTGAATTCACTAAATGTACAACTTTTTCTCCATCAAAATGAACAAATGAGACATGAAATAACATCTACAGATCAAGACGAAGCGAATAGAAGCGGTCCCAGCCTCGTAGCTGTGAACAGCTGTGATCGCAGGAAAATGCTGTTCCAAAGATTTCTCAGTATATCTCCGGGACATTTCCCTGGCTTTACCACCGTCACAATGGACAAACGAGACATGAAATAACATCAACAGATCAAGACGAAGCGAATGGAAGTACCCCCGGAGTCATAGCATGTGTAAATCGAGACGACAGATCTCTCTCTCCCCCGCCTGCTTGCGAGGGGGAGGGGCAGTTTACACACACACGCAGCTGCTGCATGCAGCAACGCACACACAGGGAGGAGATGGCAGAGAGAACGCACTCCCCTGAAAACTCCCCTTGAATTCCTCCAGACTCAGAAAATGTAAAAGTTCACTTTTTGGAGATCCATAGAAAAAGGGTGAAAATGAATTTTGTTTTGCCACAGCATGGATTCGAACACGCGACCAACCGCATCCAGGGGAGAGCGTTAACGCAGTGAGCCACTGGACCTGAGTACTCAAACATGCCTACTTGTGTAGCTTAGACACTCTGAATTCACTAAATGTACAACTTTTTCTCCATCAAAATGAACAAATGAGACATGAAATAACATCTACAGATCAAGACGAAGCGAATGGAAGTGGTCCCAGCCTCGTAGCTGTGAACAGCTGTGATCGCAGGAAAATTCTGTTTCAAAGATTTCTCAGTAGCCTATATCTCCGGGACATTTCCCTGACTTTACCACCGTCACAATGGACAAACGAGACATGAAATAACATCAACAGATCAAGACGAAGCGAATGGAAGTACCCCCGGAGTCATAGCATGTGTAAATCGAGACGAAAGATCTCTCTCTCCCCCGCCTGCTTGCGAGGGGGAGGGGCAGTTTACACACACACGCAGCTGCTGCATGCAGCAACGCACACACAGGGAGGAGATGGCAGAGAGAACGCACTCCCCTGAAAACTCCCCTTGAATTCCTCCAGACTCAGAAAATGTAAAAGTTCACTTTTTGGAGATCCATAGAAAAAGGGTGAAAATGATTTTTTTTTTTTTGCCACAGCATGGATTCGAACACGAGACCAACCGCATCCAGGGGAGAGCGTTAACGCAGTGAGCCACTGGACCTGAGTACTCAAACATGCCTACTTGTGCAGCTTAGACACTCTGAATTCACTAAATGTACAACATTTTCTCCATCAAAATGAACAAATGAGACATGAAATAACATCTACAGATCAAGACGAAGCGAATAGAAGTGGTCCCAGCCTCGTAGCTGTGAACAGCTGTGATCGCAGGAAAATGCTGTTCCAAAGATTTCTCAGTATATCTCCGGGACATTTCCCTGGCTTTACCACCGTCACAATGGACAAACGAGACATGAAATAACATCAACAGATCAAGACGAAGCGAATGGAAGTACCCCCGGAGTCATAGCATGTGTAAATCGAGACGAAAGATCTCTCTCTCCCCCGCCTGCTTGCGAGGGGGAGGGGCAGTTTACACACACACGCAGCTGCTGCATGCAGCAACGCACACACAGGGAGGAGATGGCAGAGAGAACGCACTCCCCTGAAAACTCCCCTTGAATTCCTCCAGACTCAGAAAATGTAAAAGTTCACTTTTTGGAGATCCATAGAAAAAGGGTGAAAATGAATTTTGTTTTGCCACAGCATGGATTCGAACACGCGACCAACCGCATCCAGGGGAGAGCGTTAACGCAGTGAGCCACTGGACCTGAGTACTCAAACATGCCTACTTGTGTAGCTTAGACACTCTGAATTCACTAAATGTACAACTTTTTCTCCATCAAAATGAACAAATGAGACATGAAATAACATCTACAGATCAAGACGAAGCGAATGGAAGTGGTCCCAGCCTCGTAGCTGTGAACAGCTGTGATCGCAGGAAAATTCTGTTTCAAAGATTTCTCAGTAGCCTATATCTCCGGGACATTTCCCTGACTTTACCACCGTCACAATGGACAAACGAGACATGAAATAACATCAACAGATCAAGACGAAGCGAATGGAAGTACCCCCGGAGTCATAGCATGTGTAAATCGAGACGAAAGATCTCTCTCTCCCCCGCCTGCTTGCGAGGGGGAGGGGCAGTTTACACACACACGCAGCTGCTGCATGCAGCAACGCACACACAGGGAGGAGATGGCAGAGAGAACGCACTCCCCTGAAAACTCCCCTTGAATTCCTCCAGACTCAGAAAATGTAAAAGTTCACTTTTTGGAGATCCATAGAAAAAGGGTAAAAATGAAAAAAAGTATGCCACAGCATGGATTCGAACACGCGACCAACCGCATCCAGGGGCGAGCGTTAACGCAGTGAGCCACTGGACCTGAGTACTCAAACATGCCTGCTTGTGCAGCTTAGACACTCTGAATTCACTAAATGTACAACTTTTTCTCCATCAAAATGAACAAATGAGACATGAAATAACATCTACAGATCAAGACGAAGCGAATGGAAGTGGTCCCAGCCTCCTAGCTGTGAACAGCTGTGATCGCAGGAAAATTCTGTTTCAAAGATTTCTCAGTAGCCTATATCTCCGGGACATTTCCCTGACTTTACCACCGTCACAATGGACAAACGAGACATGAAATAACATCAACAGATCAAGACGAAGCGAATGGAAGTACCCCCGGAGTCATAGCATGTGTAAATCGAGACGAAAGATCTCTCTCTCCCCCGCCTGCTTGCGAGGGGGAGGGGCAGTTTACACACACACGCAGCTGCTGCATGCAGCAACGCACACACAGGGAGGAGATGGCAGAGAGAACGCACTCCCCTGAAAACTCCCCTTGAATTCCTCCAGACTCAGAAAATGTAAAAGTTCACTTTTTGGAGATCCATAGAAAAAGGGTGAACATTAATTTTGTTTTGCCACAGCATGGATTCGAACACGCGACCAACCGCATCCAGGGGCGAGCATTAACGCAGTGAGCCACTGGACCTGAGTACTCAAACATGCCTGCTTGTGCATCTTAGACACTCTGAATTCACTAAATGTACAACTTTTTCTCAATCAAAATGAACAAATGAGACATGAAATAACATCTACAGATCAAGACGAAGCGAATGGAAGCGGTCCCAGCCTCGTAGCTGTGAACAGCTGTGATTGCAGGAAAATGCTGTTACAAAGATTTCTCAGTATATCTCCGGGACTTTTCCCTGGCTTTACCACCGTTACAATGGACAAACGAGACATTAAATAACATCAACAGATCAAGACGAAGCGAATGGAAGTACCCCCGGAGTCATAGCATGTGTAAATCGAGACGAAAGATCTCTCTCTCCCCCGCCTGCTTGCGAGGGGGAGGGGCAGTTTACACACACACACGCAGCTGCTGCATGCAGCAACGCACACACAGGGAGGAGATGGCAGAGAGAACGCACTCCCCTGAAGACTCCCCTTGAATTCCTCCAGACTCAGAAAATGTAAAAGTTCACTTTTTGGAGATCCATAGAAAAAGGGTGAAAATGAAAAAAAGTATGCCACAGCATGGATTCGAACACGAGACCAACCGCATCCAGGGGCGAGCGTTAACGCAGTGAGCCACTGGACCTGAGTACTCAAACTTGCCTGCTTGCGCAGCTTAGACACTCTGAATTCACTAAATGTACAACTTTTTCTCCATCAAAATGAACAAATGAGACATGAAATAACATCTACAGATCAAGACGAAGCGAATGGAAGCGGTCCCAGCCTCGTAGCTGTGAACAGCTGTGATCGCAGGAAAATGCTGTTCCAAAGATTTCTCAGTATATCTCCGGGACTTTTCCCTGGCTTTACCACCGTCACAATGGACAAACGAGACATGAAATAACATCAACAGATCAAGACGAAGCGAATGGTAGTACCCCCGGAGTCATAGCATGTGTAAATCGAGACGAAAGATCTCTCTCTCCCCCGCCTGCTTGCGAGGGGGAGGGGCAGTTTACACACACACGCAGCTGCTGCATGCAGCAACGCACACACAGGGAGGAGATGGCAGAGAGAACGCACTCCCCTGAAAACTCCCCTTGAATTCCTCCAGACTCAGAAAATGTAAAAGTTCACTTTTTGGAGATCCATAGAAAAAGGGTGAAAATGAAAAAAAGTATGCCACAGCATGGATTCGAACACGAGACCAACCGCATCCAGGGGCGAGCGTTAACGCAGTGAGCCACTGGACCTGAGTACTCAAACTTGCCTGCTTGCGCAGCTTAGACACTCTGAATTCACTAAATGTACAACTTTTTCTCCATCAAAATGAACAAATGAGACATGAAATAACATCTACAGATCAAGACGAAGCGAATGGAAGCGGTCCCAGCCTCGTAGCTGTGAACAGCTGTGATCGCAGGAAAATGCTGTTCCAAAGATTTCTCAGTATATCTCCGGGACTTTTCCCTGGCTTTACCACCGTCACAATGGACAAACGAGACATGAAATAACATCAACAGATCAAGACGAAGCGAATGGTAGTACCCCCGGAGTCATAGCATGTGTAAATCGAGACGAAAGATCTCTCTCTCCCCCGCCTGCTTGCGAGGGGGAGGGGCAGTTTACACACACACGCAGCTGCTGCATGCAGCAACGCACACACAGGGAGGAGATGGCAGAGAGAACGCACTCCCCTGAAAACTCCCCTTGAATTCCTCCAGACTCAGAAAATGTAAAAGTTCACTTTTTGGAGATCCATAGAAAAAGGGTGAACATTAATTTTGTTTTGCCACAGCATGGATTCGAACACGCGACCAACCGCATCCAGGGGCGAGCATTAACGCAGTGAGCCACTGGACCTGAGTACTCAAACATGCCTGCTTGTGCATCTTAGACACTCTGAATTCACTAAATGTACAACTTTTTCTCAATCAAAATGAACAAATGAGACATGAAATAACATCTACAGATCAAGACGAAGCGAATGGAAGCGGTCCCAGCCTCGTAGCTGTGAACAGCTGTGATTGCAGGAAAATGCTGTTACAAAGATTTCTCAGTATATCTCCGGGACTTTTCCCTGGCTTTACCACCGTTACAATGGACAAACGAGACATTAAATAACATCAACAGATCAAGACGAAGCGAATGGAAGTACCCCCGGAGTCATAGCATGTGTAAATCGAGACGAAAGATCTCTCTCTCCCCCGCCTGCTTGCGAGGGGGAGGGGCAGTTTACACACACACGCAGCTGCTGCATGCAGCAACGCACACACAGGGAGGAGATGGCAGAGAGAACGCACTCCCCTGAAAACTCCCCTTGAATTCCTCCAGACTCAGAAAATGTAAAAGTTCACTTTTTGGAGATCCATAGAAAAAGGGTAAAAATGAAAAAAAGTATGCCACAGCATGGATTCGAACACGCGACCAACCGCATCCAGGGGCGAGCGTTAACGCAGTGAGCCACTGGACCTGAGTACTCAAACATGCCTGCTTGTGCAGCTTAGACACTCTGAATTCACTAAATGTACAACTTTTTCTCCATCAAAATGAACAAATGAGACATGAAATAACATCTACAGATCAAGACGAAGCGAATGGAAGCGGTCCCAGCCTCGTAGCTGTGAACAGCTGTGATCGCAGGAAAATGCTGTTATAAAGATTTATCAGTATATCTCCGGGATATTTCCCTGGCTTTACCACCGTCCAAATGGACAAACGAGACATGAAATAACATCAACAGATCAAGACGAAGCGAATGGAAATACCCCCGGAGTCATAGCATATGTAAATCGAGACGAAAGATCTCTCTCTCCCCCGCCTGCTTGCGAGGGGGAGGGGCAGTTTACACACACACGCAGCTGCTGCATGCAGCAACGCACACACAGGGAGGAGATGGCAGAGAGAACGCACTCCCCTGAAAACTCCCCTTGAATTCCTCCAGACTCAGAAAATGTAAAAGTTCACTTTTTGGAGATCCATAGAAAAAGGGTGAAAATGAAAAAAAGTATGCCACAGCATGGATTCGAACACGAGACCAACCGCATCCAGGGGCGAGCGTTAACGCAGTGAGCCACTGGACCTGAGTACTCAAACTTGCCTGCTTGCGCAGCTTAGACACTCTGAATTCACTAAATGTACAACTTTTTCTCCATCAAAATGAACAAATGAGACATGAAATAACATCTACAGATCAAGACGAAGCGAATGGAAGCGGTCCCAGCCTCGTAGCTGTGAACAGCTGTGATCGCAGGAAAATGCTGTTCCAAAGATTTCTCAGTATATCTCCGGGACTTTTCCCTGGCTTTACCACCGTCACAATGGACAAACGAGACATGAAATAACATCAACAGATCAAGACGAAGCGAATGGTAGTACCCCCGGAGTCATAGCATGTGTAAATCGAGACGAAAGATCTCTCTCTCCCCCGCCTGCTTGCGAGGGGGAGGGGCAGTTTACACACACACGCAGCTGCTGCATGCAGCAACGCACACACAGGGAGGAGATGGCAGAGAGAACGCACTCCCCTGAAAACTCCCCTTGAATTCCTCCAGACTCAGAAAATGTAAAAGTTCACTTTTTGGAGATCCATAGAAAAAGGGTGAACATTAATTTTGTTTTGCCACAGCATGGATTCGAACACACGACCAACCGCATACAGGGGCGAGCGTTAACGCAGTGAGCCACTGGACCTGAGTACTCAAACATGCCTGCTTGTGCATCTTAGACACTCTGAATTCACTAAATGTACAACTTTTTCTCAATCAAAATGAACAAATGAGACATGAAATAACATCTACAGATCCAGACGAAGCGAATGGAAGCGGTCCCAGCCTCGTAGCTGTGAACAGCTGTGATTGCAGGAAAATGCTGTTACAAAGATTTCTCAGTATATCTCCGGGACTTTTCCCTGGCTTTACCAGCGTCACAATGGACAAACGAGACATGAAATAACATCAACAGATCAAGACGAAGCGAATGGAAGTACCCCCGGAGTCATAGCATGTGTAAATCGAGACGAAAGATCTCTCTCTCCCCCGCCTGCTTGCGAGGGGGAGGGGCAGTTTACACACACACGCAGCTGCTGCATGCAGCAACGCACACACAGGGAGGAGATGGCAGAGAGAACGCACTCCCCTGAAAACTCCCCTTGAATTCCTCCAGACTCAGAAAATGTAAAAGTTCACTTTTTGGAGATCCATAGAAAAAGGGTGAAAATGATTTTTTTTTTGCCACAGCATGGATTCGAACACGCGACCAACCGCATCCAGGGGCGAGCGTTAACGCAGTGAGCCACTGGACCTGAGTACTCAAACATGCCTGCTTGTGCATTTTAGACACTCTGAATTCACTAAATGTACAACTTTTTCTCAATCAAAATGAACAAATGAGACATGAAATAACATCTACAGATCAAGACGAAGCGAATGGAAGCGGTCCCAGCCTCGTAGCTGTGAACAGCTGTGATTGCAGGAAAATGCTGTTACAAAGATTTCTCAGTATATCTCCGGGACTTTTCCCTGGCTTTACCACCGTCACAATGGACAAACGAGACATGAAATAACATCAACAGATCAAGACGAAGTTAATGGAAGTACCCCCGGAGTCATAGCATGTGTAAATCGAGACGAAAGATCTCTCTCTCCCCCGCCTGCTTGCGAGGGGGAGGGGCAGTTTACACACACACGCAGCTGCTGCATGCAGCAACGCACACACAGGGAGGAGATGGCAGAGAGAACGCACTCCCCTGAAAACTCCCCTTGAATTCCTCCAGACTCAGAAAATGTAAAAGTTCACTTCTTGGAGATCCATAGAAAAAGGGTGAAAATGAAAAAAAGTATGCCACAGCATGGATTCGAGCACGAGACCAACCGCATCCAGGGGCGAGCGTTAACGCAGTGAGCCACTGGACCTGAGTACTCAAACATGCCTGCTTGTGCAGCTTAGACACTCTGAATTCACTAAATGTACAACTTTTTCTCCATCAAAATGAACAAATGAGACATGAAATAACATCTACAGATCAAGACGAAGCGAATGGAAGCGGTCCCAGCCTCGTAGCTGTGAACAGCTGTGATCGCAGGAAAATGCTGTTATAAAGATTTATCAGTATATCTCCGGGATATTTCCCTGGCTTTACCACCGTCCAAATGGACAAACGAGACATGAAATAACATCAACAGATCAAGACGAAGCGAATGGAAATACCCCCGGAGTCATAGCATGTGTAAATCGAGACGAAAGATCTCTCTCTCCCCCGCCTGCTTGCGAGGGGGAGGGGCAGTTTACACACACACGCAGCTGCTGCATGCAGCAACGCACACACAGGGAGGAGATGGCAGAGAGAACGCACTCCCCTGAAAACTCCCCTTGAATTCCTCCAGACTCAGAAAATGTAAAAGTTCACTTTTTGGAGATCCATAGAAAAAGGGTGAAAATGAAAAAAAGTATGCCACAGCATGGATTCGAACACGAGACCAACCGCATCCAGGGGCGAGCGTTAACGCAGTGAGCCACTGGACCTGAGTACTCAAACATGCCTGCTTGTGCAGCTTAGACACTCTGAATTCACTAAATGTACAACTTTTTCTCAATCAAAATGAACAAATGAGACATGAAATAACATCTACAGATCCAGACGAAGCGAATGGAAGCGGTCCCAGCCTCGTAGCTGTGAACAGCTGTGATTGCAGGAAAATGCTGTTACAAAGATTTCTCAGTATATCTCCGGGACTTTTCCCTGGCTTTACCAGCGTCACAATGGACAAACGAGACATGAAATAACATCAACAGATCAAGACGAAGCGAATGGAAGTACCCCCGGAGTCATAGCATGTGTAAATCGAGACGAAAGATCTCTCTCTCCCCCGCCTGCTTGCGAGGGGGAGGGGCAGTTTACACACACACGCAGCTGCTGCATGCAGCAACGCACACACAGGGAGGAGATGGCAGAGAGAACGCACTCCCCTGAAAACTCCCCTTGAATTCCTCCAGACTCAGAAAATGTAAAAGTTCACTTTTTGGAGATCCATAGAAAAAGGGTGAAAATGATTTTTTTTTTGCCACAGCATGGATTCGAACACGCGACCAACCGCATCCAGGGGCGAGCGTTAACGCAGTGAGCCACTGGACCTGAGTACTCAAACATGCCTGCTTGTGCATTTTAGACACTCTGAATTCACTAAATGTACAACTTTTTCTCAATCAAAATGAACAAATGAGACATGAAATAACATCTACAGATCAAGACGAAGCGAATGGAAGCGGTCCCAGCCTCGTAGCTGTGAACAGCTGTGATTGCAGGAAAATGCTGTTACAAAGATTTCTCAGTATATCTCCGGGACTTTTCCCTGGCTTTACCACCGTCACAATGGACAAACGAGACATGAAATAACATCAACAGATCAAGACGAAGTTAATGGAAGTACCCCCGGAGTCATAGCATGTGTAAATCGAGACGAAAGATCTCTCTCTCCCCCGCCTGCTTGCGAGGGGGAGGGGCAGTTTACACACACACGCAGCTGCTGCATGCAGCAACGCACACACAGGGAGGAGATGGCAGAGAGAACGCACTCCCCTGAAAACTCCCCTTGAATTCCTCCAGACTCAGAAAATGTAAAAGTTCACTTCTTGGAGATCCATAGAAAAAGGGTGAAAATGAAAAAAAGTATGCCACAGCATGGATTCGAGCACGAGACCAACCGCATCCAGGGGCGAGCGTTAACGCAGTGAGCCACTGGACCTGAGTACTCAAACATGCCTGCTTGTGCAGCTTAGACACTCTGAATTCACTAAATGTACAACTTTTTCTCCATCAAAATGAACAAATGAGACATGAATTAACATCTACAGATCAAGACGAAGCGAATGGAAGCGGTCCCAGCCTCGTAGCTGTGAACAGCTGTGATCGCAGGAAAATGCTGTTATAAAGATTTATCAGTATATCTCCGGGATATTTCCCTGGCTTTACCACCGTCCAAATGGACAAACGAGACATGAAATAACATCAACAGATCAAGACGAAGCGAATGGAAATACCCCCGGAGTCATAGCATGTGTAAATCGAGACGAAAGATCTCTCTCTCCCCCGCCTGCTTGCGAGGGGGAGGGGCAGTTTACACACACACGCAGCTGCTGCATGCAGCAACGCACACACAGGGAGGAGATGGCAGAGAGAACGCACTCCCCTGAAAACTCCCCTTGAATTCCTCCAGACTCAGAAAATGTAAAAGTTCACTTTTTGGAGATCCATAGAAAAAGGGTGAAAATGAAAAAAAGTATGCCACAGCATGGATTCGAACACGAGACCAACCGCATCCAGGGGCGAGCGTTAACGCAGTGAGCCACTGGACCTGAGTACTCAAACATGCCTGCTTGTGCAGCTTAGACACTCTGAATTCACTAAATGTACAACTTTTTCTCCATCAAAATGAACAAATGAGACATGAAATAACATCTACAGATCCAGACGAAGCGAATGGAAGCGGTCCCAGCCTCGTAGCTGTGAACAGCTGTGATTGCAGGAAAATGCTGTTACAAAGATTTCTCAGTATATCTCCGGGACTTTTCCCTGGCTTTACCACCGTCACAATGGACAAACGAGACATGAAATAACATCAACAGATCAAGACGAAGCGAATGGAAGTACCCCCGGAGTCATAGCATGTGTAAATCGAGACGAAAGATCTCTCTCTCCCCCGCATGCTTGCGAGGGGGGGGGGGCAGTTTACACACACACGCAGCTGCTGCATGCAGCAACGCACACACAGGGAGGAGATGGCAGAGAGAACGCACTCCCCTGAAAACTCCCCTTGAATTCCTCCAGACTCAGAAAATGTAAAAGTTCACTTTTTGGAGATCCATAGAAAAAGGGTGAAAATGAAAAAAAGTATGCCACAGCATGGATTCGAACACGCGACCAACCGCATCCAGGGGCGAGCGTTAACGCAGTGAGCCACTGGACCTGAGTACTCAAACATGCCTGCTTGTGCAGCTTAGACACTCTGAATTCACTAAATGTACAACTTTTTCTCCATCAAAATGAACAAATGAGACATGAAATAACATCTACAGATCAAGACGAAGCGAATAGAAGCGGTCCCAGCCTCGTAGCTGTGAACAGCTGTGATCGCAGGAAAATGCTGTTCCAAAGATTTCTCAGTATATCTCCGGGACATTTCCCTGGCTTTACCACCGTCACAATGGACAAACGAGACATGAAATAACATCAACAGATCAAGACGAAGCGAATGGAAATACCCCCGGAGTCATAGCATATGTAAATCGAGACGAAAGATCTCTCTCTCCCCCGCCTGCTTGCGAGGGGGAGGGGCAGTTTACACACACACGCAGCTGCTGCATGCAGCAACGCACACACAGGGAGGAGATGGCAGAGAGAACGCACTCCCCTGAAAACTCCCCTTGAATTCCTCCAGACTCAGAAAATGTAAAAGTTCACTTTTTGGAGATCCATAGAAAAAGGGTGAAAATGAAAAAAAGTATGCCACAGCATGGATTCGAACACGAGACCAACCGCATCCAGGGGCGAGCGTTAACGCAGTGAGCCACTGGACCTGAGTACTCAAACTTGCCTGCTTGCGCAGCTTAGACACTCTGAATTCACTAAATGTACAACTTGTTCTCCATCAAAATGAACAAATGAGACATGAAATAACATCTACAGATCAAGACGAAGCGAATGGAAGCGGTCCCAGCCTCGTAGCTGTGAACAGCTGTGATCGCAGGAAAATGCTGTTCCAAAGATTTCTCAGTATATCTCCGGGACTTTTCCCTGGCTTTACCACCGTCACAATGGACAAACGAGACATGAAATAACATCAACAGATCAAGACGAAGCGAATGGTAGTACCCCCGGAGTCATAGCATGTGTAAATCGAGACGAAAGATCTCTCTCTCCCCCGCCTGCTTGCGAGGGGGAGGGGCAGTTTACACACACACGCAGCTGCTGCATGCAGCAACGCACACACAGGGAGGAGATGGCAGAGAGAACGCACTCCCCTGAAAACTCCCCTTGAATTCCTCCAGACTCAGAAAATGTAAAAGTTCACTTTTTGGAGATCCATAGAAAAAGGGTGAACATTAATTTTGTTTTGCCACAGCATGGATTCGAACACGCGACCAACCGCATCCAGGGGCGAGCATTAACGCAGTGAGCCACTGGACCTGAGTACTCAAACATGCCTGCTTGTGCATGTTAGACACTCTGAATTCACTAAATGTACAACTTTTTCTCAATCAAAATGAACAAATGAGACATGAAATAACATCTACAGATCAAGACGAAGCGAATGGAAGCGGTCCCAGCCTCGTAGCTGTGAACAGCTGTGATTGCAGGAAAATGCTGTTACAAAGATTTCTCAGTATATCTCCGGGACTTTTCCCTGGCTTTACCACCGTTACAATGGACAAACGAGACATTAAATAACATCAACAGATCAAGACGAAGCGAATGGAAGTACCCCCGGAGTCATAGCATGTGTAAATCGAGACGAAAGATCTCTCTCTCCCCCGCCTGCTTGCGAGGGGGAGGGGCAGTTTACACACACACACGCAGCTGCTGCATGCAGCAACGCACACACAGGGAGGAGAGGGCAGAGAGAACGCACTCCCCTGAAGACTCCCCTTGAATTCCTCCAGACTCAGAAAATGTAAAAGTTCACTTTTTGGAGATCCATAGAAAAAGGGTGAAATTTTTTTTTTTTTTGCCACAGCATGGATTCGAACACGCGACCAACCGCATCCAGGGGCGAGCGTTAACGCAGTGAGCCACTGGACCTGAGTACTCAAACATGCCTGCTTGTGCATCTTAGACACTCTGAATTCACTAAATGTACAACTTTTTCTCAATCAAAATGAACAAATGAGACATGAAATAACATCTACAGATCAAGACGAAGCGAATGGAAGCGGTCCCAGCCTCGTAGCTGTGAACAGCTGTGATTGCAGGAAAATGCTGTTACAAAGATTTCTCAGTATATCTCCGGGACTTTTCCCTGGCTTTACCACCGTCACAATGGACAAACGAGACATGAAAAAACATCAACAGATCAAGACGAAGCGAATGGAAGTACCCCCGGAGTCATAGCATGTGTAAATCGAGACGAAAGATCTCTCTCTCCCCCGCCTGCTTGCGAGGGGGAGGGGCAGTTTACACACACACGCAGCTGCTGCATGCAGCAACGCACACACAGGGAGGAGATGGCAGAGAGAACGCACTCCCCTGAAAACTCCCCTTGAATTCCTCCAGACTCAGAAAATGTAAAAGTTCACTTTTTGGAGATCCATAGAAAAAGGGTGAACATTAATTTTGTTTTGCCACAGCATGGATTCGAACACACGACCAGCCGCATACAGGGGCGAGCGTTAACGCAGTGAGCCACTGGACCTGAGTACTCAAACATGCCTGCTTGTGCATCTTAGACACTCTGAATTCACTAAATGTACAACTTTTTCTCAATCAAAATGAACAAATGAGACATGAAATAACATCTACAGATCCAGACGAAGCAAATGGAAGCGGTCCCAGCCTCGTAGCTGTGAACAGCTGTGATTGCAGGAAAATGCTGTTACAAAGATTTCTCAGTATATCTCCGGGACTTTTCCCTGGCTTTACCACCGTCACAATGGACAAACGAGACATGAAATAACATCAACAGATCAAGACGAAGCGAATGGAAGTACCCCCGGAGTCATAGCATGTGTAAATCGAGACGAAAGATCTCTCTCTCCCCCGCCTGCTTGCGAGGGGGAGGGGCAGTTTACACACACACGCAGCTGCTGCATGCAGCAACGCACACACAGGGAGGAGATGGCAGAGAGAACGCACTCCCCTGAAAACTCCCCTTGAATTCCTCCAGACTCAGAAAATGTAAAAGTTCACTTTTTGGAGATCCATAGAAAAAGGGTGAACATTAATTTTGTTTTGCCACAGCATGGATTCGAACACACGACCAACCGCATACAGGGGCGAGCGTTAACGCAGTGAGCCACTGGACCTGAGTACTCAAACATGCCTGCTTGTGCATCTTAGACACTCTGAATTCACTAAATGTACAACTTTTTCTCCATCAAAATGAACAAATGAGACATGAAATAACATCTACAGATCAAGACGAAGCGAATGGAAGTGGTCCCAGCCTCGTAGCTGTGAACAGCTGTGATCGCAGGAAAATTCTGTTTCAAAGATTTCTCAGTAGCCTATATCTCCGGGACATTTCCCTGACTTTACCACCGTCACAATGGACAAACGAGACATGAAATAACATCAACAGATCAAGACGAAGCGAATGGAAGTACCCCCGGAGTCATAGCATGTGTAAATCGAGACGAAAGATCTCTCTCTCCCCCGCCTGCTTGCGAGGGGGAGGGGCAGTTTACACACACACGCAGCTGCTGCATGCAGCAACGCACACACAGGGAGGAGATGGCAGAGAGAACGCACTCCCCTGAAAACTCCCCTTGAATTCCTCCAGACTCAGAAAATGTAAAAGTTCACTTTTTGGAGATCCATAGAAAAAGGGTGAAAATGAATTTTTGTTTGCCACAGCATGGATTCGAACACGCGACCAACCGCATCCAGGGGCGAGCGTTAACGCAGTGAGCCACTGGACCTGAGTACTCAAACATGCCTGCTTGTGCAGCTTAGACACTCTGAATTCACTAAATGTACAACTTTTTCTCCATCAAAATGAACAAATGAGACATGAAATAACATCTACAGATCAAGACGAAGCGAATGGAAGTGGTCCCAGCCTCGTAGCTGTGAACAGCTGTGATCGCAGGAAAATTCTGTTTCAAAGATTTCTCAGTAGCCTATATCTCCGGGACATTTCCCTGACTTTACCACCGTCACAATGGACAAACGAGACATGAAATAACATCAACAGATCAAGACGAAGCGAATGGAAGTACCCCCGGAGTCATAGCATGTGTAAATCGAGACGAAAGATCTCTCTCTCCCCCGCCTGCTTGCGAGGGGGAGGGGCAGTTTACACACACACGCAGCTGCTGCATGCAGCAACGCACACACAGGGAGGAGATGGCAGAGAGAACGCACTCCCCTGAAAACTCCCCTTGAATTCCTCCAGACTCAGAAAATGTAAAAGTTCACTTTTTGGAGATCCATAGAAAAAGGGTAAAAATGAAAAAAAGTATGCCACAGCATGGATTCGAACACGCGACCAACCGCATCCAGGGGCGAGCGTTAACGCAGTGAGCCACTGGACCTGAGTACTCAAACATGCCTGCTTGTGCAGCTTAGACACTCTGAATTCACTAAATGTACAACTTTTTCTCCATCAAAATGAACAAATGAGACATGAAATAACATCTACAGATCAAGACGAAGCGAATGGAAGCGGTCCCAGCCTCGTAGCTGTGAACAGCTGTGATCGCAGGAAAATGCTGTTATAAAGATTTATCAGTATATCTCCGGGATATTTCCCTGGCTTTACCACCGTCCAAATGGACAAACGAGACATGAAATAACATCAACAGATCAAGACGAAGCGAATGGAAATACCCCCGGAGTCATAGCATGTGTAAATCGAGACGAAAGATCTCTCTCTCCCCCGCCTGCTTGCGAGGGGGAGGGGCAGTTTACACACACACGCAGCTGCTGCATGCAGCAACGCACACACAGGGAGGAGATGGCAGAGAGAACGCACTCCCCTGAAAACTCCCCTTGAATTCCTCCAGACTCAGAAAATGTAAAAGTTCACTTTTTGGAGATCCATAGAAAAAGGGTGAAAATGAAAAAAAGTATGCCACAGCATGGATTCGAACACGAGACCAACCGCATCCAGGGGCGAGCGTTAACGCAGTGAGCCACTGGACCTGAGTACTCAAACATGCCTGCTTGTGCAGCTTAGACACTCTGAATTCACTAAATGTACAACTTTTTCTCCATCAAAATGAACAAATGAGACATGAAATAACATCTACAGATCCAGACGAAGCGAATGGAAGCGGTCCCAGCCTCGTAGCTGTGAACAGCTGTGATTGCAGGAAAATGCTGTTACAAAGATTTCTCAGTATATCTCCGGGACTTTTCCCTGGCTTTACCACCGTCACAATGGACAAACGAGACATGAAATAACATCAACAGATCAAGACGAAGCGAATGGAAGTACCCCCGGAGTCATAGCATGTGTAAATCGAGACGAAAGATCTCTCTCTCCCCCGCATGCTTGCGAGGGGGGGGGGGCAGTTTACACACACACGCAGCTGCTGCATGCAGCAACGCACACACAGGGAGGAGATGGCAGAGAGAACGCACTCCCCTGAAAACTCCCCTTGAATTCCTCCAGACTCAGAAAATGTAAAAGTTCACTTTTTGGAGATCCATAGAAAAAGGGTGAAAATGAAAAAAAGTATGCCACAGCATGGATTCGAACACGCGACCAACCGCATCCAGGGGCGAGCGTTAACGCAGTGAGCCACTGGACCTGAGTACTCAAACATGCCTGCTTGTGCAGCTTAGACACTCTGAATTCACTAAATGTACAACTTTTTCTCCATCAAAATGAACAAATGAGACATGAAATAACATCTACAGATCAAGACGAAGCGAATAGAAGCGGTCCCAGCCTCGTAGCTGTGAACAGCTGTGATCGCAGGAAAATGCTGTTCCAAAGATTTCTCAGTATATCTCCGGGACATTTCCCTGGCTTTACCACCGTCACAATGGACAAACGAGACATGAAATAACATCAACAGATCAAGACGAAGCGAATGGAAATACCCCCGGAGTCATAGCATATGTAAATCGAGACGAAAGATCTCTCTCTCCCCCGCCTGCTTGCGAGGGGGAGGGGCAGTTTACACACACACGCAGCTGCTGCATGCAGCAACGCACACACAGGGAGGAGATGGCAGAGAGAACGCACTCCCCTGAAAACTCCCCTTGAATTCCTCCAGACTCAGAAAATGTAAAAGTTCACTTTTTGGAGATCCATAGAAAAAGGGTGAAAATGAAAAAAAGTATGCCACAGCATGGATTCGAACACGAGACCAACCGCATCCAGGGGCGAGCGTTAACGCAGTGAGCCACTGGACCTGAGTACTCAAACTTGCCTGCTTGCGCAGCTTAGACACTCTGAATTCACTAAATGTACAACTTGTTCTCCATCAAAATGAACAAATGAGACATGAAATAACATCTACAGATCAAGACGAAGCGAATGGAAGCGGTCCCAGCCTCGTAGCTGTGAACAGCTGTGATCGCAGGAAAATGCTGTTCCAAAGATTTCTCAGTATATCTCCGGGACTTTTCCCTGGCTTTACCACCGTCACAATGGACAAACGAGACATGAAATAACATCAACAGATCAAGACGAAGCGAATGGTAGTACCCCCGGAGTCATAGCATGTGTAAATCGAGACGAAAGATCTCTCTCTCCCCCGCCTGCTTGCGAGGGGGAGGGGCAGTTTACACACACACGCAGCTGCTGCATGCAGCAACGCACACACAGGGAGGAGATGGCAGAGAGAACGCACTCCCCTGAAAACTCCCCTTGAATTCCTCCAGACTCAGAAAATGTAAAAGTTCACTTTTTGGAGATCCATAGAAAAAGGGTGAAATTTTTTTTTTTTTTGCCACAGCATGGATTCGAACACGCGACCAACCGCATCCAGGGGCGAGCGTTAACGCAGTGAGCCACTGGACCTGAGTACTCAAACATGCCTGCTTGTGCATCTTAGACACTCTGAATTCACTAAATGTACAACTTTTTCTCAATCAAAATGAACAAATGAGACATGAAATAACATCTACAGATCAAGACGAAGCGAATGGAAGCGGTCCCAGCCTCGTAGCTGTGAACAGCTGTGATTGCAGGAAAATGCTGTTACAAAGATTTCTCAGTATATCTCCGGGACTTTTCCCTGGCTTTACCACCGTCACAATGGACAAACGAGACATGAAAAAACATCAACAGATCAAGACGAAGCGAATGGAAGTACCCCCGGAGTCATAGCATGTGTAAATCGAGACGAAAGATCTCTCTCTCCCCCGCCTGCTTGCGAGGGGGAGGGGCAGTTTACACACACACGCAGCTGCTGCATGCAGCAACGCACACACAGGGAGGAGATGGCAGAGAGAACGCACTCCCCTGAAAACTCCCCTTGAATTCCTCCAGACTCAGAAAATGTAAAAGTTCACTTTTTGGAGATCCATAGAAAAAGGGTGAACATTAATTTTGTTTTGCCACAGCATGGATTCGAACACACGACCAGCCGCATACAGGGGCGAGCGTTAACGCAGTGAGCCACTGGACCTGAGTACTCAAACATGCCTGCTTGTGCATCTTAGACACTCTGAATTCACTAAATGTACAACTTTTTCTCAATCAAAATGAACAAATGAGACATGAAATAACATCTACAGATCCAGACGAAGCAAATGGAAGCGGTCCCAGCCTCGTAGCTGTGAACAGCTGTGATTGCAGGAAAATGCTGTTACAAAGATTTCTCAGTATATCTCCGGGACTTTTCCCTGGCTTTACCACCGTCACAATGGACAAACGAGACATGAAATAACATCAACAGATCAAGACGAAGCGAATGGAAGTACCCCCGGAGTCATAGCATGTGTAAATCGAGACGAAAGATCTCTCTCTCCCCCGCCTGCTTGCGAGGGGGAGGGGCAGTTTACACACACACGCAGCTGCTGCATGCAGCAACGCACACACAGGGAGGAGATGGCAGAGAGAACGCACTCCCCTGAAAACTCCCCTTGAATTCCTCCAGACTCAGAAAATGTAAAAGTTCACTTTTTGGAGATCCATAGAAAAAGGGTGAACATTAATTTTGTTTTGCCACAGCATGGATTCGAACACACGACCAACCGCATACAGGGGCGAGCGTTAACGCAGTGAGCCACTGGACCTGAGTACTCAAACATGCCTGCTTGTGCATCTTAGACACTCTGAATTCACTAAATGTACAACTTTTTCTCCATCAAAATGAACAAATGAGACATGAAATAACATCTACAGATCAAGACGAAGCGAATGGAAGTGGTCCCAGCCTCGTAGCTGTGAACAGCTGTGATCGCAGGAAAATTCTGTTTCAAAGATTTCTCAGTAGCCTATATCTCCGGGACATTTCCCTGACTTTACCACCGTCACAATGGACAAACGAGACATGAAATAACATCAACAGATCAAGACGAAGCGAATGGAAGTACCCCCGGAGTCATAGCATGTGTAAATCGAGACGAAAGATCTCTCTCTCCCCCGCCTGCTTGCGAGGGGGAGGGGCAGTTTACACACACACGCAGCTGCTGCATGCAGCAACGCACACACAGGGAGGAGATGGCAGAGAGAACGCACTCCCCTGAAAACTCCCCTTGAATTCCTCCAGACTCAGAAAATGTAAAAGTTCACTTTTTGGAGATCCATAGAAAAAGGGTGAAAATGAATTTTTGTTTGCCACAGCATGGATTCGAACACGCGACCAACCGCATCCAGGGGCGAGCGTTAACGCAGTGAGCCACTGGACCTGAGTACTCAAACATGCCTGCTTGTGCAGCTTAGACACTCTGAATTCACTAAATGTACAACTTTTTCTCCATCAAAATGAACAAATGAGACATGAAATAACATCTACAGATCAAGACGAAGCGAATGGAAGTGGTCCCAGCCTCGTAGCTGTGAACAGCTGTGATCGCAGGAAAATTCTGTTTCAAAGATTTCTCAGTAGCCTATATCTCCGGGACATTTCCCTGACTTTACCACCGTCACAATGGACAAACGAGACATGAAATAACATCAACAGATCAAGACGAAGCGAATGGAAGTACCCCCGGAGTCATAGCATGTGTAAATCGAGACGAAAGATCTCTCTCTCCCCCGCCTGCTTGCGAGGGGGAGGGGCAGTTTACACACACACGCAGCTGCTGCATGCAGCAACGCACACACAGGGAGGAGATGGCAGAGAGAACGCACTCCCCTGAAAACTCCCCTTGAATTCCTCCAGACTCAGAAAATGTAAAAGTTCACTTTTTGGAGATCCATAGAAAAAGGGTAAAAATGAAAAAAAGTATGCCACAGCATGGATTCGAACACGCGACCAACCGCATCCAGGGGCGAGCGTTAACGCAGTGAGCCACTGGACCTGAGTACTCAAACATGCCTGCTTGTGCAGCTTAGACACTCTGAATTCACTAAATGTACAACTTTTTCTCCATCAAAATGAACAAATGAGACATGAAATAACATCTACAGATCAAGACGAAGCGAATGGAAGCGGTCCCAGCCTCGTAGCTGTGAACAGCTGTGATCGCAGGAAAATGCTGTTATAAAGATTTATCAGTATATCTCCGGGATATTTCCCTGGCTTTACCACCGTCCAAATGGACAAACGAGACATGAAATAACATCAACAGATCAAGACGAAGCGAATGGAAATACCCCCGGAGTCATAGCATATGTAAATCGAGACGAAAGATCTCTCTCTCCCCCGCCTGCTTGCGAGGGGGAGGGGCAGTTTACACACACACGCAGCTGCTGCATGCAGCAACGCACACACAGGGAGGAGATGGCAGAGAGAACGCACTCCCCTGAAAACTCCCCTTGAATTCCTCCAGACTCAGAAAATGTAAAAGTTCACTTTTTGGAGATCCATAGAAAAAGGGTGAAAATGATTTTATTTTTGCCACAGCATGGATTCGAACACGCGACCAACCGCATCCAGGGGCGAGCGTTAACGCAGTGAGCCACTGGACCTGAGTACTCAAACATGCCTGCTTGTGCATTTTAGACACTCTGAATTCACTAAATGTACAACTTTTTCTCAATCAAAATGAACAAATGAGACATGAAATAACATCTACAGATCAAGACGAAGCGAATGGAAGCGGTCCCAGCCTCGTAGCTGTGAACAGCTGTGATTGCAGGAAAATGCTGTTACAAAGATTTCTCAGTATATCTCCGGGACTTTTCCCTGGCTTTACCACCGTCACAATGGACAAACGAGACATGAAATAACATCAACAGATCAAGACGAAGTTAATGGAAGTACCCCCGGAGTCATAGCATGTGTAAATCGAGACGAAAGATCTCTCTCTCCCCCGCCTGCTTGCGAGGGGGAGGGGCAGTTTACACACACACGCAGCTGCTGCATGCAGCAACGCACACACAGGGAGGAGATGGCAGAGAGAACGCACTCCCCTGAAAACTCCCCTTGAATTCCTCCAGACTCAGAAAATGTAAAAGTTCACTTCTTGGAGATCCATAGAAAAAGGGTGAAAATGAAAAAAAGTATGCCACAGCATGGATTCGAGCACGAGACCAACCGCATCCAGGGGCGAGCGTTAACGCAGTGAGCCACTGGACCTGAGTACTCAAACATGCCTGCTTGTGCAGCTTAGACACTCTGAATTCACTAAATGTACAACTTTTTCTCCATCAAAATGAACAAATGAGACATGAAATAACATCTACAGATCAAGACGAAGCGAATGGAAGCGGTCCCAGCCTCGTAGCTGTGAACAGCTGTGATCGCAGGAAAATGCTGTTATAAAGATTTATCAGTATATCTCCGGGATATTTCCCTGGCTTTACCACCGTCCAAATGGACAAACGAGACATGAAATAACATCAACAGATCAAGACGAAGCGAATGGAAATACCCCCGGAGTCATAGCATATGTAAATCGAGACGAAAGATCTCTCTCTCCCCCGCCTGCTTGCGAGGGGGAGGGGCAGTTTACACACACACGCAGCTGCTGCATGCAGCAACGCACACACAGGGAGGAGATGGCAGAGAGAACGCACTCCCCTGAAAACTCCCCTTGAATTCCTCCAGACTCAGAAAATGTAAAAGTTCACTTTTTGGAGATCCATAGAAAAAGGGTGAAAATGATTTTATTTTTGCCACAGCATGGATTCGAACACGCGACCAACCGCATCCAGGGGCGAGCGTTAACGCAGTGAGCCACTGGACCTGAGTACTCAAACATGCCTGCTTGTGCATTTTAGACACTCTGAATTCACTAAATGTACAACTTTTTCTCAATCAAAATGAACAAATGAGACATGAAATAACATCTACAGATCAAGACGAAGCGAATGGAAGCGGTCCCAGCCTCGTAGCTGTGAACAGCTGTGATTGCAGGAAAATGCTGTTACAAAGATTTCTCAGTATATCTCCGGGACTTTTCCCTGGCTTTACCACCGTCACAATGGACAAACGAGACATGAAATAACATCAACAGATCAAGACGAAGTTAATGGAAGTACCCCCGGAGTCATAGCATGTGTAAATCGAGACGAAAGATCTCTCTCTCCCCCGCCTGCTTGCGAGGGGGAGGGGCAGTTTACACACACACGCAGCTGCTGCATGCAGCAACGCACACACAGGGAGGAGATGGCAGAGAGAACGCACTCCCCTGAAAACTCCCCTTGAATTCCTCCAGACTCAGAAAATGTAAAAGTTCACTTCTTGGAGATCCATAGAAAAAGGGTGAAAATGAAAAAAAGTATGCCACAGCATGGATTCGAGCACGAGACCAACCGCATCCAGGGGCGAGCGTTAACGCAGTGAGCCACTGGACCTGAGTACTCAAACATGCCTGCTTGTGCAGCTTAGACACTCTGAATTCACTAAATGTACAACTTTTTCTCCATCAAAATGAACAAATGAGACATGAAATAACATCTACAGATCAAGACGAAGCGAATGGAAGCGGTCCCAGCCTCGTAGCTGTGAACAGCTGTGATCGCAGGAAAATGCTGTTATAAAGATTTATCAGTATATCTCCGGGATATTTCCCTGGCTTTACCACCGTCCAAATGGACAAACGAGACATGAAATAACATCAACAGATCAAGACGAAGCGAATGGAAATACCCCCGGAGTCATAGCATGTGTAAATCGAGACAAAAGATCTCTCTCTCCCCCGCCTGCTTGCGAGGGGGAGGGGCAGTTTACACACACACGCAGCTGCTGCATGCAGCAACGCACACACAGGGAGGAGATGGCAGAGAGAACGCACTCCCCTGAAAACTCCCCTTGAATTCCTCCAGACTCAGAAAATGTAAAAGTTCACTTTTTGGAGATCCATAGAAAAAGGGTGAAAATGAAAAAAAGTATGCCACAGCATGGATTCGAACACGAGACCAACCGCATCCAGGGGCGAGCGTTAACGCAGTGAGCCACTGGACCTGAGTACTCAAACATGCCTGCTTGTGCAGCTTAGACACTCTGAATTCACTAAATGTACAACTTTTTCTCCATCAAAATGAACAAATGAGACATGAAATAACATCTACAGATCCAGACGAAGCGAATGGAAGCGGTCCCAGCCTCGTAGCTGTGAACAGCTGTGATTGCAGGAAAATGCTGTTACAAAGATTTCTCAGTATATCTCCGGGACTTTTCCCTGGCTTTACCACCGTCACAATGGACAAACGAGACATGAAATAACATCAACAGATCAAGACGAAGCGAATGGAAGTACCCCCGGAGTCATAGCATGTGTAAATCGAGACGAAAGATCTCTCTCTCCCCCGCATGCTTGCGAGGGGGGGGGGGCAGTTTACACACACACGCAGCTGCTGCATGCAGCAACGCACACACAGGGAGGAGATGGCAGAGAGAACGCACTCCCCTGAAAACTCCCCTTGAATTCCTCCAGACTCAGAAAATGTAAAAGTTCACTTTTTGGAGATCCATAGAAAAAGGGTGAACATTAATTTTGTTTTGCCACAGCATGGATTCGAACACACGACCAACCACATACAGGGGCGAGCATTCACGCAGTGAGCCACTGGACCTGAGTACTCAAACATGCCTGCTTGTGCATCTTAGACACTCTGAATTCACTAAATGTACAACTTTTTCTCAATCAAAATGAACAAATGAGACATGAAATAACATCTACAGATCAAGACGAAACAAATGGAAGCGGTCCCAGCCTCGTAGCTGTGAACAGCTGTGATTGCAGGAAAATGCTGTTACAAAGATTTCTCAGTATATCTCCGGGACTTTTCCCTGGCTTTACCACCGTTACAATGGACAAACGAGACATGAAATAACATCAACAGATCAAGACGAAGCGAATGGAAGTACCCCCGGAGTCATAGCATGTGTAAATCGAGACGAAAGATCTCTCTCTCCCCCGCCTGCTTGCGAGGGGGAGGGGCAGTTTACACACACACACGCAGCTGCTGCATGCAGCAACGCACACACAGGGAGGAGATGGCAGAGAGAACGCACTCCCCTGAAGACTCCCCTTGAATTCCTCCAGACTCAGAAAATGTAAAAGTTCACTTTTTGGAGATCCATAGAAAAAGGGTGAACATTAATTTTGTTTTGCCACAGCATGGATTCGAACACACGACCAGCCGCATACAGGGGCGAGCGTTAACGCAGTGAGCCACTGGACCTGAGTACTCAAACATGCCTGCTTGTGCATCTTAGACACTCTGAATTCACTAAATGTACAACTTTTTCTCAATCAAAATGAACAAATGAGACATGAAATAACATCTACAGATCCAGACGAAGCGAATGGAAGCGGTCCCAGCCTCGTAGCTGTGAACAGCTGTGATTGCAGGAAAATGCTGTTACAAAGATTTCTCAGTATATCTCCGGGACTTTTCCCTGGCTTTACCAGCGTCACAATGGACAAACGAGACATGAAATAACATCAACAGATCAAGACGAAGCGAATGGAAGTACCCCCGGAGTCATAGCATGTGTAAATCGAGACGAAAGATCTCTCTCTCCCCCACCTGCTTGCGAGGGGGAGGGGCAGTTTACACACACACGCAGCTGCTGCATGCAGCAACGCACACACAGGGAGGAGATGGCAGAGAGAACGCACTCCCCTGAAAACTCCCCTTGAATTCCTCCAGACTCAGAAAATGTAAAAGTTCACTTTTTGGAGATCCATAGAAAAAGGGTGAAAATGATTTTTTTTTTGCCACAGCATGGATTCGAACACGCGACCAACCGCATCCAGGGGCGAGCGTTAACGCAGTGAGCCACTGGACCTGAGTACTCAAACATGCCTGCTTGTGCATTTTAGACACTCTGAATTCACTAAATGTACAACTTTTTCTCAATCAAAATGAACAAATGAGACATGAAATAACATCTACAGATCAAGACGAAGCGAATGGAAGCGGTCCCAGCCTCGTAGCTGTGAACAGCTGTGATTGCAGGAAAATGCTGTTACAAAGATTTCTCAGTATATCTCCGGGACTTTTCCCTGGCTTTACCACCGTCACAATGGACAAACGAGACATGAAATAACATCAACAGATCAAGACGAAGCGAATGGAAGTACCCCCGGAGTCATAGCATGTGTAAATCGAGACGAAAGATCTCTCTCTCCCCCGCCTGCTTGCGAGGGGGAGGGGCAGTTTACACACACACGCAGCTGCTGCATGCAGCAACGCACACACAGGGAGGAGATGGCAGAGAGAACGCACTCCCCTGAAAACTCCCCTTGAATTCCTCCAGACTCAGAAAATGTAAAAGTTCACTTCTTGGAGATCCATAGAAAAAGGGTGAAAATGAAAAAAAGTATGCCACAGCATGGATTCGAACACGAGACCAACCGCATCCAGGGGCGAGCGTTAACGCAGTGAGCCACTGGACCTGAGTACTCAAACATGCCTGCTTGTGCAGCTTAGACACTCTGAATTCACTAAATGTACAACTTTTTCTCCATCAAAATGAACAAATGAGACATGAAATAACATCTACAGATCAAGACAAAGCGAATGGAAGCGGTCCCAGCCTCGTAGCTGTGAACAGCTGTGATTGCAGGAAAATGCTGTTACAAAGATTTCTCAGTATATCTCCGGGACTTTTCCCTGGCTTTACCACCGTCACAATGGACAAACGAGACATGAAATAACATCAACAGATCAAGACGAAGCGAATGGAAGTACCCCCGGAGTCATAGCATGTGTAAATCGAGACGAAAGATCTCTCTCTCCCCCGCCTGCTTGCGAGGGGGAGGGGCAGTTTACACACACACACGCAGCTGCTGCATGCAGCAACGAACACACAGGGAGGAGATGGCAGAGAGAACGCACTCCCCTGAAGACTCCCCTTGAATTCCTCCAGACTCAGAAAATGTAAAAGTTCACTTTTTGGAGATCCATAGAAAAAGGGTGAACATTAATTTTGTTTTGCCACAGCATGGATTCGAACACACGACCAGCCATATACAGGGGCGAGCGTTAACGCAGTGAGCCACTGGACCTGAGTACTCAAACATGCCTGCTTGTGCATCTTAGACACTCTGAATTCACTAAATGTACAACTTTTTCTCAATCAAAATGAACAAATGAGACATGAAATAACATCTACAGATCCAGACGAAGCGAATGGAAGCGGTCCCAGCCTCGTAGCTGTGAACAGCTGTGATTGCAGGAAAATGCTGTTACAAAGATTTCTCAGTATATCTCCGGGACTTTTCCCTGGCTTTACCAGCGTCACAATGGACAAACGAGACATGAAATAACATCAACAGATCAAGACGAAGCGAATGGAAGTACCCCCGGAGTCATAGCATGTGTAAATCGAGACGAAAGATCTCTCTCTCCCCCGCCTGCTTGCGAGGGGGAGGGGCAGTTTACACACACACGCAGCTGCTGCATGCAGCAACGCACACACAGGGAGGAGATGGCAGAGAGAACGCACTCCCCTGAAAACTCCCCTTGAATTCCTCCAGACTCAGAAAATGTAAAAGTTCACTTTTTGGAGATCCATAGAAAAAGGGTGAAAATGAAAAAAAGTATGCCACAGCATGGATTCGAACACGAGACCAACCGCATCCAGGGGCGAGCGTTAGCGCAGTGAGCCACTTGACCTGAGTACTCAAACATGCCTGCTTGTGCAGCTTAGACACTCTGAATTCACTAAATGTACAACTTTTTCTCCATCAAAATGAACAAATGAGACATGAAATAACATCTACAGATCAAGACGAAGCGAATGGAAGCGGTCCCAGCCTCGTAGCTGTGAACAGCTGTGATTGCAGGAAAATGCTGTTACAAAGATTTCTCAGTATATCTCCGGGACTTTTCCCTGGCTTTACCACCGTTACAATGGACAAACGAGACATGAAATAACATCAACAGATCAAGACGAAGCGAATGGAAGTACCCCCGGAGTCATAGCATGTGTAAATCGAGACGAAAGATCTCTCTCTCCCCCGCCTGCTTGCGAGGGGGAGGGGCAGTTTACACACACACACGCAGCTGCTGCATGCAGCAACGCACACACAGGGAGGAGATGGCAGAGAGAACGCACTCCCCTGAAGACTCCCCTTGAATTCCTCCAGACTCAGAAAATGTAAAAGTTCACTTTTTGGAGATCCATAGAAAAAGGGTGAACATTAATTTTGTTTTGCCACAGCATGGATTCGAACACACGACCAGCCGCATACAGGGGCGAGCGTTAACGCAGTGAGCCACTGGACCTGAGTACTCAAACATGCCTGCTTGTGCATCTTAGACACTCTGAATTCACTAAATGTACAACTTTTTCTCAATCAAAATGAACAAATGAGACATGAAATAACATCTACAGATCCAGACGAAGCGAATGGAAGCGGTCCCAGCCTCGTAGCTGTGAACAGCTGTGATTGCAGGAAAATGCTGTTACAAAGATTTCTCAGTATATCTCCGGGACTTTTCCCTGGCTTTACCAGCGTCACAATGGACAAACGAGACATGAAATAACATCAACAGATCAAGACGAAGCGAATGGAAGTACCCCCGGAGTCATAGCATGTGTAAATCGAGACGAAAGATCTCTCTCTCCCCCGCCTGCTTGCGAGGGGGAGGGGCAGTTTACACACACACGCAGCTGCTGCATGCAGCAACGCACACACAGGGAGGAGATGGCAGAGAGAACGCACTCCCCTGAAAACTCCCCTTGAATTCCTCCAGACTCAGAAAATGTAAAAGTTCACTTTTTGGAGATCCATAGAAAAAGGGTGAAAATGAAAAAAAGTATGCCACAGCATGGATTCGAACACGAGACCAACCGCATCCAGGGGCGAGCGTTAGCGCAGTGAGCCACTTGACCTGAGTACTCAAACATGCCTGCTTGTGCAGCTTAGACACCCTGAATTCACTAAATGTACAACTTTTTCTCCATCAAAATGAACAAATGAGACATGAAATAACATCTACAGATCAAGACGAAGCGAATGGAAGCGGTCCCAGCCTCGTAGCTGTGAACAGCTGTGATTGCAGGAAAATGCTGTTACAAAGATTTCTCAGTATATCTCCGGGACTTTTCCCTGGCTTTACCACCGTTACAATGGACAAACGAGACATGAAATAACATCAACAGATCAAGACGAAGCGAATGGAAGTACCCCCGGAGTCATAGCATGTGTAAATCGAGACGAAAGATCTCTCTCTCCCCCGCCTGCTTGCGAGGGGGAGGGGCAGTTTACACACACACACGCAGCTGCTGCATGCAGCAACGCACACACAGGGAGGAGATGGCAGAGAGAACGCACTCCCCTGAAGACTCCCCTTGAATTCCTCCAGACTCAGAAAATGTAAAAGTTCACTTTTTGGAGATCCATAGAAAAAGGGTGAACATTAATTTTGTTTTGCCACAGCATGGATTCGAACACACGACCAGCCGCATACAGGGGCGAGCGTTAACGCAGTGAGCCACTGGACCTGAGTACTCAAACATGCCTGCTTGTGCATCTTAGACACTCTGAATTCACTAAATGTACAACTTTTTCTCAATCAAAATGAACAAATGAGACATGAAATAACATCTACAGATCCAGACGAAGCGAATGGAAGCGGTCCCAGCCTCGTAGCTGTGAACAGCTGTGATTGCAGGAAAATGCTGTTACAAAGATTTCTCAGTATATCTCCGGGACTTTTCCCTGGCTTTACCAGCGTCACAATGGACAAACGAGACATGAAATAACATCAACAGATCAAGACGAAGCGAATGGAAGTACCCCCGGAGTCATAGCATGTGTAAATCGAGACGAAAGATCTCTCTCTCCCCCGCCTGCTTGCGAGGGGGAGGGGCAGTTTACACACACACGCAGCTGCTGCATGCAGCAACGCACACACAGGGAGGAGATGGCAGAGAGAACGCACTCCCCTGAAAACTCCCCTTGAATTCCTCCAGACTCAGAAAATGTAAAAGTTCACTTTTTGGAGATCCATAGAAAAAGGGTGAAAATGAAAAAAAGTATGCCACAGCATGGATTCGAACACGAGACCAACCGCATCCAGGGGCGAGCGTTAGCGCAGTGAGCCACTTGACCTGAGTACTCAAACATGCCTGCTTGTGCAGCTTAGACACTCTGAATTCACTAAATGTACAACTTTTTCTCCATCAAAATGAACAAATGAGACATGAAATAACATCTACAGATCAAGACGAAGCGAATGGAAGCGGTCCCAGCCTCGTAGCTGTGAACAGCTGTGATTGCAGGAAAATGCTGTTACAAAGATTTCTCAGTATATCTCCGGGACTTTTCCCTGGCTTTACCACCGTTACAATGGACAAACGAGACATGAAATAACATCAACAGATCAAGACGAAGCGAATGGAAGTACCCCCGGTGTCATAGCATGTGTAAATCGAGACGAAAGATCTCTCTCTCCCCCGCCTGCTTGCGAGGGGGAGGGGCAGTTTACACACACACGCAGCTGCTGCATGCAGCAACGCACACACAGGGAGGAGATGGCAGAGAGAACGCACTCCCCTGAAAACTCCCCTTGAATTCCTCCAGACTCAGAAAATGTAAAAGTTCACTTTTTGGAGATCCATAGAAAAAGGGTGAAAATGATTTTTTTTTTGCCACAGCATGGATTCGAACACGCGACCAACCGCATCCAGGGGCGAGCATTAACGCAGTGAGCCACTGGACCTGAGTACTCAAACATGCCTGCTTGTGCATCTTAGACACTCTGAATTCACTAAATGTACAACTTTTTCTCAATCAAAATGAACAAATGAGACATGAAATAACATCTACAGATCAAGACGAAGCAAATGGAAGCGGTCCCAGCCTCGTAGCTGTGAACAGCTGTGATTGCAGGAAAATGCTGTTACAAAGATTTCTCAGTATATCTCCGGGACTTTTCCCTGGCTTTACCACCGTTACAATGGACAAACGAGACATGAAATAACATCAACAGATCAAGACGAAGCGAATGGAAGTACCCCCGGAGTCATAGCATGTGTAAATCGAGACGAAAGATCTCTCTCTCCCCCGCCTGCTTGCGAGGGGGAGGGGCAGTTTACACACACACACGCAGCTGCTGCATGCAGCAACGCACACACAGGGAGGAGATGGCAGAGAGAACGCACTCCCCTGAAGACTCCCCTTGAATTCCTCCAGACTCAGAAAATGTAAAAGTTCACTTTTTGGAGATCCATAGAAAAAGGGTGAACATTAATTTTGTTTTGCCACAGCATGGATTCGAACACACGACCAGCCGCATACAGGGGCGAGCGTTAACGCAGTGAGCCACTGGACCTGAGTACTCAAACATGCCTGCTTGTGCATCTTAGACACTCTGAATTCACTAAATGTACAACTTTTTCTCAATCAAAATGAACAAATGAGACATGAAATAACATCTACAGATCCAGACGAAGCGAATGGAAGCGGTCCCAGACTCGTAGCTGTGAACAGCTGTGATTGCAGGAAAATGCTGTTACAAAGATTTCTCAGTATATCTCCGGGACTTTTCCCTGGCTTTACCAGCGTCACAATGGACAAACGAGACATGAAATAACATCAACAGATCAAGACGAAGCGAATGGAAGTACCCCCGGAGTCATAGCATGTGTAAATCGAGACGAAAGATCTCTCTCTCCCCCGCCTGCTTGCGAGGGGGAGGGGCAGTTTACACACACACGCAGCTGCTGCATGCAGCAACGCACACACAGGGAGGAGATGGCAGAGAGAACGCACTCCCCTGAAAACTCCCCTTGAATTCCTCCAGACTCAGAAAATGTAAAAGTTCACTTTTTGGAGATCCATAGAAAAAGGGTGAAAATGATTTTTTTTTTGCCACAGCATGGATTCGAACACGCGACCAACCGCATCCAGGGGCGAGCGTTAACGCAGTGAGCCACTGGACCTGAGTACTCAAACATGCCTGCTTGTGCAGCTTAGACACTCTGAATTCACTAAATGTACAACTTTTTCTCCATCAAAATGAACAAATGAGACATGAAATAACATCTACAGATCAAGACGAAGCGAATGGAAGCGGTCCCAGCCTCGTAGCTGTGAACAGCTGTGATTGCAGGAAAATGCTGTTACAAAGATTTCTCAGTATATCTCCGGGACTTTTCCCTGGCTTTACCACCGTCACAATGGACAAACGAGACATGAAATAACATCAACAGATCAAGACGAAGCGAATGGAAGTACCCCCGGAGTCATAGCATGTGTAAATCGAGACGAAAGATCTCTCTCTCCCCCGCATGCTTGCGAGGGGGGGGGGGCAGTTTACACACACACGCAGCTGCTGCATGCAGCAACGCGCACACAGGGAGGAGATGGCAGAGAGAACGCACTCCCCTGAAAACTCCCCTTGAATTCCTCCAGACTCAGAAAATGTAAAAGTTCACTTTTTGGAGATCCATAGAAAAAGGGTGAACATTAATTTTGTTTTGCCACAGCATGGATTCGAACACACGACCAACCGCATACAGGGGCGAGCATTAACGCAGTGAGCCACTGGACCTGAGTACTCAAACATGCCTGCTTGTGCATCTTAGACACTCTGAATTCACTAAATGTACAACTTTTTCTCAATCACAATGAACAAATGAGACATGAAATAACATCTACAGATCCAGACGAAGCGAATGGAAGCGGTCCCAGCCTCGTAGCTGTGAACAGCTGTGATTGAAGGAAAATGCTGTTACAAAGATTTCTCAGTATATCTCCGGGACTTTTCCCTGGCTTTACCACCGTCACAATGGACAAACGAGACATGAAATAACATCAACAGATCAAGACGAAGCGAATGGAAGTACCCCCGGAGTCATAGCATGTGTAAATCGAGACGAAAGATCTCTCTCTCCCCCGCCTGCTTGCGAGGGGGAGGGGCAGTTTACACACACACGCAGCTGCTGCATGCAGCAACGCACACACAGGGAGGAGATGGCAGAGAGAACGCACTCCCCTGAAAACTCCCCTTGAATTCCTCCAGACTCAGAAAATGTAAAAGTTCACTTTTTGGAGATCCATAGAAAAAGGGTGAAAATGAAAAAAAGTATGCCACAGCATGGATTCGAACACGAGACCAACCGCATCCAGGGGCGAGCGTTAGCGCAGTGAGCCACTTGACCTGAGTACTCAAACATGCCTGCTTGTGCAGCTTAGACACTCTGAATTCACTAAATGTACAACTTTTTCTCCATCAAAATGAACAAATGAGACATGAAATAACATCTACAGATCAAGACGAAGCGAATGGAAGCGGTCCCAGCCTCGTAGCTGTGAACAGCTGTGATTGCAGGAAAATGCTGTTACAAAGATTTCTCAGTATATCTCCGGGACTTTTCCCTGGCTTTACCACCGTTACAATGGACAAACGAGAAATGAAATAACATCAACAGATCAAGACGAAGCGAATGGAAGTACCCCCGGTGTCATAGCATGTGTAAATCGAGACGAAAGATCTCTCTCTCCCCCGCCTGCTTGCGAGGGGGAGGGGCAGTTTACACACACACGCAGCTGCTGCATGCAGCAACGCACACACAGGGAGGAGATGGCAGAGAGAACGCACTCCCCTGAAAACTCCCCTTGAATTCCTCCAGACTCAGAAAATGTAAAAGTTCACTTTTTGGAGATCCATAGAAAAAGGGTGAAAATGATTTTTTTTTTGCCACAGCATGGATTCGAACACGCGACCAACCGCATCCAGGGGCGAGCATTAACGCAGTGAGCCACTGGACCTGAGTACTCAAACATGCCTGCTTGTGCATCTTAGACACTCTGAATTCACTAAATGTACAACTTTTTCTCAATCAAAATGAACAAATGAGACATGAAATAACATCTACAGATCAAGACGAAGCAAATGGAAGCGGTCCCAGCCTCGTAGCTGTGAACAGCTGTGATTGCAGGAAAATGCTGTTACAAAGATTTCTCAGTATATCTCCGGGACTTTTCCCTGGCTTTACCACCGTTACAATGGACAAACGAGACATGAAATAACATCAACAGATCAAGACGAAGCGAATGGAAGTACCCCCGGAGTCATAGCATGTGTAAATCGAGACGAAAGATCTCTCTCTCCCCCGCCTGCTTGCGAGGGGGAGGGGCAGTTTACACACACACACGCAGCTGCTGCATGCAGCAACGCACACACAGGGAGGAGATGGCAGAGAGAACGCACTCCCCTGAAGACTCCCCTTGAATTCCTCCAGACTCAGAAAATGTAAAAGTTCACTTTTTGGAGATCCATAGAAAAAGGGTGAAATTTTTTTTTTTTTTGCCACAGCATGGATTCGAACACGCGACCAACCGCATCCAGGGGCGAGCATTAACGCAGTGAGCCACTGGACCTGAGTACTCAAACATGCCTGCTTGTGCATCTTAGACACTCTGAATTCACTAAATGTACAACTTTTTCTCAATCAAAATGAACAAATGAGACATGAAATAACATCTACAGATCAAGACGAAGCGAATGGAAGCGGTCCCAGCCTCGTAGCTGTGAACAGCTGTGATTGCCGGAAAATGCTGTTACAAAGATTTCTCAGTATATCTCCGGGACTTTTCCCTGGCTTTACCACCGTTACAATGGACAAACGAGACATTAAATAACATCAACAGATCAAGACGAAGCGAATGGAAGTACCCCCGGAGTCATAGCATGTGTAAATCGAGACGAAAGATCTCTCTCTCCCCCGCCTGCTTGCGAGGGGGAGGGGCAGTTTACACACACACGCAGCTGCTGCATGCAGCAACGCACACACAGGGAGGAGATGGCAGAGAGAACGCACTCCCCTGAAAACTCCCCTTGAATTCCTCCAGACTCAGAAAATGTAAAAGTTCACTTTTTGGAGATCCATAGAAAAAGGGTGAAAATGAATTTTTGTTTGCCACAGCATGGATTCGAACACGCGACCAACCGCATCCAGGGGCGAGCGTTAACGCAGTGAGCCACTGGACCTGAGTACTCAAACATGCCTGCTTGTGCAGCTTAGACACTCTGAATTCACTAAATGTACAACTTTTTCTCCATCAAAATGAACAAATGAGACATGAAATAACATCTACAGATCAAGACGAAGCGAATGGAAGTGGTCCCAGCCTCCTAGCTGTGAACAGCTGTGATCGCAGGAAAATTCTGTTTCAAAGATTTCTCAGTAGCCTATATCTCCGGGACATTTCCCTGACTTTACCACCGTCACAATGGACAAACGAGACATGAAATAACATCAACAGATCAAGACGAAGCGAATGGAAGTACCCCCGGAGTCATAGCATGTGTAAATCGAGACGAAAGATCTCTCTCTCCCCCGCCTGCTTGCGAGGGGGAGGGGCAGTTTACACACACACGCAGCTGCTGCATGCAGCAACGCACACACAGGGAGGAGATGGCAGAGAGAACGCACTCCCCTGAAAACTCCCCTTGAATTCCTCCAGACTCAGAAAATGTAAAAGTTCACTTTTTGGAGATCCATAGAAAAAGGGTGAACATTAATTTTGTTTTGCCACAGCATGGATTCGAACACACGACCAACCGCATACAGGGGCGAGCATTAACGCAGTGAGCCACTGGACCTGAGTACTCAAACATGCCTGCTTGTGCATCTTAGACACTCTGAATTCACTAAATGTACAACTTTTTCTCAATCACAATGAACAAATGAGACATGAAATAACATCTACAGATCCAGACGAAGCGAATGGAAGCGGTCCCAGCCTCGTAGCTGTGAACAGCTGTGATTGAAGGAAAATGCTGTTACAAAGATTTCTCAGTATATCTCCGGGACTTTTCCCTGGCTTTACCACCGTCACAATGGACAAACGAGACATGAAATAACATCAACAGATCAAGACGAAGCGAATGGAAGTACCCCCGGAGTCATAGCATGTGTAAATCGAGACGAAAGATCTCTCTCTCCCCCGCCTGCTTGCGAGGGGGAGGGGCAGTTTACACACACACGCAGCTGCTGCATGCAGCAACGCACACACAGGGAGGAGATGGCAGAGAGAACGCACTCCCCTGAAAACTCCCCTTGAATTCCTCCAGACTCAGAAAATGTAAAAGTTCACTTTTTGGAGATCCATAGAAAAAGGGTGAACATTAATTTTGTTTTGCCACAGCATGGATTCGAACACACGACCAACCGCATACAGGGGCGAGCATTAACGCAGTGAGCCACTGGACCTGAGTACTCAAACATGCCTGCTTGTGCATCTTAGACACTCTGAATTCACTAAATGTACAACTTTTTCTCAATCACAATGAACAAATGAGACATGAAATAACATCTACAGATCCAGACGAAGCGAATGGAAGCGGTCCCAGCCTCGTAGCTGTGAACAGCTGTGATTGAAGGAAAATGCTGTTACAAAGATTTCTCAGTATATCTCCGGGACTTTTCCCTGGCTTTACCACCGTCACAATGGACAAACGAGACATGAAATAACATCAACAGATCAAGACGAAGCGAATGGAAGTACCCCCGGAGTCATAGCATGTGTAAATCGAGACGAAAGATCTCTCTCTCCCCCGCCTGCTTGCGAGGGGGAGGGGCAGTTTACACACACACGCAGCTGCTGCATGCAGCAACGCACACACAGGGAGGAGATGGCAGAGAGAACGCACTCCCCTGAAAACTCCCCTTGAATTCCTCCAGACTCAGAAAATGTAAAAGTTCACTTTTTGGAGATCCATAGAAAAAGGGTGAACATTAATTTTGTTTTGCCACAGCATGGATTCGAACACACGACCAACCGCATACAGGGGCGAGCGTTAACGCAGTGAGCCACTGGACCTGAGTACTCAAACATGCCTGCTTGTGCATCTTAGACACTCTGAATTCACTAAATGTACAACTTTTTCTCAATCAAAATGAACAAATGAGACATGAAATAACATCTACAGATCAAGACGAAGCGAATGGAAGCGGTCCCAGCCTCGTAGCTGTGAACAGCTGTGATCGCAGGAAAATGCTGTTATAAAGATTTCTCAGTATATCTCCGGGACTTTTCCCTGGCTTTACCACCGTTACAATGGACAAACGAGACATGAAATAACATCAACAGATCAAGACGAAGCGAATGGAAGTACCCCCGGAGTCATAGCATGTGTAAATCGAGACGAAAGATCTCTCTCTCCCCCGCCTGCTTGCGAGGGGGAGGGGCAGTTTACACACACACGCAGCTGCTGCATGCAGCAACGCACACACAGGGAGGAGATGGCAGAGAGAACGCACTCCCCTGAAAACTCCCCTTGAATTCCTCCAGACTCAGAAAATGTAAAAGTTCACTTTTTGGAGATCCATAGAAAAAGGGTGAACATTAATTTTGTTTTGCCACAGCATGGATTCGAACACACGACCAACCGCATACAGGGGCGAGCGTTAACGCAGTGAGCCACTGGACCTGAGTACTCAAACATGCCTGCTTGTGCATCTTAGACACTCTGAATTCACTAAATGTACAACTTTTTCTCAATCAAAATGAACAAATGAGACATGGAATAACATCTACAGATCCAGACGAAGCGAATGGAAGCGGTCCCAGCCTCGTAGCTGTGAACAGCTGTGATCGCAGGAAAATGCTGTTATAAAGATTTATCAGTATATCTCCGGGATATTTCCCTGGCTTTACCACCGTCCAAATGGACAAACGAGACATGAAATAACATCAACAGATCAAGACGAAGCGAATGGAAATACCCCCGGAGTCATAGCATGTGTAAATCGAGACGAAAGATCTCTCTCTCCCCCGCCTGCTTGCGAGGGGGAGGGGCAGTTTACACACACACGCAGCTGCTGCATGCAGCAACGCACACACAGGGAGGAGATGGCAGAGAGAACGCACTCCCCTGAAAACTCCCCTTGAATTCCTCCAGACTCAGAAAATGTAAAAGTTCACTTTTTGGAGATCCATAGAAAAAGGGTGAAAATGAAAAAAAGTATGCCACAGCATGGATTCGAACACGAGACCAACCGCATCCAGGGGCGAGCGTTAACGCAGTGAGCCACTGGACCTGAGTACTCAAACATGCCTGCTTGTGCAGCTTAGACACTCTGAATTCACTAAATGTACAACTTTTTCTCCATCAAAATGAACAAATGAGACATGAAATAACATCTACAGATCCAGACGAAGCGAATGGAAGCGGTCCCAGCCTCGTAGCTGTGAACAGCTGTGATTGCAGGAAAATGCTGTTACAAAGATTTCTCAGTATATCTCCGGGACTTTTCCCTGGCTTTACCACCGTCACAATGGACAAACGAGACATGAAATAACATCAACAGATCAAGACGAAGCGAATGGAAGTACCCCCGGAGTCATAGCATGTGTAAATCGAGACGAAAGATCTCTCTCTCCCCCGCCTGCTTGCGAGGGGGAGGGGCAGTTTACACACACACGCAGCTGCTGCATGCAGCAACGCACACACAGGGAGGAGATGGCAGAGAGAACGCACTCCCCTGAAAACTCCCCTTGAATTCCTCCAGACTCAGAAAATGTAAAAGTTCACTTTTTGGAGATCCATAGAAAAAGGGTGAACATTAATTTTGTTTTGCCACAGCATGGATTCGAACACACGACCAACCGCATACAGGGGCGAGCGTTAACGCAGTGAGCCACTGGACCTGAGTACTCAAACATGCCTGCTTGTGCATCTTAGACACTCTGAATTCACTAAATGTACAACTTTTTCTCAATCAAAATGAACAAATGAGACATGAAATAACATCTACAGATCCAGACGAAGCGAATGGAAGCGGTCCCAGCCTCGTAGCTGTGAACAGCTGTGATTGCAGGAAAATGCTGTTACAAAGATTTCTCAGTATATCTCCGGGACTTTTCCCTGGCTTTACCAGCGTCACAATGGACAAACGAGACATGAAATAACATCAACAGATCAAGACGAAGCGAATGGAAGTACCCCCGGAGTCATAGCATGTGTAAATCGAGACGAAAGATCTCTCTCTCCCCCGCCTGCTTGCGAGGGGGAGGGGCAGTTTACACACACACGTAGCTGCTGCATGCAGCAACGCACACACAGGGAGGAGATGGCAGAGAGAACGCACTCCCCTGAAAACTCCCCTTGAATTCCTCCAGACTCAGAAAATGTAAAAGTTCACTTTTTGGAGATCCATAGAAAAAGGGTGAAAATGATTTTTTTTTTGCCACAGCATGGATTCGAACACGCGACCAACCGCATCCAGGGGCGAGCGTTAACGCAGTGAGCCACTGGACCTGAGTACTCAAACATGCCTGCTTGTGCATTTTAGACACTCTGAATTCACTAAATGTACAACTTTTTCTCAATCAAAATGAACAAATGAGACATGAAATAACATCTACAGATCAAGACGAAGCGAATGGAAGCGGTCCCAGCCTCGTAGCTGTGAACAGCTGTGATTGCAGGAAAATGCTGTTACAAAGATTTCTCAGTATATCTCCGGGACTTTTCCCTGGCTTTACCACCGTCACAATGGACAAACGAGACATGAAATAACATCAACAGATCAAGACGAAGCGAATGGAAGTACCCCCGGAGTCATAGCATGTGTAAATCGAGACGAAAGATCTCTCTCTCCCCCGCCTGCTTGCGAGGGGGAGGGGCAGTTTACACACACACGCAGCTGCTGCATGCAGCAACGCACACACAGGGAGGAGATGGCAGAGAGAACGCACTCCCCTGAAAACTCCCCTTGAATTCCTCCAGACTCAGAAAATGTAAAAGTTCACTTCTTGGAGATCCATAGAAAAAGGGTAAAAATGAAAAAAAGTATGCCACAGCATGGATTCGAACACGAGACCAACCGCATCCAGGGGCGAGCGTTAACGCAGTGAGCCACTGGACCTGAGTACTCAAACATGCCTGCTTGTGCAGCTTAGACACTCTGAATTCACTAAATGTACAACTTTTTCTCCATCAAAATGAACAAATGAGACATGAAATAACATCTACAGATCAAGACGAAGCGAATGGAAGCGGTCCCAGCCTCGTAGCTGTGAACAGCTGTGATCGCAGGAAAATGCTGTTATAAAGATTTATCAGTATATCTCCGGGATATTTCCCTGGCTTTACCACCGTCCAAATGGACAAACGAGACATGAAATAACATCAACAGATCAAGACGAAGCGAATGGAAATACCCCCGGAGTCATAGCATGTGTAAATCGAGACGAAAGATCTCTCTCTCCCCCGCCTGCTTGCGAGGGGGAGGGGCAGTTTACACACACACGCAGCTGCTGCATGCAGCAACGCACACACAGGGAGGAGATGGCAGAGAGAACGCACTCCCCTGAAAACTCCCCTTGAATTCCTCCAGACTCAGAAAATGTAAAAGTTCACTTTTTGGAGATCCATAGAAAAAGGGTGAAAATGAAAAAAAGTATGCCACAGCATGGATTCGAACACGAGACCAACCGCATCCAGGGGCGAGCGTTAACGCAGTGAGCCACTGGACCTGAGTACTCAAACATGCCTGCTTGTGCAGCTTAGACACTCTGAATTCACTAAATGTACAACTTTTTCTCCATCAAAATGAACAAATGAGACATGAAATAACATCTACAGATCCAGACGAAGCGAATGGAAGCGGTCCCAGCCTCGTAGCTGTGAACAGCTGTGATTGCAGGAAAATGCTGTTACAAAGATTTCTCAGTATATCTCCGGGACTTTTCCCTGGCTTTACCACCGTCACAATGGACAAACGAGACATGAAATAACATCAACAGATCAAGACGAAGCGAATGGAAGTACCCCCGGAGTCATAGCATGTGTAAATCGAGACGAAAGATCTCTCTCTCCCCCGCCTGCTTGCGAGGGGGAGGGGCAGTTTACACACACACGCAGCTGCTGCATGCAGCAACGCACACACAGGGAGGAGATGGCAGAGAGAACGCACTCCCCTGAAAACTCCCCTTGAATTCCTCCAGACTCAGAAAATGTAAAAGTTCACTTTTTGGAGATCCATAGAAAAAGGGTGAACATTAATTTTGTTTTGCCACAGCATGGATTCGAAAACACGACCAACCGCATACAGGGGCGAGCGTTAACGCAGTGAGCCACTGGACCTGAGTACTCAAACATGCCTGCTTGTGCATTTTAGACACTCTGAATTCACTAAATGTACAACTTTTTCTCAATCAAAATGAACAAATGAGACATGAAATAACATCTACAGATCAAGACGAAGCGAATGGAAGCGGTCCCAGCCTCGTAGCTGTGAACAGCTGTGATTGCAGGAAAATGCTGTTACAAAGATTTCTCAGTATATCTCCGGGACTTTTCCCTGGCTTTACCACCGTCCAAATGGACAAACGAGACATGAAATAACATCTACAGATCAAGACGAAGCGAATGGAAGCGGTCCCAGCCTCGTAGCTGTGAACAGCTGTGATTGCAGGAAAATGCTGTTACAAAGATTTCTCAGTATATCTCCGGGACTTTTCCCTGGCTTTACCACCGTCCAAATGGACAAACGAGACATGAAATAACATAAACAGATCAAGACGAAGCGAATGGAAGTACCCCCGGAGTCATAGCATGTGTAAATCGAGACGAAAGATCTCTCTCTCCCCCGCCTGCTTGCGAGGGGGAGGGGCAGTTTACACACACACGCAGCTGCTGCATGCAGCAACGCACACACAGGGAGGAGATGGCAGAGAGAACGCACTCCCCTGAAAACTCCCCTTGAATTCCTCCAGACTCAGAAAATGTAAAAGTTCACTTCTTGGAGATCCATAGAAAAAGGGTGAAAATGAAAAAAAGTATGCCACAGCATGGATTCGAACACGCGACCAACCGCATCCAGGGGCGAGCGTTAACGCAGTGAGCCACTGGACCTGAGTACTCAAACATGCCTGCTTGTGCATTTTAGACACTCTGAATTCACTAAATGTACAACTTTTTCTCAATCAAAATGAACAAATGAGACATGAAATAACATCTACAGATCAAGACGAAGCGAATGGAAGCGGTCCCAGCCTCGTAGCTGTGAACAGCTGTGATCGCAGGAAAATGCTGTTATAAAGATTTATCAGTATATCTCCGGGATATTTCCCTGGCTTTACCACCGTCCAAATGGACAAACGAGACATGAAATAACATCAACAGATCAAGACGAAGCGAATGGAAATACCCCCGGAGTCATAGCATGTGTAAATCGAGACGAAAGATCTCTCTCTCCCCCGCCTGCTTGCGAGGGGGAGGGGCAGTTTACACACACACGCAGCTGCTGCATGCAGCAACGCACACACAGGGAGGAGATGGCAGAGAGAACGCACTCCCCTGAAAACTCCCCTTGAATTCCTCCAGACTCAGAAAATGTAAAAGTTCACTTTTTGGAGATCCATAGAAAAAGGGTGAAAATGAAAAAAAGTATGCCACAGCATGGATTCGAACACGAGACCAACCGCATCCAGGGGCGAGCGTTAACGCAGTGAGCCACTGGACCTGAGTACTCAAACATGCCTGCTTGTGCAGCTTAGACACTCTGAATTCACTAAATGTACAACTTTTTCTCCATCAAAATGAACAAATGAGACATGAAATAACATCTACAGATCCAGACGAAGCGAATGGAAGCGGTCCCAGCCTCGTAGCTGTGAACAGCTGTGATTGCAGGAAAATGCTGTTACAAAGATTTCTCAGTATATCTCCGGGACTTTTCCCTGGCTTTACCACCGTCACAATGGACAAACGAGACATGAAATAACATCAACAGATCAAGACGAAGCGAATGGAAGTACCCCCGGAGTCATAGCATGTGTAAATCGAGACGAAAGATCTCTCTCTCCCCCGCCTGCTTGCGAGGGGGAGGGGCAGTTTACACACACACGCAGCTGCTGCATGCAGCAACGCACACACAGGGAGGAGATGGCAGAGAGAACGCACTCCCCTGAAAACTCCCCTTGAATTCCTCCAGACTCAGAAAATGTAAAAGTTCACTTTTTGGAGATCCATAGAAAAAGGGTGAAAATGAAAAAAAGTATGCCACAGCATGGATTCGAACACGAGACCAACCGCATCCAGGGGCGAGCGTTAACGCAGTGAGCCACTGGACCTGAGTACTCAAACATGCCTGCTTGTGCAGCTTAGACACTCTGAATTCACTAAATGTACAACTTTTTCTCCATCAAAATGAACAAATGAGACATGAAATAACATCTACAGATCCAGACGAAGCGAATGGAAGCGGTCCCAGCCTCGTAGCTGTGAACAGCTGTGATTGCAGGAAAATGCTGTTACAAAGATTTCTCAGTATATCTCCGGGACTTTTCCCTGGCTTTACCACCGTCACAATGGACAAACGAGACATGAAATAACATCAACAGATCAAGACGAAGCGAATGGAAGTACCCCCGGAGTCATAGCATGTGTAAATCGAGACGAAAGATCTCTCTCTCCCCCGCCTGCTTGCGAGGGGGAGGGGCAGTTTACACACACACGCAGCTGCTGCATGCAGCAACGCACACACAGGGAGGAGATGGCAGAGAGAACGCACTCCCCTGAAAACTCCCCTTGAATTCCTCCAGACTCAGAAAATGTAAAAGTTCACTTTTTGGAGATCCATAGAAAAAGGGTGAACATTAATTTTGTTTTGCCACAGCATGGATTCGAACACACGACCAACCGCATACAGGGGCGAGCGTTAACGCAGTGAGCCACTGGACCTGAGTACTCAAACATGCCTGCTTGTGCATCTTAGACACTCTGAATTCACTAAATGTACAACTTTTTCTCAATCAAAATGAACAAATGAGACATGAAATAACATCTACAGATCAAGACGAAGCGAATGGATGCGGTCCCAGCCTCGGAGCTGTGAACAGCTGTGATCGCAGGAAAATGCTGTTATAAAGATTTCTCAGTATATCTCCGGGACTTTTCCCTGGCTTTACCACCGTTACAATGGACAAACGAGACATGAAATAACATCAACAGATCAAGACGAAGCGAATGGAAGTACCCCCGGAGTCATAGCATGTGTAAATCGAGACGAAAGATCTCTCTCTCCCCCGCCTGCTTGCGAAGGGGAGGGGCAGTTTACACACACACGCAGCTGCTGCATGCAGCAACGCACACACAGGGAGGAGATGGCAGAGAGAACGCACTCCCCTGAAAACTCCCCTTGAATTCCTCCAGACTCAGAAAATGTAAAAGTTCACTTTTTGGAGATCCATAGAAAAAGGGTGAAAATGATTTTTTTTTTGCCACAGCATGGATTCGAACACGCGACCAACCGCATCCAGGGGCGAGCGTTAACGCAGTGAGCCACTGGACCTGAGTACTCAAACATGCCTGCTTGTGCATTTTAG